>NC_053457.1:10267401-10573651 GCF_015227805.2 Hirundo rustica | reverse complement strand
GGCTGAAAACAGATTTATCCCTCTGAAAAAGTGCTTCTAATAAAATGAATACAGTGACATTTGGAACTGCAAGCCTTGAGGCGTGTATTCTGTACCAAAAACTTTAATTAATTAATAGCTTAGCTTGACTTGGTGTGATTTTTTTTTTTTTCCCCAGCACAATTGCTAACAAAAATAATCAAGCATATTACCAATTGCAGTAAAATAAGTATTATTAAATTCAGTTCCTGTGTTTTGTCATGGTAAAACCAAAACCTTGGCATGGCTGTTACTGAGAAGCCTGATAGGATGGGAACCATGGGGTTTCCTCTGATTGATCATCAGATAATCAATATCAGATTAATCAATCTTTGATTAATTAAACATCAGAATAGAACTAATTCTGAACATCTTGACTCACCTTCTGGTGAGGATAACTTTGTAGATATTCAATGGATGAATAGGCAAATTTCATCTGAAAAATCTTGGCTATGTGTCCTTCAGACTTGATACAATTTTTTTCCTTATTTGGTCTTTTTTTGCTTGCATCTCAGCAGATGATTGACCTTTAAAGTGATGTTCTATTTTGAACAGCAAATTAATGTTAATTAAAAAAAAAAAAACCAACAAACTTTTGTGGAGATAATGTTTATCCCCTTCATAAATTTCTAAATTTAAGAGAACAATATTTTGGAGGTTTCTCCCTGTGAGCACTCTTCGTTAGTTTTGAAAAGATACAGTTCAATTCACGTGATGGGTTTTACTTATCATTGTATTCCTTTTCTACTCTTAGCATGGAAATGCTGTTCCCACCAGAAGCTCTTTGAAGTAGAGGCATCTGTTTTTACTGTTCTCAGAAAAAAACCCTAATGCATACATCTGTATATACAAGCATATATACAAGCACATATAGAATTGATTACAAAACTCGGCTGTTATTCCTTTATTCTTGACCTGTGAGAACTTCTGCATACTCCTGCATGATTACTGTTTTGCCTTTAGGTGTTTGAGCTAAGATGCTGGTTTACAGGGCTACATGTTTTGGAATATCCATAATTTTGTTTCTAAGTTATCCTCTATTAAGTTGCACGTTCAATATCCAATTTTACTATAGCTTACGGAATATGAGAAATAAATTTATCTTTTCAGATAAGACTTCTTTTAATACACAGCTGCCTTATTAAAAACTTGGCATGTTTAGGCTTTATCGGTGTAGTTTGGAAAAATCTAAGTCATGCAACTCACTATATGCTCAGGGATCAGATTGTGAAAGCATTAACAGCTCAGGTTCTGTAAGTAGGGAAGGCAACAGTTTTCTGTTACCATGTTTATTTATTGAGTTTCATTTTCCTTATAGAAGTTCTAATTATGTCCGTGAGTGTTCAGACATTAGGAGTGCATTAAAAATCAATAACTAATTAAAATCTGCTTGTAAGAAAATGTTGAACAGGTAAGAATTGTTAGATGGAGTTCCTAATGGGACAGGGTTTTTTAGGTATCTGAAGGATTGGAGCCTGAACCTTGCTTCTGTTTTGGCCCTAAGCCAAAAAGGCAAGTTAATGCCCCTCAGACTACTGATCTGTCTCTACTTGCAGATTCCTTATTAGCTGCAACTTTTTACATGTGAAGGATAAATAACTCATCAGCAAATGGGGACCATTATCAAACAAGCTTTTTTGGCACTTGTACTAATCAGAAGAATGCTCTGTAGTTGAAGCAGAACATGATGAGCTTTAAAAATTTCTCTTGTCCTCCAAAACAGTGCAAAGATGATTTCTAACACAGCATGAATGCTGGCTAAGACACAAGGTGACTCACAAGAGACTACTTCAAGTCCTTAAATAAAAGTTATTATTCTTAAAAATGGAACTGGGATGAGATCCTTATCAAAACTAAAACAAACAGAAATCTGCTTGTGGCTTCCATGTCTATATAACATCTTTCCCAAGGTGCCTGGTGAAATTTGGTGCTACAAATACAGTGGGATTTGTTTCAGAACACTATTTCTCAATTAAAAATATTTTACCCCAGGCAGTCTTATCTGTTAGAATAATTTTAGTCTTTTAAACCTAAACGATAAAATTTAACAAAGTAAACAAACAGTAATTGGTAAATTATTATTTTTTATAAATTCTGTAATTATAGCTCCTTGATTTAAATGCAGTCACAAGGGAGGTAAAACAAAGTATTTGTTAAATAACTCTTATGTAATTGAGATGTTTCCCTGCAGGTTGTTCAGCTGCTACATTTGCAAAAGTCAAATATGATAGATTTGGGATATTTTCATTTTGTTGTTGGTATTTGTATTAGTTGTAAGTTTTTTAATTTAGCTTGTCATCCAAGGTAACCAAAGCATAGTTGGTTTGTCAGCTCTTTAATTTTTCTTGGAACTCTGTATTTTCATCTGTTTGCAGTTCTTTTAATGGAACATGAGTTACATACTTTGTATCTCTTTCACACAGTGCAAGATCTAATTAGCTCATTCTTAATAGCAAATACTTAGTGATGCTTTTAATAGATACATAAATATATGGGAGGGAAATATGACAAGAATAGGAGCTGTTGTTTTGACATGAAAGCAAACCTGGTTCCTCTAAGTAATGGGGAGTGTATGAGTAATTTCATAAACCCCTATAACAGAATTTAACCTTTGGTTATCTCTGAAATGGAGCTGGTTTAATTTCTTTCTTCTCCTCAGTCTATAGAACTGTGTTTCTTGGCTTCCCTTGTATAATGTCATAGTTGTGCTCTAGATGATAAGTGCACCCTTGGGCTTTTAGCAGAACTATGCTTCTACAGTGACTCGTACTTTAATAGTGGTGTAACATCTGTGCTAAATGTTTGGCATGGGGAAAAAGCTGTCTGTTTTTAGGAACACCATGAATGGTCCCCTGGCAAGGACATTAGGACACACCCATGGCACACAGTGTTCTTTCCCCCACTTTGTCTACAGAACAGAATGTCCCATGGACTGGATGGAATACCCCTTTGGTCAGTCTGGGTCACCGGTCCTGCCTGTGTCTCCTCCCAGATTCCTCACCAGTGTGGCGGTTCAAAAAGCAGAAAAAGCCTCAACCCTGTGCAAGACCCACTCAGCAACAACAAAAACATTCTGTATCACCAACTTCTGTGTTCAGCAGAAATCTAAAGCTCAGCCCCGTATTTGCCATTGCAAATTAAGTTAACCCTGCCCCAGCCGAAACCCTCTCAGGGGCATTTATGTTTCAGTTTGTACCATAGCATGAACGGACCTAGGAACATCGGCTCCTGAGGCCCACAGGCTTTGTGCCAAAATTTCTGACTACCAGTTTTCCTGGAGTTTGAGAATGAAGTCTACCCTGTGAGTAAGAGGTGCCGCCATCAGGACAGTTGCTGGTGCTCCAGCTTTCCTGCTAGCGCGTGAGTTACTCAAATCGAGCAAAGCTGGATCGCGGGTCCGTGCCTCTTCGCGCTGGGGCCCTTGGACTGATGAGCCTTTGAGTACCCACAGATTCCAAAGGAGGCCAGCAGACAGCTCTGCAGGGGCCTCGGGGTGGGGAGGCTCAGGGGGTCCCCAGGCAGTCACAGCCCCTCCCTGCTGGCTGTGGCGAGGTGGCTTTCACAGGACAGGGGGACACCAGCCATCAGTTGTGATTTTTTTGAACTTGCTTTTCCCCTGAAGGATGGTCACATGTGATTTGTATTTCAATTTTAATATAGAGCTCCAAAGTATGACTAGCTATACAATTGCAATGGGGTATATTTCATGTGTTTTATACTACAGGCAGGTTGTGACAGGATACAATACCATTGTGAACAATTTGTCTATAACCAAATAACGTTGAAAGGTTTTTCGTCTAACTAATTTAATGTTGTGATTATTCAGAATACAGAATGTAATGTTTAACCATGGTTGGTTTTTTCTTTTCATTCTTATAGCTGTCAAAAATTATCCCAACTTTCTCTTTATGGCTGTACATTTACTTTTTGAATGACTGTACTTTTCCCTTTTGGGGAAAGGAAATGTGGTGCTCATTTATGGCAGGAATCTGTTATGGATCCTTTTGTTCTCTGTGTGCATTTCAGACTGAATTCTGAGGAAACCTTAAAAACTAAAGCATGCTGTTCCTAAGTCTTAGGTTCATATTTAGAGGTCCCATGCTGTCAGACAATTATTTATCTTTAAATACATATTATTTTATTTATTTTTATATTCCTTTATTATTTTTCAAGTAATCTATTATATTTTCTTATATTTATAATATTTCAGTTTTCTCTTCTTTGTTCTATTTTGTGTATCAGACTAGGGTTGTTGTTGTAAATGATGGAAAAAGAAAATAAAACCCTTTAAATTATCTGCAAAGGTCAGATTATAAATGTTCATTAAGTCATTAATTTAATTTTTTTGTAACAAAAAAGTATAATAAATCACTCTACAAGGTGGAGCATAGTCCTTGCAGCATCAGCTTAGCATTCCTCAGTGAAATGTCCCATTTTCTCTCTTTCTTTTGTAGGTCACCAGTGGGACTTATAGCTTAAAATTAGTTATTATAAAGGCAGAGCTATTGGGAAATCACGGATTTGATGCAATTATAAATTTCATAATGCTGTACTGCCACATGCTGTTCTGATATGTGGAAGTGTATTGATTTAGATATGCTTTATGGCTGGCGTTATGTGTCCCTAACCACCAAAAGCAATTCTTTTAAACATTTTTTTGAATTCCGATCTAACAATTTTGGTGAAGAGAAGAAAATGTGTATGTTTCATTAGAGTAGATGATGAGGTAAATGTGAGGGAAGGAGTGGAAAACGTAGGTAGGACTGGAGGAAAACTGATAGTTGTTGAAAAGGAATAGAAAAAAGAGGAACGTAAATAAGAAAAAGACCAAAAATACACTAAGTACATAAAATTAATTTAAAAAATTTCTTTCAAATATTACAGTTTCAAGTAAATGCTCCTTACTTAGGGGAAGGATGTAGCTAAGTGGCTGTCCAAGCACACTCACAGGCCTTTAAGATGTCTTGACATTCCATTCTATTTATCCCTCAGATAACGTGTTGGTAACGTGAAATCAGATGCTCTAATGTTCAGTGTGTAATTTAATTTGTGTTCTTCAGGAGAAATGCATAACAGAACAAAAGGCTTCGTTTGAAAAAATTAAAAAAGGGAAAGAGGAGTTCTGCAAATATTAGTGTAGAATCTTGGTGCAAGTGTGGTCCAAGCCTGTGGACTGGAAAGTAGGGAAGCTCTTTGCCACAGAATGCTGTCTTCAAAAGGTGTTCTCAACATGCTGCAGTTTCAAATAGGGCTTGGGTGGGGTTTTTTCCCCTGTTCTTGTGTGTTGGTTTTTCCTAGGATTAGATTCTGTAGTACCTAGAAGTCAAGATGATTTCTGCAAAATCAGAACAATATATAATGGAATTAAGAGAATGCACTTTACCCACCCGCCGTTGGAAAAATGCTTTTGTCTGGTTTCCATTTGAAAAGCGCTTAGGCTATTATAGGGAAGGCCCTGTGTTGTAGTACTGAACAATTATACCCCCTGAATATTGAAAGGAAGCTGGGGACTGATTGAGTGGGACAAAAGAAAGCAGATGATGTGATAAGGGAGGTGATGCTCCTCCAAGCAGCTACAGGGGTAGCCAGAAACTGAGAGGAGGGTGATTTTTTGACCTCTACCGTGGATTTTCCCAGCCACTGATGCTAAAATTTTCAGTGTTATTTTCGCAGCTTTGGTATAAATTGAAACTCCATCTCCTCTATTGCTTTGGCAAGAAATGACTGAATTTTTAAACACAAAACTTGAGAAGCACCGAGCTGTCTCTCATGGCCAGGACAAATTGTCAAGCTACACTTTCATCTGTCAGCCTGGCAACCTCACCACAGCTGTCCTTACTCGAGTTTATTACAGACTTTTGAACAGAAATTTGATCTTCACTAAAAATGACTTCTTCCGCTGGCTGGAACTTTCAAAAGTTGTGGTTTAAAATTTTAATTGAACAGTTAAAAAAATGCCATGTTTTCAGGACTTATGGGAAAGACTTTCCTTCTCCTTCCCATCTTTTGGGGGCAAGAGGGAAAAGGGCAGGTAAGGGAAGCAGAGTTAAATCATGTAAATTCATATAAACTGTAGGACTTGTTTGATCTTTTTTTCTCCTTTTCTAATGCCTGCCTTGCACATATTTGTGAAGATTTGCCCTATGTAAAAGAGAGGAGCAGGACAAGATCTGTGCATAGGGAAGTTCTGAGCATCAAGTCTGATTTCAAGACTTAGGCGAGATATAGAAAAATATCTGTATCTTGGGCTCTGGCTTCCAGAGAGAATTTCATCCAACATTTAAAAGATTTTTCCTTGTTTTTCCTTATTCACAGTATGCTAGGATATTGAAAGAACAGTCATCTGCTGTAAATTTGCTTTTGTGAGAGACCATGTCTATACTGTTTAAAGTACATTAATTTGGAAGAGCAATGGAATAATAATTGGCAGTAATTTGTAACTTTTCCAGAATTCTAGCAGTAGGAAAAGCCACAGAGAAATCATTCTACTGTGAACTCAACTACTGTGCTGGAATTTGATCTGTAAGATTTCTTCTGACTCCAGGCATTCTGTGCTTTAGATATTTCAGAGTTTGACAGGACATTCACCCATTTTATTAAGTTTGGCAGATATTGTGTCTGTGTTGCATAACATCTTCTAGGGGCTGACAATGATTAACATTTTGTATTGCATTCTTGAAAACAGTGTAAGATTATTCCTTCCATTCTGATACCATGCCAGAAAAGTCTTTGCTGGCTGCTAAACTGTACAAAAAAATGTGTCAGTGTTATGATCCTTGTCTCCTTAGGGAAGATGGCATTTTCTGTTCCCTTCTATTCAGAGTACTGAGGGAAGCCAGTGATTCAGCACCATTTGATTGCAACTGAGAATAATCTCTGTCTAAAATATTTAGTTCCTCAGTGCAGGAGTAACACAGAAGTCTATGAAGACTCTGAGTAGAGGAAGGATTTGTGTGATACAGGGACCTATTTCTTTGCAGTTTGGTGAACAACTGGTGTGTGTATGTGTGGGGGTAGAGAAGGTGATGTGCCACAGCTGCTGAGTGTCACTTGTCAAAAAACCTTTGAAAATTCAGTCCTCAGCAAACAAGCATTGTCCAGACCTGAGCACTGTGAAATCAACTGGTAGGTTTATTTTCCTCTCTGTTTATAATAGAAAACAATGCATATTTGGATTCAATAGCATTTGTCTTTGTCCTTCAGTCTTTATTTCTGTTTCAGGAGGCTTGAAATTTCAGTTCTAGTTTCTAGATATTTAATATGGTATGTAAATATCTTGCTAGAGTAACTGGAAAAGGGCACTAATGGCTCTTAAAAATAGAAATTACAACAAAACCAGATAGCCTGTATACGTATAGCCCTGGAAAGAATAGAGCTTTGAGTGCTTTTTTAATATTTAACAAGCCATTTTGATATATCTTATTAGGCTGACCTAGAACAGCTTATTCATACAGAGATTCATCATTAATAATTAATTCATCCTGGGAAGAAAAAAAAAAAAAAAAAAACAAAACCAAAAAACCAACAACAAACAAACACCCCCCCCCCAAAAAAAAAAAACAAACCCAAAAAACCCAACCCCCCAAAAAACATAAATGCGTAAAGAATTTAGAATCCTGGTCCTGCTGATAATCTTATAGGACAAGGTCACACTTTTCATATGACCATTGTGTTTTCCTGTCAGAAATTCCATTAACTTTAATAGGTATTTTCTGTGGTGAAAAGTATTGGTGCTTGTAAGTTGACCTGTTCTGGGCTTAGAAGTCATTCTGATGGCTGTACCTTCATAGGATACAAGTGCCTGAAGGCCCTCACTTTAGAATTAAATGTGAGTATGCTCACCACATTTATTATTTGTTATGTTGCCTTTATTTCTCACATGGCACAAGTGCATGAAATCTCTATCCAAACCTGTGTATTAGGTACAGGAAGAAACAATGTCCACTTAAAAGAGTTTGTAATTTGTATAAAGTCAAAGAGCTAAAAAGATGCAGCAGTATAATGAAATCACTTCTTGCCAAGATACAGCAGGTCAGTATTAGAGCTGGAAGAGCAGCTTTATTTTTTCACTGTTCCTTTATATTAGGCTAGGCAGCACTGAGAGATTTGACCTTCCTGGAATACTTCTTTGGATCTTTGGGTTTTTTTTTTTTTTCCATCTAAGAATAAGATTACATCTAGTATGTTCTGTGATTAAATAAGTAAGCAATCTTTAATCTTTCACTCATCAAAAAGCAATCAAACAAACCATGGTTACTTGAAGGAATCACATATTGGATGAGATTTTCAAATGGCATTAGTTTTATTAAGTATTAAGCTCTTTATGCTTGCTCTTCCTCTGGTCATTTTCTCTTAATTAGCACGTTCTCATTCTTCCAGCTGGTGAAAGTTCCTAAAGCAGGCAGAAAGTTCAACACCAGTTAACAAACAATAAAACTGGAAAAAGTACAGATGGAAAAAAGTGATTTACCCTAGTAAGTCACAAATTGCTTCACTGAATGCATTCTTGAACTGCACTCTATAAATAGTGGGAACACTTAGCCCTTGCATCCGAGTGGGTTTTGAATATTTGTAAGAATGGCTAGAGATTTCCTGGTAAATATGAGGAGAGGAGTTTTGCAGCATAACCCTGAAGACAAATACAGAGAAATCAGGACTTACATTCTGTGGGCTGTTTGCACTTTTTTGTTCGGAATTTGTTGTGTACTCATAGGCTCATGTTTTATGTATATTTTATAATGCATATATTTTATATATTATATAGCTGTCTGAACATCTAAAGAAAGATAAATACTCAGCAAGCTTTTTTGTATATAATTTCAGCAAGACTACATCAGGCAGTCTGCTTGTACAAAAATGTGTTCAAAGGTGCTCTATTTCTTCCATGGTTTCTAGTGATGAACATAAATTGGTCGTGCTCTGTTTTTTGCATGTGTGGATGTCACTGGAAATATAGTAGAGCTTAGCTACAATTTCTTTTTTCCCTTCTCAGGAAGCTTTTCAGTAA
Source organism: Hirundo rustica (assembly GCF_015227805.2). Lineage (NCBI taxonomy): Eukaryota > Metazoa > Chordata > Aves > Passeriformes > Hirundinidae > Hirundo > Hirundo rustica. Next base: position 10,564,626 of record NC_053457.1, on the reverse strand, counting down.
TGCTAGCATAATCTTTTTATAGGATTCTCATGCACCCAGTAAACACTAATCAGGGGTCAGGTATCATCTGTTTTCTAACTCCTTAGGTTTCTGTCATCTGACTTCAGGTTGTCTTCTAGTGTTAGAGGATGGAACAATAAAATTCAGAATTACTGTAAGGCATGTCTGTACTTGAGTCTAATCACTTCTGGAGTATTGTTGATCTAAATGTTGTTTGTAACACCAGTGGTACAGCTGCCAGTCCTGCTGTGGAAATTAGATACTTCATCCCCAGGGGTGGCCCAGGAATTGTCAAGTAAACACACAGAGGAACTTGCAGTAGAGACTGAAATATAAGTGAGGATACATAGTCTTTGATCATCTCAGTTTACCTAGTCCTCTCAGCACATACAATTCCACATCTCATAGCATGAAATAATATTATATAACTACATAAATTCTAACCTTTAAACCTAGGATGGATTAAAACCAAAAAAAACTTTTAGAATCTGCTAAAATATTAAAGCAGCACAATTGCATTTCCCTGTATCTGGAAAAGAGAAGTTGCATGAATGACTGAATACAACAAACACCTTAAATGTTTACTGCTGGAGAAGGACTTGGATCACAGTCCATACCTATTTTAGACTATTAATTCCTTAGTCCTCCTTCATCATATCTACTACTGTCATCTTTCTTCAGGAAATGGAAATGTTTGCTAAATTTTCCATCAAAAATTAAAACTGCATTTTTTCTGGTATGAAAAGTCATCGTTCTTTGTTTCTGAAATTATTCAGTGTTCTGTTTCTCGAATTCATCACTAAAGCCCTCTCTCAACTTCTGCAAATAGTCTTTTCTCTTTAGTGAGTGGAAGAAAAGGAGGCACCATCACCACAAAAGTCTTCTAATTTAGCAAATGTAACTGGACAGGGTATCAGCTTCCATTGTACGTGTGCAGGACTTTCTGAAGGCAGAGAACTATTTTCTCTCCTACTTAGAAATGAAAACTATAGATGAAGGTATTACCCAAAAAGGAGGAACTGTGGAAGTTAAAACTTGGTACTTTTTATATTTTTCAGATATGTTCTCTTGACTACTGAACCTCACTGATCATTACTACAGTTAGTGTGTGCTGATGTGTGGGATGGAGTTTGTTACTGCAGAATGTCATTTAGCCAGCCCGCCTCTGTGCCCACTGTTTCTTTAGTAAATGGGTACTCAGTGGTGTATCTGGGCCGAGAAAAACTGAGAGGAAATGAAAAGGGGAAAAGTTCTTCCATTTTTGTTAGGATGAGGCATCCTTAATAAGAGAGACCTTTGTGACATTGATGGCTTGTATTTGTACTTTCCTATATTTCTTCACAATATTGGACTAAATTCTTCAGTTCAAGGACTACACTCTGACCTAAATATCAGGTTGATGATGGTGGTGCTCAACTTGACATTCTTTTCCCCTTTTTGTGGACTATGATATGTACCAGATAATCTCTGCGAGACAGCAAAATTAATCAATGCACTCTGCTGTGAGAATTTCTCAGCAGCCTGGCAGCAGGACACATCCAATAGTTCAATAAATGTAATCTCCAAACGACTGGGAGCATGGCTAGGGTTGTTGGAGAGCTCTGATTGCACAGAGAAATACAAACATCTGAAAGGTTTCCCAGCTTCCTTTATTTTTCTTTTGTTTTACTTCCCTTTCAGAAAGGAATATTTTGCAACTGACGCTTTCTTGGCTTTGAAGTTTACTAGCCACCAGATACATCAACTGGAATAACAAATATCCTTGTCTTTGTACTTTAATTATGTTAGAGAATACCATTTAAAAGTTTTTGGACAAGGCATTTGTAGAAACAAGATCTTTCTGTATTTCTCAAGTCTGACTCACCTGTGCTAAGTGACAATCGCTCAGGACTAATTACTCACTTTTAATGACTGTATTTATAGATGGTTAAATGGAAATGTTATGTGTCTGGAGTTGCCACATCTAGTCATTATCAGCTAATTATTTTCAGTACTTTGACAACAGGCAGAAGAGACGATTTTTTCAAAAGCTACCAAGGCATGAGTGTATAGAAATGTGACGAATGATCTTTCACACAACTTTCAAAATGTTACTGCTTTATTTTCAATGTGAATAGTGCAGGACAATTAAAATAGTGTAATGATTGGAATCGGTGTGATTCCCCTTTTGTTATTTAATGTTCATCAAAAGTTTAGCTTGTGCTTCTACATCTGGAATAGAAGAGGATTTGCATCATGTGACAATGTCTTATAGAGAGCAGGCTCACAGCTAATGTGGAGCAGATGTACCGAGGGAAAAACTTGCTGTGTCTCAATCTGCCCAACCAGAAAGTGAAAATATGCCACTTAATGTCCTTTAGATTACTGATGTGCTGGCTTTGGTGTTCTGTGCTTACATACTGATTCTTTGGTTGGTTAGACCTAAGGAAAGGTGTTATGGCATGTAATGGTCTCAGGGATGTGCAGTAATTGATTGCCAAAATTTCTGTAAGTGTTAAGTTTGTTGTCAGAAAAGACAGTTGTTTTGAAGTGGCGATAACAGCAATTTAAAAGGAAAAGCCTTGTAATGTGTGAAATCAAAGTCTCTTGAAGATTTCTGAATCTGTGAGATTGATCTGTGGTACAGTAGGGAAACCAGAAAGCAAGAAATATAAGTTTTGGCTCAGATAAAGGAACTTCTCTATGTACCTGGCAAGTAACAGTGCTGGAATGTTGATCAGCCTCGCAATCAACCAGCATGAGAGTTTCTGACTGGTAGGCTATGAAGCTATGCAAGAAAGGAGACAGAAGGTGCACAGCAATTTAAATTTTAGGTGAGGGGGAAAAATACTTTTTTTCCTGCTTTGAAAAGCAGGGTAGAAATGAAACTTTAGTCTCTGAATGTCAAAGCAGTGTCATATGTGCACTCTATTTGCACTGCAATGTGTGTCTGCTGTCCCTGCAGCCATATTTCAGTGGAATTTACATGGCACGTAAAGAGAGAGCAGAGTTGAGGCTCAGGATTGACATGTCTCCTAGAGAAAAACTCTTCCTAGAGATATGTGCATCTTGATGGTGTGATGTGGTACTCCTGACCTTCCTGCCTGTTCTTCAAATGCCTAGTGGGCCTTTAATAAGGAATGTGCCTATCGGTAAGTTTTTGCCAATATGAGGCGAAAGGCTTTTGGTCTTACATAATGTTGTATTTAGAAGAACTTGCATTAGTCTAGTAGCATGACAACAAAACAACTGAAAATTATTGGACTGGTATTAAGAAATACTTAAAATTGCGTTAGTTGTCTTAGGCTACAGGAAAAAAAATTGTATATTTTCTTGCAAATATATATACATATTTTAGGCTCTTATTAGAATATTAGCATTTATCCCAGTTTTATTACCAAGACCAAATCATAACATCAGTTTGAAAGGTTAGGAATGAACAGATTGTTCTGCTTCTGCAGGTGGGACTTTGTGTTAGTTGTTTTCCTTTTGGGTTTTTATCTCCCCGGTTCTGACTAGGGTGATAAAAACATGAGACATTTAAATGGGATAGAATTCCTAACAGAAAGCCAAGACTCAAAGCAGAAACCTTGGTTAAAATAGGGAGGATGATTGGTTTACTCTATAACAAGGAACAGAGGAGCTGTAAGACTTTTATTGCAAAAATAATTTTAAGAAAAGATAATGAAAAGAGAAACAAGGGAAAATAGAAAAAAAAGGAATATCCATGTAGCTGAGAGATCCCCTGAATATTCTTGTTAATCAGGCTATATTCAAAATTTAACAAACCAAGTTTTCAAGCAAAAATTTAATCAAATTCTTGGCAAAAGCAACACGAGTTTTTGCCAACCCTCATTTTTTTGACTGGTTCTTATTTTTAGTATTATTTTTGGAACTGTACTTCCTGCCATTCTGTCTCACTATAAGAAGTTATAGTTCCATTAATGGGCTGTTTGCTGCCTTTCAGAATGTACACACACTGCTCCTCGTTCCCAGTGTAAACAAAGTGAAGTTTATCCCAGCTGAAGTGCATATGCAGCAAAGGTCTCACAAAACAAACTAACATCTGTACTGGCAAAATAACAGATGGCTCTTATCTGCTTTCTTCATGTTTGTAGAGAGGATCTGGTGGGAAGGACCATTCCTGTTGGCAGTCTTTGATCTTAATACCTCGTGTAAACCAGTACAACAGGGAGCATCTGTCCACAGTGACTCTCTGACAAGTGGATGTGTGTGAAACCTTTACATCAAAACTCTCTGGGCAAAAACGGTGCAGAGAGAGCAGGATTCCGCAGTCTCATTTGTCTTTCGCTGCTCTTTCTGGTTTTCAGCGCTGAAGGCGCGCTTATTTGTATTTGAGAAATGTTTTCCTTGTCCACCTGTGCACAGTAGATTTTAGATATCTTGCAAGAATTGGTGTATACGTTAATTATTAAGGTACCAAATTCTAAGTGATGATATCTTTTACTGTAGAAGTGAGGTTGCAAAGCTATGCAGTGTCAGGCACATTAAGGTAAACACCACTCACAGCTTTGTATACCTTGTTGTTTCTATTCAAAACTTTTCTATTTCTGCTGTGACTGCTCTCTTGATCATTCTTTCTCAGAAAATACTCTCCCACCTGTTGCACTGCTGATAAATCCAGTTTAAAACTGGGACAGAATTGCCCCTCAGAATACTATTTGAGTTTTCTTGTAATAAAGGTAAATAACCAGTGGAAACTAACCAGGTAATAAAAATCTCTATGAATAAAGTCATTAAAATATTATCAAACCAGCTTGTATCTGATTAGAATCAATGTATTAACATAGACCTAATTTTGGCTTTTACGTATATTATTCTGAAATGTGCTTTGGGCACTTTGGGATACTTTGGTATGCACCCTGTGTATCTGTTTTCTTGATTGCAAATAAGTTAGGAAAGAGTATATGTGATTTTAGTTTAGTGCAATTCTAGAAATACATAAGTCTTTGGGACATTACACTTTTCTTACACTTTTTCACATTTCATAATTCTGCTAAAAATTGTTTAGAAAAATAAAAGTAATAAACTTTAGTAATTCATAATGTGTGGGAGATATTAGGAAAGTTAAATGTTTATGTGGAAATTCAGAGGGCTCTAAAAGATGATAATCTTTTTATGACTTTTCTGAGCTGGGGGAGGTTAAATGTAGTTTGTGGAGATAGCAAATAATAATGGCCATACGAGAATGCAATGAAGTGAGGAGCAGAGGAGATTATATTAAACATGCAAATATGCTCAATCTGCTCATGCACTGGAATCTTATATGAAGAAGAAAGTCTAATTTGTCTTACCTTTGCAATTACTCATTGCACAATATTTATATCTGAAAAAAAATCCACATCTTGGTGGGGGCCTTAACTTGTCACAATAATATTTGTATTTTCTTTAATCAAGATTTTAATAGTATCACTAAAATGGATTAAAAAATGGTAATTTTTCAAACCATTCAGTTCTGGGAACCTTTCTCAAGATAATTAAATCTTTCACTACAGAATAATTCTTCTAACTCTGCCACTATATAAATATTTCAATCACTTTAGGGTCCAGTGCAATTGGAAATTATTTATTGTAATGTAACAGAATATTTACAGAGCAAGAATTAGACATGTCAGCAATGTTATCTTTTAGAACTCCCAGATATGCAGTCAGCCATTAATGTTGTTTTTACTCCTGAATATATTGAAAGCTTTTTCTCAGTTTAAGGGCAGTGGCTTGGTTCTAGACAGGACAGGTCTGTGGCTCTCAGGACTGCTCGAAGGCGCTGAGATTCTTGCCCACCTGGGAATATATAAATATGCACTTGTGGCTGAGCTAGAAAACTAATCTTTAGTTCAAGTTTTCATGCTGTGTCCTTGAGACATCACAAGGCAAAGGTCTCACTGGAATAAAGAAAAGAGGAGGTCTCTGTGGGGGACTAATGGCTTCTATAACCTTGATCTGCTTTGTGCTTACCATAAGGCAAGTCCCAATTTGTCCCTGCAAATTTAATTTAATTTCAGATTCATGGAGAGCTGTATTATTAGTTTTATTTCCCCATATTCCTCTCACTTATTTGTTCATTGTATTTTGTTTTAATGTATTTCTAGATGAAGGGAAATTGAATTTATCTTACTAGAATTTGAGCCTGTCTATATCAACAGAATTTATGGGCACTGCAGTTAAGAAACTTGAACCAAGGGGAAGAAGCTAATCAGGCTTGATTGAATACACTCATATATATTGAAGATTGGATAGCTGGGACATCAAGCAGAGAGACACATGCACATTTGGTGAACTGACCTTCATGAAATGATACCAAAAGTATTTGTCATGGACTGGCTACTAACTCTGGGTTATATAACAGACTTTTATAACGTGCTTTCAAAATAATGTGTATAAAGAGCTGAAACAACAGAAATATTTGGTAACTAATGACCCATAAGAGGTAAAACTTAATTTGAACAAAGTTTGTAAAACTCCCAGTTTCCTCAGGAGTAAACCAAATTCATATTAATCAACTTACTACTGTTTCTTGTCCCTATGTAGAGTTACCGCAAAAATAGGTATTCTGCCCTACTGTCTAGAAGCTACAGGAAAAGCATGCTTGCAAAAAAGATGGATACAGTAGAGACACTGATAAAATTATTTGAAATAGCTACTGCTGTGAATCCTTAGAGAAGTCATTTTAAAGACTGAAAGATCAGTGATGGGATAAAATCCCCAGGAAAAGCTAAAAGGATCCATACACGAGTGATGTTTGCTGGTGGGGTTTGAGTTTAAGGATTGTATCAACGTAAGGGAGGTCAGTGGTAGAACTACCGAGATCCGTGAAGTGCTTGTATGCAGAAATTCCAGGGGCACCCGTCCTTGCTTTCCTTAGAGATGAGGTTACCACGAGCCACAAGCAAATGCCAGGGAGAGACTGCACACAGAAACCAGATAATATGTACATAGAAAACAAAATACGCACACACTGCATTTTGTTCTGTACATGTCCTTGCATGAGTGGGGTTAGAGGCTGTCAGACACCTGGAAACACTTCTGCAAAACAACACTGCTGTCTCAGGGTTAGATACTGTTCTTTGTCTGTCTTTGATCCAGTATTCTTCCAGCTGTGTCAGGCTGCTGAATAATTGCTTGTGGCTGCCTCTGATCTGTCATAAGAACTTTCCATCAGTTTGTAGATTTCAGTCCCTGTTCCCAGAGCTAATCTTCCAAGCTATAAGACTAAAATGGGCAATATTTTCTATAATATTTAATTCAGAACAAAACCAAAAGGTAGGATAAACCTAAAATCTTTTATATATGAAGGATTATAAGATATATATATATTTTGAAGTTAAACATAAGTTTCTACAAGAGTCTTTGCTTTTAAATCTAAGGTAGGAGGAATGATGAAGGATGTAATGTTTGTACACCTGTGTGTCTCACAGATAGATGGTAAGACCATGACATTTGTTCTTGGTTTTACTGGAGTCTTGCTGCATCACCTTGTGAAAACTGCTTCACGATTCTGTCTCAGCTTTCCTGTCTCTCCAACGATGCTTATAAAACACTTGGAGATGTTGTGGTGAATACTGTCACAGGAATTAATAATTCTCAATTCAGAGAAAGTAAGAGGCATATAAACTTTGGGAGTAAATGCCTTGCTGAAATAGTGAAAAACTGTGTGACAATAGGCCTACACAGTAGGACAGATAATGTGTTCATGGTATCATTATACATATATATAGATATAAATAAATGAGAGAAGAGGTTAATTTTATGATTTCCACTGCACTTCAACTGCACATTTTAAGATGACTTAAAACTTTCTGGTGTTAAGGCTGTGCTCACAGAATGGTTTGTTTGCTAAAATATTTGAATTTCTGCTCACATTTTCCAGAGTTCTGATAATGTGCCTTCCTTTCTGTGTGCTTTCAGTAAAACAAACAAAAAAATTAATTCATTAAATGTCGTGCTGCTTTGGATGCAGCCCAGGACACAATTGGCCCTGTGGGCTGCAAGGTTGAATTTTTGTCAACCAACACTCTCAAGTCCTTCTCCCAAGGGCTGCTCTCAATTCAATCTCTCTTTTGCAATCCATCCCAGCCTGTGTTTGTGTTGGAATTGCCCTGACCCAGGTGCAGGACCTTTTCTTGGCCCTGTTGAACTTCATGAGGTTTGTGTGGGCCCACCTCTCAAGCCTTTCAAGGTCCCTGTGGATGGCATCCCTTCTCTCCAGTGTGTCAGCTGCACCACACAGCTTGGTGTCATTGAAAACTTGCTAAAATATGTGAAATCAATTGCAAGACCCTGTATGTTTTTGTTCTTCGTATATAGTTATAGTAACAGCTTTGTGTGTTGGTAACGACGTAAATGTTCCATACTTAAACTCCTAAACTCTAGTTCTAAGAAAAACATTAAAACTCACTTTAAGATAATGCAACATGAGTTTACATTTCCCTTGAGAAAATTTTATGTAACACTGTCAGTAATTCCCTGCTGAAATAATTGCTGCCAACACTTGGCTTCTGGACTTGTGGATTCTGTCAGCTTTTGACAAAAGAATTCTCTTTTGCTAACTGAAAGTTGCTGATATGAAAATGGCTGTTGAAATCTTCATGAATTGCCTTCTTTTTCTTAATTAAAGGTTTCTAAGTAACTTCTTTTTGGGTCTGGAATATGAGATGATAGCTGGCAATACTTTGCTGAGATAATTCCCTTCATTACAAAAATAGTAACAAGAGAAGGTTTTTTCTAAATATCAATAGATTAGAGTCATGCACACTGTCAGATAAAATGTAGTCTTCATATATTCAACCTGGTTCAATTAAATAATCTTCTTTAAAAATAAGTCCAATTCGTATCCTACAGTGTTTTGTTTCTACTAATTTGCTGCAGTCATAGTAGCTCAAAGACCTTTACCGGTTATTAGCTTTTTGAAGTAATTTAGATGTTAATTTTTCTTCCTTGTGAGAGAAAAATAATTGCTGTATACATGAGCATAAAATTATTTAGAGCAGGTAGAAGAACATGAAAAGAAAAAGAAATAATAATTGTGAGCCTGTAGTGTTTCTCAGTGCTCAGATGGCCAGCTTAAAAAAAGTGGTACTGGGATTTTTCATTCCGTCACACATAGCATCCTTCTCTCTTAGTTGCAGTCTGGATGGGTGGACAAGCAGATGAGTGAGAAAGGAGGGGGTTGTACTCTGCCTGGGTGCCAGTAAGACAAGCAGTAGCATAGAGGTCAGTCCTGGGCCCCTCTCCGTGCAAGTTTTTAAGCAGAGGTGTGGATGAGGCTCAGCAGGTGTGCAGGTGATGCACACCTGGGGGGAGCGGCTCATCTGCTCGAGGGCAGGGCTGCTCCTCACACCCAGGCAGGTTGGAGCAATGGTCTGATGGAACCACGTGGAACACAGCAGGGACACGGGCAAAGTCCTGTCCCAGGAAGGAGACCCTACCAGCAGGGCAGGCTGGGCACTGCAGGGAGCAGCCCTGTGGAAAAGGCCATGGGGGTCCTGCTGGGCTGCCGGTGGGACATGGGCAAGGAAAGTGCCCTGGGTGATGCCTTGGGAAGGCTGACCTGGAACCGAGACTGGACAGAGCTAGAGAATAAAGGAGATATTTATTAAAAGGCCTTTAAGGGTACACCTTGGGCAGAACAAGAGCCTGACATGGGCTACACCCAAGGTGGACTGAAAATGGTCACAAAATGGACACTGGTCACGAGGTCTCACACTTTTATAAGTTTTGGTCCATTTGCATTTGGGGTTTAATTGTCCAATTTTAGCTTGAGGTTATGAAGTCCATCCTTCTTGTTTTCTCTCTTCATCCCACCGCTGTTTGTGCTTTTAGGCCTGAAAACTTGTAACCATTGTCCTTGGTCCTCAGCAGGAAAAGGATTTGTTTTGTCTCCCTACTCTGTGAAGGGAGCTGACTGGCACTTCATGTGAGGCTCAGAACCACAGCCCTGGGCAGCACAGAACCTGAAAAGCATGAAAACTCAAACTTAAGGCATCAGCAGCAAGTCGGGCAGTGACCACTTGGGCTGTGTGAACAGGAGCATGACCAGTGGAACAAGGAGAGGGAATAATCACCTCCAGCTAGCACACTTTAGAGGACATCTGTGTGGACAGAAGGCTGGAAAGCAAATTTTCTCATTGTCAAAAGGAGTAGGGCGCATCTGGTGATACAGAAGAATAAGAAACAGTTTAAAAAAATTGAAATGTTGGGCTTTGTGCTTTAGATGGTCAAAGCATATCACAGGTGTTTTTATATCCCTGAAGAGACATATTTATGTTACTTTTCTACCACAACCAAAAAAGTGAAAGAAGATCTCATTTGAATCCTCAAATCATTTCCTCGGATGCTTTCACAGACTTCTGTAGCCTTTACTACATCTTAATTGGATACATGAATGCCTTATAAAGTGCAAATAGAAGCTTTTTTGCTCAATCTATCAGTCTGAAAATTCAAAAGTTCAAGCAGCAGTGTAAGTACCCTCTGAAATGTCCTATAATTTAAGAAAATCCTTATGCTTCCTAAATTAATTTTTGCCCTAATTTCTCAATATATTAGTGGAGAATATTAACTGGTGGACTTTCTGATTGCTGTGCTGATCAAAAAGGGAGGAGTAATTTTTTAAGTCTCTTTGAAGAATAATGAAAGCAAATGAAAGATGAAGGAATTTGATAACATCAAAAAGAATTATAATTTGATGGTGACTTTTCCTTTTTCTACTGGTCCATTTCCTGTTTAGGTTAGTGTGTTCTCAAACATACTTTGGATGGATGGATCCAAACTATAGCCATGGATCTAGATGCACAATAAGAGAAAGCCAGTTCAAAACCAAATTTCTTGGCAAATTTTAAAGCTGGTGTTTCCCTGATGAACAAAAGAAATTCAGAATTTATGCCATGTTGCCTCTAATCATTAGCCTTCCCCATAATTTCTGGAATTTATTGGATAGCTGTAATATAAAGTACCATTATGAGTTTCTGTTTTGGATTACAGTATGATTATATGCAGTGTATAATTTTTGAAAATTTTAAATCTGCCGATTTACTGCAGATAAATGTTTAATTGGATCTTTTAATGAAAAAATCATCTTTCTTGGATTGCACATCTCTGGTAGACTGCATTTGAATTGGCAAAGGCAGGAGACTGTAATTAACTCTGTCATGGTACTGCTGTTGGTTAAAAGATTTTCCTGAGTGCAGTAATTGTCAAAGCAAGCCCAGCCCAGTAACCATGGTGCACTCTCAGCTAGGCAGAGGTATTGAACAGGCTGGTCCTTTTGGTTTTGGGTTTTTTGATTGCTCTGCTACTCACACTGACCAGAAATGTAATGGTCTACAAATGTAAAGTTGCTTAGCAACAATGAGTAAAATACTAAGGGTCCTTTTAATTTTGTTGTATTTATCATAGAACTTTTGTGATGTTTACATGTGAAAAATAATATTGGGTGTTTTTAGTATTCATAAAAGCAAAAGGATGCAGAACAGTTTAGATCAGAGCTATCCATGACACAGGTGCATCAATGCATTTTGATGCTGCATGCATTGTTTGAATTGTTTCTGGAGTCTTTGTTTTGCTTTGGGGTTCTGTCATAGTTTTAATTTTAAATCAGGCGGAAACACTAATTAATGTAGTGGTTTTACGTTTACTAAATTTTGGTCTTGGTATTTACTCTTTTTGTGGGAGAGAGACTAGGAGAAAAACAAAGCAAGCTCAACTTCAAAATTAACAAATAGTTTATTAACATGCACTAAAAGAATAGAAAAAAAGAAAGTTGGAAAAAAACAAAAATGGAATGAAACTTTAAAAGCACTTTTCCCTCCCCTTACAAACTGTTTACTTTCTTACCAAACAACATAAAGAGACAAAACTTGTAATTTTCAGTCAGTTTCACTATCTGATAAGTCTTTCATTAATTCATTAGGGGAAGAGTATCTTTTTGAGTCATGGATCCCACTGACAACCTAGAACAGTTCTCTTGTGGGTTTTAAACTGTCACAAAAACAACTGCGCGGAGAAACCTGTCTTTGTGACCCTCCCAGGAGCAGGTTCCCAAGCTGCTTAGGGGTCATGGGTCTTAGACTTTTGCATACTGGGGTGTCACCTTTTAAAGATGAGTAACTCCAAAGCAAAGGGTTCTTCATTTCAAAGTACAGAGATATCTTCTCACTTCTTCACTGGCGCAGGGGGCTTCTCATCTTTATCTCTGTTCAAGCATCTTATAGGATATTACTTAGTTCATCACAAACACCTTTGCTTAAATCTACACACAATTTAAAACAATCATCTCCCCAAATGCCTATCTTTCCCATGATTTAAAGGAATGGCCTAAATATAGAGTTCATTTTCATGGCTCAAGTAAGAATAGAACAACCAACTCTTCAACCCTCTGTCCCAATAGTCTTTTCACTCTTGCTTTACTGACTTCATGCTGTTGTTCTTTATGTTCACTCTGTCCTTTCTTACGCTCTCAGAGAAGGGCTGAGCTCTGGAAGCTTCATGTTGCTAAGAAAGAGTTAAATCTGCTTGGAGTCTTTGTTTCTCCCTCTGTGGCTCCTGGTGTTAGATGTTCAAGGGCGTGCTGGTGAGGGAGGAAGAACTCACACAGAAACATCAGAGATGGGAGCACTCGGGCAGTCTGGAATCACAAAAAACCAGGCAGGATCATAAATGCCTTCTCAGGCCACCCCTCAGTGTAAATCAGGGTGGCTTCAGCCCGAATGGTGCCCATAGCTCTTATCAGGGGCCCAGCAGAGATCTCTCCCTGCTCCAGAGAAGTCTGAAGAAAGCAGCTGTTGCAAAACAGCAACCTCTCCTTTCCCCCCTTTCACCCGGGAGCCGATGGAATTCGGCCAGGCCTCAGGCCAGCTCCCTCCCCAAAAGGAGGGAGCAGCAGGCCCAGCTCGATGTTACCTGTCTCTCTCTGGCCAAAAGAAGAAGAAAAAGGACCCACCTACAGGAAATCAAAGGGTTTTATATAGTACTTCCCAAAGTCGCAGCCAACAATTTCAGTAGTCAGAATAGATGTCAATATTCTAACTAACTCTCTGGTAGGTCTCTGTCTCTTCCAAAGCAATTCCCAGGTCCTGGCCTGGAGAATTATTTTACATTCTTTTATAACTAAAAAACCAAACTGTACTAATCTATGGAAGGTTTCTTTTGTGGTTTTGTTTTGGGGCTTTTTAAACAAAATAGTAGGCTATTTACTCTCTTGCTTCTTCCGGTTTTCTTGGAAAATAACAGCGTGTGAAACTGCTTTCTTCTCCTGCATTCTGAAATGACCTTGTGGTACCAGTATGCTAATATATTCAAATGAGGCATTATGTTTCCAAACCTACTAGCAGAGATTAAAAAATGCCAATATACTAAAAATAGAATACTTTTGAAATGCGGGGATATAAATTTGACTATATTAACTAACCTAGCAGTCAGGTTCTGAAAATACTTGTTTTGTCAGGACAATCTGGGAAGGTTGGAGCCACAGATGTTTCCACAGCAGCTGCATTGGTTTATTGGGAGAGGGGAACTGGGTTAATTCTGTTGTAGAGTAAAAGCTGAGAGCCTGGGTCATGTTCCTCCATCAGCCAGAGTATTGCTGGAAATGGAACTCAGTAGAGATGAGCAGAGGCACTGAGATACAGCTTTGCCTCCAAAGCCACAACCATGCCCACCTTTCTGTCTACACCATGCTCTCTGTGCATTGCAGACGCCTTTCCTCTCTTTCCATGGCACATGGAACTACAAACTGCCTCCACAAAACCTGAGAGCAGCAGCACAGCTCTCTCCAACCCTGAGAGCAGCCGCGAAGGGTCCAAGAACACCTGCTCAGGTTGGGTGTGCCCCAGGAGGGTCTGAAACAGTTGCTGGTTTTCTTCAAAGGCTCAGTATGCCAATCAAGACCAGAAGTAGCAATGAATTGGTCTCAGAATGATTACTTCAGTTCTAGAACTGAGTATTCTAAGAAATACCTATTTGTCAAATATTATGGTCAGATCCAATTTCTTTTAGGCTGAAGTCTGAATAACTTCATAGGTCAATATAAGCTTATCACCAATAGATAGCAGGAAGAATGTTGTGATCCTGTAACGTTTTGTAGCTCTAAAATATTTCCTGATTTAGCCATTGGCAGGAAAGAGCAGAGCAGTTCTGGTTAGGGGCAGAAAGGAAAAAAAATAAGAAAGCATAACTATTTCTGTCTTCCATTACTGATCTTTAACACAATTTTGGATTTTTTTCAGGTCAGGCAGTTCTTTTGCTGGTTATTATAGGTTAACAGATTGAATCAAACTTTGCTTATGTATTGCCCTGCAACAAAATGCCACCAATGGCTAAATGCAGGTAGTAGGCCAATACCAGTTCTTGAAAAGAAAATATATTAGCATCTAAATATGGTTTGTCTTTTAAAATTATGTCAGTCTCTAAAACAGCCCTTTCACAGGAGTGTAGAGGTCAAAGATTTTTGTTGAAGGGCTCTGAATTTTTCCCTGTTTCTCCTGTAGGTTACAACAGACGTTGAGGGTTTTGACTGTTTTTTGATACAAGGTCTTAATGATTTAAATTATATAAGATGAAATATAGCTGTAGGTTGGATAAATATAGAGAGCAACTTAAAAATACAATAATTTGGAGGAGCTTGGTTACATGTTCCCTCATATAATAGTTTTAATTTGTAACCAGGCAGAAACACCAATTAAAGTAATGGTTTCACGTTCGCTAAATTTTAGTTGCCAAATTTAGTGTAGTGGTCTTAGGGTTTATCCTCTTTTTGTGGGAGAAAGATTAGGAGTAAAGCAAAGCAGTCTCAAGCTTAAAAGTAAACAAATAGTTTTATTAACACACACTAAAAGAATGGAAAAGTTGGGAAAAACTAAAACAAAACAGCAAAACAGAATGAAACTCCAAAAAAACCCTACTCTTCCCTCCCTCTACAAACTCTTAACTTGCCCACAAACAACATAAAGAGACAAAAACATATGCTTTTCAGTCAGTTTCACCATTTGAAAATAGTCTTTCATCAATTCTTTAGGGGAAGAGTCTCTCTTAAGAGTCATGGATCCCACTGACAACCTAAAACAGTTCTCTTGTGGGTTTTAACTGTCACAAAAACAACCGCCCAGGGAAACCTGTCTTTGTGACCCTCCCAGGAGCAGTTTCCCAAGCTGCTTATGGGTCATGGGTCTTAGACTTTTGCATATTGGGGTGTCACCTTTTAAAGATGAGTAACTCTAAAGCAAAGGATTCGTTATCTCAAGGAACAGAGATGTCTTCTCACCTCTTCACTGACGCAGAGGGCTTCTCATCTCTATCTCTATGTTCAAGCATCTCTATGTTCTATCATCTATGTTCAAGCATCTTATGGGATTAATATCACTTAGTCTATCACAAAGACCTTTGCTCAAATCCACACACACCAATCTAAACAACCATCTCCCCAAATGCCTATCTTTCCCATGATTTAAGGGGATAATCTAAATATAAAGCTTATTTCCACGGCTCAGTGAGAAGTCCAGCCTAAAATGGAATGGCAAACTCTTCAATCCCTTGTCTCGATAGTCCTTTCACTCTTGCTCCACTGACTTCATGCTGTTTCTTCTCCATGTTCACTCTGTCCCTTTCTTTTCTCTCTCAGGGAAGGGTTAGGCCTTGGAAGCTTCATGTTGCCAGGAAAGGATTACATCTGCCTGTTAAATCCTGACTGGGAAAAATGTTCCACAGTCCTCCCTAACTAAGGAAAACCAAACTGTGCCAACCCATGACACCACAGAATCTGTATTTAATACAGCTTAATAGAATTAATTGCCTTCATTTATCCTTTAGTTATTTTGATTTATTATGGATAAACTATCTACAACCACCTTTAGCCATCACTGAAATTTTGGGGTTATGTGCATGGCTTGCATAAAAACATTTTTTGATCTCTTTATAACTAATGATTAGCTAGTGCCCCAGTATCATATAGCAGAATAGCAGAATAATCTCTAATCTCTTGAGGAAAAATTTTCTGCATCAGATGTAAGCCTTAGTTCCTTTAAAAAATCTGCACCTTCCCCTGGTGTCAACATGATTTTTCTACTTTTTCATCTGCCAGAAAGTTATTGGATCAGTGTTATCAATATATGCCTAGAACTATTAACATTTGGGTGTAGATGAGAAGGGTGATTATTTGGATTGGGGTTTTATCAGACTGTTTTTTTCTAGTTCTTGTTATATTAACACCAGATGAATCAATTCAGAGACAACTAGAGTATTTGAAATATTATGAACATGCTTTTTAGTTGTCTCTTTGTTTTCTTGTTTTGACAAGAAAATAAGAAAAGAAAACATTTATTAAGTTTTCTAGCCTGTTGAAATTTCTATTGCCTGAGCACTTTATTTGTGTACGTAATAGGAAACTATGATTGTTGTGACTTTTCTGGGCTCTGCTTTCAATAACCTGAAAATAAATTTAACTAACTCATAACATTACTGTGCGTGAACCCTCTTCTCATCCCCCCTCGAAGACAGAAATGTTCTATATAGTTTTTCTATATGAGAGTTTTAGGCTGGGCAGCTTTACGGGTGGATTAGTATTTACTAGATACCTTGGAAGAGTGGATAGCTAAGTTATACATGCAGGATTCTCTAATTAATAATACATAATTAAATTTTAGGCTTTTCTCTTGCTTGATGCATCCAGAGAGTCTTTGGTGGCTGTTTACTGATAACCCTTTCTTAAACACCAAACTGAACATTATGATGTTTTTACCACATTGTTTGTTTCTGCTTTGGGTTGGCAATAACCATAATGTAGTGCTCTCCCCGGTTCTGCCTCCCTCAGTTTACCCATCTGCTTTATTTAAAGGCAGGAATTCCATCTCCTCTGATGTTTTATATTTACTATACAAAGTAGGTTAAGCTCTTCTGTTCTCTGATATAAATTCTTGTCTTGAACAGACACTTCATGCAATATTACTGATCATATTTGACTGATGGTGTAGATTATTTCAGCTTCTTAATGTCTTCTTTTTTCAAACTTGACTCTTTATCAATTAGCATGTGAGCTTTTCCTCCCCATCGTCTCCAAATGGTGAGCTTTCCACTTAATAACAGAAATTACTTCCTTCAAATTAATCCCATTTCTGTTTTTTCACTTCCAAAAGCCAACCAGACTATCTTTGTACAATTGTAATCCACATTCGGTTTTAAAATGTCACATTTTATGTCAATAATGGCTGTCATTAATGCATTCCTACTTCATGTTAGTTAATGTAACATCAATATGTAAATTATCAGTCTTCATATCAATCCTTCAAGAACTGGTAACCTCCTTGTGGTCCTTTTTTTTTTTTTTTAATCCCTACCCCTTATAATATTTTCATTAAATAACATTAACCATAGCTCTTTTAAGCTACTCATTCTCCACCATAACAAATACTTGTGTGTAAGCATATAAAAATCATTACTAAAATTCAAATCCATAATGTCTGCCTCGTAATCAGCTACCTTTTCAAAGAGAGAATATTAAGCTATTATATCTATTTATTGTACCTTGCACAGCATTTGTTGCATTTTCCCCCATATTGTTCATGGGAATAACGGTTTTCATCTGTAATGCCTGAATCTGTCTCTTACTGTTCTTTAACACAGCTATTCCATCAGAATATTAAATAAATGTGCCTTTTTCTTTATGAGATAGAAACCTTTATGGTGGGTGAGAAGTCAGTCAGCATTTATGTGCGTACCTTTTTTGGGGGTGGGGGGTGGTGGTTGTTGCAGTCTGCCTGGGAGAAGCTGAACTCGACCCTCCTGAAGTAGATAGGATTAAACAAGTTTTAAACAAAGCTCTGTACAGATAATTGTGGCATCAGAAATGAGCTGACTAAATTTTTTTGCCTTCAGGCTGTGAAGAGTTTCACAGCTTTGGTTTCAAACACCTGCATTGTTTAATTCAGGAACTAAAGCAAGTTGGAGATCATTCAGCTCTGTTTACATAATACTCAGCCATGTCTCTGATTTTCAGTGTTACATCTGCTTTAAAGATGATTAGGAGTTACCTGAATAATACTCAGCCATGTCTCTGATTTTCAGTGTTACATCTGCTTTAAAGATGATTTGATGGCAAGCTGAGAAACGCTAAAATAACGTTGGAGTTACGATCAAAGTGTGTGTACACTTGGTATTGGTAGTTGCCACTTTCAAATAAACTTTAAACTCCTGTGCTTTAGAAGAGGCACACAAAATGTGGTGCCTGTCTGTCCTGTCTCCCTCGGGCTCTGCCCTGCATTGGCAGAAATGTTTGCTGTCACCCAGAACCATGCTGGAGTAGGAACTGCTCTGACTTTCAACCATATGAACTGGCAACAGTTGTCTTCTCCACTCTGTAAACTCAGATCCTTGTCTTCCAGCCAAAACAGTCTGGGTCTTTTTGTAGGTTTTTGTGTTTTTCTTTTTTTTCTCAGTGTCAGATGTGAACAGCAAAGGAGGAACTTTTTTAGCCTTCATAGCCAGATTTTGTACAGAGAGTGCTAAAGCTGCAAATGGCACAAATACTGGAATTATCATGTGTGTGGGCATGTAACAGGCAAAGGAGCACCAGCAAGTCAGTTCTGCAGGGGGAAAAAAAGAAGAGAGGCAGACAAAGCTAGCAGGAAATGGGGCCAAACAATATTAGTTCAGTTGTTCTCTTATAAACACTTCGTTACTTGAATTGATTCTGACCATAAAACCAGGTTCAGTTTCTTCACCTCAGGTAAGCACACATAAACCACCTACATTTCAAGATTTGACCTTAAATCAACTCTGGGCTGTGGAACAGTTTGGTATAAGTAGATTTACTTAGCTGAAAGTATAGCAGATAGCTATTGGTAGTATGACTGGTATTAAACACAGTATTCCTAATAAAGGGGAACTCCTTTCTAGGGAAAGAGGAATAGTTACCCTTGGTGAGGCTGCAATTATAAAGTTGATTTTTTTCTGTCATGTTTTAAAGAGAAATTTTACTGCCTTAAAATACTTTGACATCTACTGAAAACAGACCTTTTATAAATTAGGCTAAAGAGCAGAGGCCCTGCTGATCAAGGAACAATAATTTTGCTCTAACCCACCTGGAAGTACAGGGTGACAGACCTTTTAAGATATAGTGCTCTTATGATTTATTATTAAAAATATATATTTAAAAATTACTACAAAATCCTGTAATACTTTCAACTTTTTTCAGCTGTTTGCTTCCACAGTGACATGAGGAATTAGGCACAGTAGTGTGCTAGTCTTTCCAGGAGCATGTGTACTAAGTGGGGGACGGTGGTATTTGGCATTTTTGTGTATTGTGCAAATATATGGCGTATAACTGCTGTAATTTAATAAAGGTCACAATCTTTATGTTAGTACCTTGTTTTGACACAGTTAAAATTAGATTGAAACCTGCTTTTTTACCTTCTCCAGTTCTCACACAAGAAACGTTGAAACTGTATAGATCTTACCAACAAGAATGTTCCTGCTTCTGTCCCAGCAACCCTTCTGCAAGCAGTGATGAGGGGGAGCACACAATGGCAATTGTAAACACTTCCTAAGCACTGGTAGCCTTGTATGTCATTTATTTATGTTTGTGCACTTCTCTAACATTGGTGTGCTACCTTAAGAATTGAAGAAAATAGTTATTTTTCCTGCAAATATCCACAGAAGGTAAATCTCTGGGAGAGACATGTTGCCACCAATAGTTACACTCCTTTGACAGGGAAAGAATTTATATGTGTGGTAAAAAAGGGATTATGAATTCCACTGTGGATGTTGTAGGGAAAGGGAGGGAAAGGCTGTGGCTTTTCTCTTAGCCCCTCTGTGTTGTGCATATATATATGCAGTGATGTGATAGCTTGGCGATCTACAGTATTTATGTTGAGATGAGCATCTCCTTGAAAACAGAGCTATTTAGTGGTAGGAATTGCAATGGAACACAATGGACTGATCAGAAGATGAAAATACCGGCATTTTTTACTTTTTTATTTAAGTGAAAATGGGTGAATAAGCCTAACTTTTGAGAGACATAAATTTGTCTTTAATATTTTCTGCATTTAGATGGAGTAATTTTCCACATTGGTTACAAGTGATTATCATAGTGTTAGAACAGAGCATTTGTGCATATGTGATGACAGAAGCTGTTTTGGGATGCAGGTGGAATTGCACCCTGTTCAAGTGAGTTTGCATGGCCAGCTTACATTACCCAAAGAGCAATTGCATGCATGCAGCTCACAAAATGAGCTCCAAACCTCCAGTGAGTTCCCCTAAGAGAATGGGCCTGTTAATTCAAGCAGTTTGATGACCTGCCAGGAACTCTGGAGTAAAATCCTGTCTCTGTGAAACTCCAGTGGGAATCTTGCTATTAACTTTGACAGCTGCAGGATCCAGCAATATATTCTGAGTAACTAGTGCTATGTTCGGCTCCTATATGCAGTAGTATTGTCAAATTAGAGATACTTATAATTTTACTCATTTATTAAAAATATACCAGAATTAGGGTTAAATAAATGCCATAAGTAAGAATGACCATCGATTAATGAAGGAGAATATTAAAAATAAGTAAAAAATATAGTTGAATCTGGTCTAGTGCTGGGAGTACATGAGTGAAGTAATACCTTTTTCTTCTGTCTGATGCTAAGTTTCATGGATATATGGTAAAAGGTTTTGTTCTATCACTTGTATTGCAAAGGTCTTGGTAGTGTTTAGTTTTCTACTTTTCATATTAAGTACAAAATGCTACTCTGTATCTGTGACAGTTCCTCTGGAAAGTAAAGAAGGACTAAGAAGCTCCGTATTTTCATGTTTGCTCTGCAAAGCTTTATTTGAATGCAACTAATTGAATAATGTCTGCTACATTTTCTCTGCAGCCTCTGACATATTCAGAGCTGTATAGTGTGCCAAATAAATGCATTCTTATACAATATAATTATATTCAAATATCATTGTCACTGTCAAACCTATAAAATATTTATCCAGCATGTAAAATATTGAGTATTAAAATCTATTTTTTTAAGAGGAAAATCTTATATCTGACAAGTAGTTTTGAAAAGAATTTAAAATGTGATTGGGAAGAGTACAGTGGGAATGAATTTTTTTGAAACATTTTATGTAGCAGTTTGGCTTACTTTTTATTTAGATTCAGCTTACTTTACTAAAAAAGCATTTTTGAGTAACAGGAACAGAATGTACATTTCAAAGAATTCATGGGTGATTTTTGCTTAGCCAGGCAGAATTCATGTGGGGATTTTTTAGCCACTGGGCAGTTTAGCTCTTCTCCCTCAAGTCTGTATTTATAAATAGGTGTATAGAACTTCATAGGTGCACTGCTCTCTGAACCAAAGTTGAAATCATGATGTAATAATCCAGGGGTTTTCTCCACTAAGTGCTTTCCAAACTTTGGCTTTGCCATTTGCTGAACCTGTTTTGCAGGCTCAAAAGAATATCCCAGAGTTACAAAGGAATCTTTACCAACTCCTGTGCAACATCCTATAAGTCTTCACTCTTTGCAGGCTCGTTCATTATTTCCTTATCTGTAACTAGAGAGAGAGTTAAAAGAGTACTCTGGACCAGATGCACAAAGGGTGCTATTTCCAATTTTCATAGTGAAGTGCTTCAGAGTTCCAAATGAAGGCTGGTAGTCTTCATATTTCACTTTTGCTCACTTTGGGATTGGCTTTTTTTTTAAGTTCTATTTCACTCATAAATGTAGATTCAAAAGACAGCTGATATTTCTGTCCATCTACAAGGAGAAGGAAATAACTATGAATTTGTATTCAGCTCAGCCAAGGGCAAAGTAAGAAAGGAATAGTGTCACACTACGAAGTAACGCAATCCATGGGCAGGTAGAACCCTGGAAACAGATCAGAATGCCTTTGGAGTTTCTCTGTCATTCTTTAATGATGGACCTTTGCACCAGCTAAAAACGTGATAAAGTGGCACATGAACTTTGAAGTCTGATGGCATTTTTTAGTGCAAGCTGAAGAAAGGAGACTATATAATTACCATGAGATTTTGGGTTTTTCCAGAGGAGTCTGCCCAGCTAATCCTGAGAGAAATGGCTGTAGCTCTCAAAGCTGAGCAGTTACAGTGTGAACTTAGTTGAAGTAATTTAATTACTGCCTATTCATTAGAGAAACAAAGATCTCCTACAAATCACCATATTATTTGACGCTGGATGAATGGTAGCTATTGACATTAAATTGTAGGGATTTAATTGGTTTCAATCAAATTATCTTCTAATGCTTTCCTGTGAGTTTTGTGTGGTTGAGTAAAATATATCTGTCAATTGTAAATTAACACAATTCTTGAAAAATAAGTTTAAAAACTTTGACAGAAATGTTAAATATTATTAGCAGACTTGGTTATTCACTGGATACCAGAATCTATCATATTAACTCATTCCAGGCATATTGTCTTGTTCAGTCATTGTCAAGCACTTCTTTAGCAAACACAGCACCTCTTTCCCTTTTGAAAATTACTGCTTGATTCAGGGATTGCCTGTCAAGGGTTTTATAGAGTATAAAAGCATTCTAGGTAAAAAAAAAAAACTTCTCTGTTGTGCTTGTTTGAGGTAATCACCCACATCACCTGGGCTACAGAGGAGGAAGGCATGTCCCTCTAAAAAGGGGAGCTATGAAGGAATCCCCTGAGAACCTCCTGTGAGAACAGAACTACCTGGCTGAAAGGCTGATACTTCTTGAGCACAGAAAGTAATTATATGTCATTCTATGAAATGGAGCTTTGTGTAAGTTACACTTCAGTAGTCAGCTTTGTGCCCAAGCAGTTGTGGAGCAAAATAACTATACATATTTACTGTGTTTCTGCTCAGGTTTCTGATGTAATCTCCATTGTCTTCCCAAGAGGGAGTTTTGCTACTGTATTCAGCAAGAAATGTGAATGTTTTTAATGAAGATGATGAGCATTGAGAGGCCTCATAGCACGGTTCTGTACAGAAGGAATTGTAGATGATGCTCTTTGTGTGTGTGTGTGTCCTGCTGCCTTCAGCATCGCTTGCATGCCTCTGACCTCCTGACTGAATCACCCCTTCAGAGTTATCCCTGTCTGCTAAACTGGCTCTTTGCTGCTTCCCAGAAGTACTTTATCCTTAGCCATCCCCACACTGAAGCTCCAGGTGTCGCAGAGTTGTAACCAGCCACACCTCCTGCAGTTTGCCACGAGTGGAGGCAAAACACATCACCACAAACTGGGCTCTGTGTGCCTATGCAAAAAAAGAATGAGTAGTTGGATGTTTCACAATAGCAAGAATGACACATTTCTACTTTCTTTTGTTACTGAATTATTTGCTTTAATTTATTTCAAGAGAACAGGCAGTCGTTTGCATCTTGCAGTCATCCAGTCTAGGAATTTTGTGATAAAAAGGCTAGAATTTAAGAAAACCTCTATGCTGTGATCCCCAGACTTCCAAAGTAATCTATCAGTGTTTCTGAATTTATACATAACGGATATGTTAAAAGCAATTTGTGCTGTTCTATTAAAATTCTAGAAATCACCTTTTTAGTGAAATCTTAAATTCAAATGACTTTGTGTGTAGAAATAACTTTGTCAATGTAGATGTTGAATGAAGGCTCAAGGTACTGTGCTGTTGTTACTCTTTCCTTGAGTGTCCCATTTTAGATTCAAAGCAGAGGGGGATTTGCAGAACAGGACCTAAATCAGATAAGACAGGTAGATCGACTATCAGAAGGAGAAATGAGGGATATGGAACAGCACGTTCCACACCTCATTTTAATTTGAAACACAGTATTTAGGTCTCGTGGAATGCCAGAATACTCTTTCATCCCATTGACGCAGCGTAGCTCACTATCAAAATTAGAAATCTAATCAAAGCAAGTTGTAGGGCTACAGTCATTGACAGTATATTTTAGCTGATTTTTTTTTTCCCCCCTGGATTTTGGGGGTTTAACGTATCTTAATGCCTAGTTCCATAAGCTAGTTCTCTTAAGAGAAAAGAAAATTCTTGAAAAGAAACATCACTCTTGTTGATTATTTCTTAGCTGGAGTTTTTAAACTGTCTTTTGGGTTTTCCTTCAATTTTTATTTTCAATGCAAAGAGAGCAGAGGTCTCTTGTTATTTCCATGTCTATTTAGTCTCTCAAAATTTTTTTTACTCTTACATTCTAGCTCCCTTAGTAAGTGATGACGGCATTGAGAAAA
This sequence comes from Hirundo rustica, assembly GCF_015227805.2. Lineage (NCBI taxonomy): Eukaryota > Metazoa > Chordata > Aves > Passeriformes > Hirundinidae > Hirundo > Hirundo rustica. The sequence goes on along the minus strand of NC_053457.1, from coordinate 10,540,479 downwards.
TATTTTTAGATGTACAAAAAAAGAAAAAAAATATATTTATGCTTGAGGAAATAAATAATTTCCTTGATATCATGGAGTAAATAATTTCTTCAGTGGTCACTGCTGTGGTTTGGGTATCGGACTTAATAACTTAGTTCTTTTATTCATTATACTAAATCCTATAAATCCCCAGAGTGATGAAGAAAAGTCTATCAAATAAAAAGGCTGACAAGAATTAATGTAAAAATGTCCTTTGTTCTCACAGCACTGGACACAGTTCCTCATTAAATGTATTGGAGGAGGAGTAGCAACAGAACTCATCTGCATACCCCGGATAGTTTAATTTTATTCAGTGGATTTAATTGTTGTACCTGCAGACGGAAGATAATCTGCTGCGTGCCACATAAACTTTGCAAAGTGGGAAATTCACTTTAAATTGCTTTGCTGTTGAATCCAATTTTCATCCTCACTGAGGGAGAAAATATTTTTTGTTATGAATGGATGGTTATATATTTTAATTACTTCACCTTCACCTCTAAGAACAGCCCTAACAAGTAGTTCCTTATTTTCCACATAGTGCTCCTAGCTATTTCTAAGATACCTGTGTGTTCCAGGAATTGTTCTGAATAAGTGGGAATTGCTATCACTCTGGGGAATGGGGCTCAAGTGTGGCAGCCCTTTTCATTTTCGGTCGTGATCAGCAAGCCGTGGGCCACGTCTCATCCTAGAACTCAGTAAAGTTCCACAGAGAATGGATTCAGTGCAGCAGCTGGATTTCTTTGAGCGCCTGTGCGCAATCAGTAGCTTTTTCTCTGTTTCAAAGATAGGCTGGTGCACAAGGGCTGATTTGCTAATGCTGGGGAAATGCTATTTGACCAGAAGTGGAGGGGAGGAATGCGTGGCTTCTTTGCCTCTGCTGAAAACATACTTCCCTCTTATGTGGCAAATTGGCATTTAGCTCTTTCATAGCTCCTTATATACCAGCCCTGAGGAGAAAACTGTCTTTCACAGAAACTGCAAGAGCCTGTTGTAATCTCCCACATTTAACAGAGATGGGTAGAGCAGGGGACTGGGGAGCAAGCACGAGTAGGACTGTCCTTTGCTCAGTCAGTGAGGTTACTGTGGGTGTTGTTTCAGCTGTGAACAGAATGAAAGCCCTAAAGCACAGGAAAATTATCTACAAGCATGCACACTGTTAACCTATCAGGGAATGAATAATTATTAAAAAGGGAAGCTTGTAGTGGGGCTGGGCAGAGTGAAGTTGTTTAACATTTTGATTTTGTCAGGGGAGTGGACCTAATCTGGAAAAAAGACCTTGAAGATTTTTTTTTTTTTTTCAATTGAGGGAGGAAAAGAATGTATGAATTATTTTTCTTGTTTGGTTTTTTAAGTAATCAAATAGGACTGGACATTTGGCACCCATATTTGTACAGTGCAAACACTAGGAAGTGATTTGTGGAGGGTTTTTTTAGAGTTTTGGGGAAAAGAGGCCCAGAATCTCTTTTACTGTGTTATAAATCTGTTTTAGAGATGTATAGATCTGTCTCAGCCATGCCCTATTATGCCAAATTCACGATACTCCTGTGTCTGTAACATTTTTAGAGGTTGTGTTTTTTCTGTAGCTGTAGCTAATTACATTTTGTTGCAGTATAATTTCAGTTATTGTTTTAAATTGCTATTTCATCTCTAAAAGAAATGTTGGCAAACAGCGTTGCTGTGTTTTATCATTCCTTGGACGCTTTTACAGTTTCTTAGACTGGAGAGTGGAAAAAGAAGAGGCGAAGGAAGAAGGTTGCACTAAACCAAAGCACTCAGCCAAGAAGGTTTGGAAACAGCAGGTTTGATTAAACCTGATATTCCATTTGTGCCTTCCTGTGAGTGCAGCTTGTTATATAAGGAATCAAACAAAACAAAGGGGTTCTGTCAAAGACTTGTAGGGAAAATGAACATGCAGTTTCTAAAGCTACCCAGTGTATTAATTTGCAGGTAATCTAGAGGATTTGTCAAGCTTCACACAAAGAAATGTACATCATAGCCAGAACCTCATAGCACAATAGTAATAAAGTCAAAGGATCATTTCCATCATGAAAACCATCAGTTAGATTTTTTTTTTTTTTAAAGGGAATTTTGGGCCAGAAGTGTGGTTAGAGTTTTCATGTTTAGAATTTCTTCCTGTTGTTTTGATAAGACCTGGATACATAAAATTAAACTTCTCTTTTCTGCATTAAAGTTTCAGGCTTTTCCCAGTCTGAAGCATAATTTAGTGCATTTTGATTTGAGAATTGTGAAAACAATTGCTCTACTCCCACACTGTCATTAGTGGTATTTCCCCCCCTTCTCTTCCCTTATGATACCCAGAGAATTGAAATTGTGTTGTTCTCTTCAGGTCTCCTGAGCTGAATCCATTTCATGCTGAAATCTGTGGAATTTGGAACAGCTCATTGTGCTCTCAATATATTCAGGGGGGAATTTTCTTCGCATGAGAATTATTTCTGTGCTTGAGGAGGGCTGCTGCTGTGTATCTTGGGCTGGAACTATCCCTTAGATATGACTTCAGCCATCTGGGAAAGAATTATTTAATTAAAGAGTTAACTGTACCTTAGGACAGAGAAATGTAAGTGCATACATCTAAGAGAGAAATGTAGGCCACACTTTCACAAGGAACACCATTTGCGAAAAAGCAGCTGAAAAAAATTCCTTTGGGCAAATGACTGCCTAATATTTTAGGACTGAGAGAAGAGGTAAAAAGGAGACTTAGGTGTGGAAAGAAGGGACTATTGAACATCAACAATGTTCTTTATAGATCAAAGATGAGTTTGTTACTGGAATAAATTTTATAGCTCTCTTCCTAGATAACATGGCAAATTTTAGGAAAAGCTCCTTAATGAAGACATATAAATAGCTTTTACAGTGAGACTCCAGGAATCAATAGGACCGGCATGTATTTTGCTCCTGGTCTAGAAATGCACATTTATGGATGAAAACAAATTTTGTTTTCAAGTACTTGTAAGCATAGAAGGTGAACCTACAACAAGATCCCATAGCATCAAATCTATAATAGAAAAGAGAAAATCCTCTATTTCTATGTCATGGCAAATCTCTATCCACTAGGAGATTTTTTCAAGTTGTTGTTGGGGTTTTTATGTGTTTTTTTTGTTGTTGTTGTTGTTTTCTGTTTGTTTAAATTACTGTAATTATACATAAGAGAAAAAGAAAATACAAAGAAGTGTAAGAATTTCTGGGTAAGCATGAGCATAAATGGCAAGGATACAGAGTTATGTTACTTTTGCATTTCAAGCTGAAATCATCTATAGTTGGCAATCTGCATAAAAAGTACTGTGACATTCTTTGATATCTTTCTGGTATAAAAATCTTCAGCACTAGATGTCAACGTGACCTTTAGACTTATGCAAGGCAAACAGCATCCCTTGTTACATTTGCACGATGAAGGTTCTCATTGCTGAATATTATTTTGTGTCTTTGTATTGTTGATTTCTCTCCAAAATGAAGGGTATTGAAGCCTAATAGAGCTTTTCAATTTAGGGGGATGGTCAATGCTTACCAAGGGGTTGAGTTACACTTTATTTATCTTGTAATTCGTGAGGCTTTATGTCTATCCAAAGGTTTTGGAATGGAGTGATCTGCTGGGATTCCTTTGCCTTTCTTCTTCCTGCACCCTCCTCCCCCCATTAATTCAAGTGGGTTTTTTTCCAACTGTCTCTGAGGAGGATTTGTATTAAAATATCTGTTCCTACAGTTTTTAGTATAGCATTAAAAAAGAAGAGCCTTAAGAGAAAAAATATAAATTTTTTTATGCTTGGTGGTTTGTTTTTATATTTTTAACAGGGTAAACTACTGTTCTGCTTTATGGCTTTAAAAATTTTATTTGTTAGTGCATAATGAAACAGTGGCATCGTAGTAAGTTAATTTATGCTGTTGGATTTTGTCCATGTCCTACTGTGATGTGAGCATGTATTTGGATTTTATTCTGCCTATGGTTATTGTTGTGTGCATGTCACAATATGAAAGGATTAGTACATTTTCTTTCTTGTGTCTTTATTTCCCTGTGTTGTAGACGTGAAAAAGAGGGTCATGTAGGTGCATTTGTTTTAAGATTATTTACTGCAGTGCCAGAAATATAGATAACGTGCAAATAAACATTGATTTAACTTATAACTTCTGGGAGATTTGCAGTTACAAAAACTGTAACTGCAAACTGGTGCAGTATTTACAGGCATTTCTCAGATCCTTCATAAAGCTTTTCTTAATATGGAAAAACTTATTTATTCCTATCTGTTTCTTTTTTAAACTACAAACTTGCCATTGCGTTATGGCTTTGTAGAACTTTGTGAAAACAAATTCCTTCGCTCAGAACCCCAAAACCCTAATATCACAGACTGAATACCAATCACACAGCAATTTTTATTCTTCAATACTTGTTTAAGGACTGTGAAATATACATACAGAGTAATTAACTCATTTCAGTGAATAAAGATAAAATTTTATTACTTCATTATTAAATCTATAATCAAATAGAATTTTATTTTATTTATTAAAAGAGGGCATTCTTTTAGAAATAGCTAATATTGCCGTAAGGATGATGATGATTGTTATTACACAAACCTATAAAAATATATGGCCTAAACTAGAGAAAGAACAGCCTTAGCTTATTTCAAATGTGACAATAACTTCCTGACTTCTTTTTCATACTGCCGATCCAATGGACTTCAGTTTCTATGAGATTTTTACCAGGCATTTGCACTGAATCTCCTATGTCATTGTTGCTAGTAATAGAATTCAAATTCTGGCTCATAACATTCCTAGTAAGAACTAGAATTTATGGCAAGTTGGATTTCAGGAAAAGCAGGAGCAATGCAGACATTGTTGGTGCATTCCAATGCAATATATAAAGCCATTCCTAAGAAGATTGAGCTGGCTGTTGCTTGAATAATGGATGGCTTAACCCATTTCTCTCTGGGCTCTGCATTTGAAAGATTATTTGTTCTCATTAGCACAACACATAAAATCTATTTCTTTCCACACTGTGCTGCACTTTTATTGTTTTTTTTTTGTTTGCTACTGAGATGTACACCCATCAGTGCAGGATCAGGTGTCAGTCATGCTCTGTCATATCCGATTTGTTTTGCTCTCTCTTTGGAACTTTCTTTCTTAATTTCACAGGTGAATTTGACATTCAGGGTCTCTTCCTGTGATGATTATCCAGAGATAATGAATGCTGCTTGTATATGCATGTATTTTCACCTTAATATAAAAAAACTTTTGACATTCAGAAAATAACACATCAGTCATAGACTTCTAAATATAAATATATTAATCAAAGAGACCTTGATTTCTCAGCGCTTCATTCAAATTATGTTTATTTGTAAATCTTACTTTCCAAGGAAAGTATAATTACCTATTTGATATTATACCTTTATGAATTTTCACTATAACTTTGGTATCATTACAGTTTTATAGGGAGCTAAAAGAATAAAAAAGACAAGGTATTTCAGCTGGAAAAAGGAGTGAGAAAAGGTTGCTAATAGCTTTGAATAATTTCTCTTTTTGGCAATCAGTTGGATATTGCCATATGGAGCTTGAGATGAATGAATAATTTTACCATTGATTTCACTGGGGCCTCTTGCCAACTCCCAGAGCAGAGCCAGGGCACAGGACCTGCAGCAGCATTCTCTGAAATGCCTGGTGGAATCAGGCCACAAGAGGAGAGGGGGAATAGCGTGCCTGAGGAGTTACTTCACAGTATGATAGGAGTGGCTACAAATAACACTTCACTGTTTGTGTCTTTACAAAGATGAAGGTGGAAAAAAAGCCATGGGAAAGGTCCAGGTTCCATCCTGGCATGGCACAAGAGCTAGAGGATGTGACAGAAACAGTGCTCCAGAAACAGTCACTTCCCACATCATGGAGGTGCCTTTCTTAACCATGCAGCAAACCGCATGGGTTGAGGTTAAATACAGTCGATAACTCTGTCTTGTTATGTTGTTGTCTAATTTAAAACTATTTTTAGTACTGATCTTTCATAGTATTCCTAAGTTTTTCATGAATAAATGAAGCAGCAGATCACAGGAAATACTCAAAGGTTTCGAGTGAGGAAATCCACAGGGCAACCTTTTAACTCTCTAAGGCAATTAGAGAATCTCTATGAATGGCATTTCCCCTGAAATGCATCCTGATTTTAAAGTGAGTTATAGCATATAATATTTACATCCATTTAGCATATAATATTTACATCCGTTCAGACTTTGCACCAATGTGTAAGAATAGATGCTTTCTTGGTTCCATGTACATAATGTGGTGAGGTGAGGGGAGGTAAACCACTTAAGTTCTAAGAACATGGTTCATAAAGGGTCCATGAATCCCAGCTCAGAATGGAATAAGAGAAAATATTCTCAGTCTGGACAGTCATGCAGTGCTTTTGTATTGCTCTGAGTTGATGTCTGTAATATTTTTAACTGATGCGGCATTAAAGAACTGGAAATTGTAAGTTGGTGTAGTGCTGTTATCTTCAGCGGCACTCACTCATGCCAGCCAGGAGTTAACTCCTAAGGGGGAAATGATGCATGCATGTAAGGCACATGCTATGTAACAGGCCTAATGTAATTTGGTGTGATTCCAATTAAGCGCTGGCTTTAAGGCAAATTCTGGAAATTGGCTAAAATCCTTTCACATTATGAATTAGATTTTCTTAAACGTGCACTTAGTGAAAAACAAGAAAAACAGAACTAGAACAGAAGGTAATAATCAAAGGCACATGTGAAAATGTCAAATACACTGGATTTTGCAGGCAGTAACTACCATCAGCATCTGAAAGGGAAGTCATGACTGAGCTGGGAAATCGTTTAAACATTCAGACTTGGAAGTAGCTGGGTGCATGAAGAATTTTCCAAGTATTCTATGTACAATAGCACAATGTTATTAGACTGCCTAAAATTATGCAGGGTTTTTAGGATTTGGATCTTAAGAGAAAGGAAATCCAGTTCTGACTGCTCAGTAAAGGGGGCAGCTGGCAAAAGGCAAAATGGAGCTGGAAGCTCAAGTGATAGCTGATACGGGAGGGTTCTTGGTGTTCATTCCAGATTGAGATGTCTTTTAAGCCTCCTTTCATGAAATTTGTTCTCTTCCCTTTCCTTGGATATTAACTGCCAAGAACTGAATTAATCCTGTACATTCAGATGTGAGGGAAGAGTAGGAGAATTTCTCCTGTCATTAGATGTCACAAGTTCCAGCTTCCATGTCTTGTGAGCTGTCCTCCCTATTTATTCAAGTGTGTTTCCAGCTGCTTTTCCCTCCTTGCATCATTGGTTTCTTGCAAGGTCTAAACCCATGTTGCTTTTTCACTCATCCTTCCTGAGGCTATAATATGCTTGTTTTCTGCCAAAACTCTTTTGCCTCAAGTGCTCAAAAAACGTGCAGGTGTCCAAAACTGGCATTGCTGGATTAGCATTTGGACTCAATCTTAAATGTCTTCTCCCACTTGAGAAGTCTGTGTTTCTGTCTGTAACCCAATTGTAGCCCCCTCCCCAAAGTGAGGCCCTTGCAACTCCCCAGCCCAGGGCAGGAGGCAGCCCATCCATAGCTTGGCCACAGCTTCCACCATCCGTCCACAGCCTGCCCCGATTTTCAGGCCTTTTTTCTCCAGCTGGAGCCCAGGTCTGGGGCTTGGCAGCAGTGCTGAGCTGAGGGCAGAGCTCAATGTGGTTCAGTGGCGCATTTCGGGGTGTGTCACTCTCTCTTGAACTCTGGAGACATAATTAGAGATAAGAGTTGGTCCATCAAATTTAAGTGCCCAACATAAAGGATAAGGTATAGAACATCCTAAAGCATTTTGTGTATGTTAGTTCTTCATTATTTTCAATCAAGCCTGCAAATGAGCTGTGTAAGGAGAGTACATCAGTGGAGATTGCTGTGTGGTTGAAGTGCACGTGAGTACTATTATGTACATGCCACTTTCTGTCTGCTCAGTTGTATTTTCCACTTAGAGGGAAAGCTGGTGGAACAGAGATTGACAATTTGTTCTTGAATTTTCTGGAAGGTAGCCATTGTGACTGCTCGGCCAAAATCAGTATGCAAGTTTCAAAGTACGTCCAATTTCCAGCTCTCTTTACAAGTGTGATTTGCTGTGGTAGTGAACCGTGCATCAAACTCCTGTCAAAGCATTCTAAATGGCCTTTCTAAACTTCTTCTGGAAATGTAATTGGAATGTTAATTGTAATAAGTTGAGCGCTGTGACATTCTCATAAATCTGGGTAAAGTGCAACAACTCCACATTTATACTGCTCTAATGAAAAATACCAGCACAGGGTCTAATGAAAAACATCAAGGCAGGGTCTTAAAACATAAATGGTGAACAATTTCTTTGAAAACTAGATTTGTATCTGAAGTTTCATTGATTTGAATTGAAAAGTAAAACTAGCTTCATATTGCTCCCTAATCCACACAGTTAATTTCTTCCCTGGAGGGGTAAGGGTGTAATGGTTCACATGGATAGTGATCTCAAACAAAATTTCACCCATATAAAAGGTCAAATTCTCTTGTTGCAAGCAGGCTAAATTCCAAATAAAGCCATATATCTCAGATTCACTACTAGTTTAGATAGAAAATTGTTTGCACAATTGTTTGTGTACTCTAAGAGTAGTTGGTAAGAAAATTGTTTTTTTATCTAAACCCTAGAAGCCTATAGGAGTACATGATTACTTTGGGCTAGATCATTCTCTCCTGAAGAAAGCCTCAAATAACAGTGCCTTCCCAACAGGAACTTTCAGGGAGGAGTGTCAGAATTTATCTGCTGTCAAATGGGTCAATAGAGCCAATCCTATGAACACTCCCAATTTTTTCCACTGCGTTCTGTTAGCTTGGGGAATGATCCCAAGGTCTCGTGTCTCCTTTTAATGTGGATTTCTGTGTTTGGAGGCGACTTTGCATACAAGTCCCAAACTTACAAATTTGCAATCTTCCCAGATGGAGGAAGGAAAAGTGTGTTTCCAGTGTTCCCCTGGCACAACTGTGTAGCTCCTCTGGCCAGAAGGGTGTGTTGGGTTGGCATCTGCAGGGGCACAGCTGTCCCCAGCCCCTCAGCTGTGAGGGACTGGCTGTCCACATCAGCACACCCCAAAAGTCATGGCTGGGGGGGAAATATGCAGCCAGTTTCAAAAAGCTCTGTGTACCTGTGTTATACAGCAGCAGCTGCTGTTGGAACTTTAGAGACTTGAAAATTTTGTATCATTAAAAAAGAAAATTTGATTTGCCTCCTGAAACTTCTGACAGGTTCATAACAGCAGCAAGATAATGGATATAATTAATTCTCTGAAATGAAGTAGTAGAAACAGTAATAGTAACACTAGTGTAATGTATTGCTCTGATTTTTTTAATGTTAATTATATTAATGAGTTATTATGAGGTTAAAATATTTAAATAGAGCGGCTTGCACTTTTTCTAATTGCTGCATTTGTATATGATATAACCTGACAAATATTTGTACAAACAGACTTTGTCTTTTCCAGGGAATATAAAGATATTGCAAGTAACGTATGCTGGAAAAGAAACTGTCTGACACACCAACAGTTTGAGTTTTAAGCATTTAATTAATGCTTAAATGATCTTCTACCCTATATTCAGAAAGGTGCAAAACCCAATAAAAAGCTGTATTCAATTGAAAATTTAGCCTGAAATTTGGAAAATACAAATGATTACCTTTCCTCTTCAATGGATTTTACTAGGCTTTAGTCATATTTCTTAGTCTTGGTGGCCCAATCTAACATCTGCAAAATGAAAATAAGGTATCTGGGAGAGATTATTGTGGCATTCCCGTTAATTCATTTATAAATGTTCAGAATTAAAGCAAAAAGCTGTCATAGAAATACCTGTGCATTCTGACTTGAATATAAATTGACTAAGTAGATGTCAGAGATCCAATTTGAAACATTAGTAAAACTATGTTTATTTATTGATGGTATTTCATTTGCGTTAGGTACTGCAATAACACCATGGATAATAGAGTCCCCAGAGGATGTAAGACTTGCACAAATACAGTTTTGAAGAGAACTATTTGTTCAGAAAAAGATAGCCATTGAAACAGCAGCACATGGTATAAGTCTCATTAAAAGGTAAAAAATTCTCTGAGTATATTCCATGTATATCAATGCAACTGTCCAGGGAGCAAGCTGGAGATTCTGGCAGTGTTCAGACCATGTTCCCTCCTATCACAGTGCCTTCTGGCAAACTGAGGGGAGAAATGTCTTCTGTTTTCCATCCAGAAATTACCTGCTGCTTTCCCTGGAGCTGGTCACTCGGTGCCAGTGGACATCTGGCCTACTCTGTTCTGTACATAGATGACAGAAGTGCATAGTGCTCTATTTCTAGAATTTTCCTTGCCGTCGACACTTCATTTGCAGTAATATAATTTAATATTAAGTACTGTAGAGAAGGATGCCTCTATGACTGTGTGCAACAAAATGCACAGCTTGTTTTCAAACTGCTTTCCTTTTTCTACTTGAAACATGTCAGGGTGCAGTGAATATCTTCTGCAAGCGTAGCCATATGCTTCCCCTCTGCACCCATGTCAGGACCCATATGCTTGCCTGAGTTTGTTTTCTCTGCATGCTCCAGGATTTTTCTGTGGTCTCGTCTCCTTATTTATCTGAAAATATCTTAGCTTCTGTTTTGAGCTAGAATTTGTGTAAGGAAGAAATTATTTTTTAAATTAAACATACATTAAACCTGATGGAAAATTATAAAGCTTTTTAAAAGAGCCAGGATAGCATTTTAGTTCAGCAAATTCTGCATTGCCTAAAAGAAACCAAATGAATTTTTCCCTCACTAAGTATTTTAAGGTTTAGGGAGATGTGTTGCAGTGATGCTTTAGTGCTTAACAGCTTGTGCACTGATAAAGAACCTTTAGCAGGCAGCCATTGACAGTTAAAAAAATAAACTGCTGATTAGATACCAAAATGACATGAAGACGAATTCAGTCAGAAGTTGAAGCAGGTAGCGAAAATGTTGGACATCCAGGTGTCTCAAAAGTGTCATCAAACTAGCTGGGAATTGGATCTATCAGAGATGGGTTCGCTATAACTGCTCTTGCACTGTATCTTATTTTCAGATTTATGAAGGTGTAAAATTAAAATAACGCAAAGTATCTACTATAGGAGTAGTATCACAGCTTTTCTGACTAGTGCAAGTAAATTCCTAGAAACCTATATAAGTAAATGGGACAGTAGTGGTAAGAAAAGTTTGGAATCCAGCAGTCTCTTATGGACTGAGCAAACCAGCCTGCAAACTCTAAGCCACTCGAGTTAGTAAATACATTAGTGTGGGCAAGAACGTAAGTTTATCTACTTTTTGTGGAGCTATACCAATTTTATCCATTTCTGCATACCTCTAGGAGACAAAATAAGTCAATTTATCTGCTTGCAAAATTAAAAAATGCATTACAGACTGAAACCATGCAAATGAATGAGCATACGCTGTGTGTCCTTAGTTGAGAATTGAACTGTGAGAAGAAAATTCACAAGTTTCTCATTCTTGATGTCGCTTTTTTTTTCTATTTTTGTGTAATACCTCACCTCCAGTTATCACTACCTTTTATTAGATTAATTGCCTTAAAACTGTACCGTTCCCAAATAGACATTTTGCTTATCTGTACAAACTAGAGATGCTTAGTGAACTGTTCTCATTAGAATGACATCAGTCACTGCTGGTATATCCATCTTATGAACTCTGCCACTTTCTTGCCATCCCAAAAGGGTAAAATGGTTTATCCTGAGATACCACTGCAGCAGGCAAATGAGTAAAGCCAGCCACTCTAAGCCATTAATGTCCTTTTCCTTTTCTTTATATCTCTTGGAACAATAAATTTCCACCTAACGGTTGGAAATGCAGATCATTTGTTGTCATTATTCAGATGGTAATTCTGATTCTCCTGGTATATTAAAATCAGTCTTTTAAGAAAAGGACAAAAGCTTTCTTCTCATTTGTCCTGGGCTTTTTTCAAGTTTCTGGTAGGGAAATGAAATTTATTTACAAAAAAAAAAAAAAAAAACCAAAAAAACAAACTTGTGATCTCAAGGCAAAAGTGATTTAAGGAAAATAGTGGAGAAAAGGAATTTATTGTCCTGTGAACCATTGAAATGCTGAACAGATTAAGGATGTGAAAAAAATCAATCCTATTAATCTTGTTAAAGGAGACCATGAAGTCAGAATATTTTTAAATACTGGGTGTCATAGAATGGGTGCAAAATTAGCATTGGTTGCTTATAATCCTCCCAAAGACCCAATGGTATTCTTGTTATTGGACTTTTATTCCCCTCAAAATATGTTCATTAAGTCTTGTTAATCAACACAGTTTGATTTCAGCAGCTAAACTTCAAAATACAGCAACAAGACTGTTTTTTTCCTCCATTGATCTTCCTTTAATTTTCTTTGACTCTTAAAATTGCACCTTCAAAGGGTGCTCTTGTCTCAAGACTGAGGCTCATTGCGTAAACTGAAAGGCAAAAGAAGACTTGTGTGTAAAGGCTGGGAATGCTGATGAGAGATCTTCCTGGGAAGCAAAAGGCTTAAACACCTCTGAAGCAGCAGTGAAATTGTCTTTTTGCAGCTATGGGGTATTTGTGCACACTTTGGTGTTACTGTTCTGCAGCCATCATGTGTGCTTCAGCAGATGGCCTTCTCTTCGTGTTTAGCATTTACAGAGCTTATTTCTGGGACAACAAATGCAAACTTACTCCAGGCTGGTGACAAACCTGCAAGAAAGGCTGTGCAAATCACTGACAATCAGTTGGGCAGGCTAATAATACCTATAATAATATAAATATAATTTCCAGTTAGGGAAAAGAGCCTCGTGTACTTGATGCCAAAACAGTAATTTGGGAGTTGAATTGATCACTCTGCTTTAAAAGAAAAAGAAATCAAAACCACAAACAAAGGGGAATATTTTGTCTTGTACACAAAAGAAAAGCAAAATAAATGTTACTCATAAACCTGCTGGAAGAGAATGACTAGGAATAGTGTTCACATTTTACATACTCAAAGTATTATTGTTTACCCATAAACACAGCACTTTGGTTCAGTTCTCAAAAGAATATCTTGTTCACTGCTAATGTTTCAGCTGCCCTTGGTCAGTCTTCTGTGGATTCTCTATCTGCTTTTGTAAGTAATAACCATGTCTCAGAAGATCTGGAAGTTTTGTGTCCTGTGTTGCAAGTGAATGTCTTAGGGAATAAAGTTCTTTGCTTGCTCAGTTTTTAACTGGAGAGTGTCAGAGAGAAAGGCTCAAAATGCCTCAGGGGAAGGGTGGCCTTGATGTGAAACTTGCTTTGCCCAGGAATTTCTTTTGGACTGTCAGTTTAAAGGGAGATTTTGAAAAATGCTCTATCATTCCTCCTTCAGTTTTTCCTCTTTTGATAAACAAGTAGTCAGGCTTAACTAAAATTCTTAATTTTACCCAGAAGTTCATGAAAGTTTGTCTAGATTTCTCTCTGATTTATCATATATTTCAATTTAATCTGAAATCTGCTGTGCAATGAATATTTCTTAGTAATAGCATTGGTAGAGTTATTTTTAATAAACCATGAGCCAAGAAATTAAATAATTTAAGCAGCTGTAGAGTAGGAAACTGTTATCGAGTGTTCACCCAGCGGCGACCCCGGGCTCGACGCTGTCCTTTTAATTGTGGCTGTCCAAGACTGTCATTTTGTCTCTCAATAAAATTCCAAATTTTGATTTATCTGATTTGGTCCTTCTTATTTATAACAGAAACCTTTCATCATAAGGCCATTTTTATCATATCCAGCCCAAAGTAATTTTGACCTTTGGCTATTGTCTCATGACCAATGAAGTAAATTGCAGAGAAGAGCAGTAAAAAATAAAATACCCCTCTCCCCTCCAAACCTGTCATCTCCACTGCTATCTCTTTGCACAAAATATATACATCTGTTCTGGGGATTTTTAGTTTTCAGTTGAAAAGATTTTGTGGGCTTTCAGCATGACATCAGACAATTTTTAATGTTTCTCACCTCTAATATGGGCAAAACATTTACCGGGTGGTTTTTCATGGATCAGAATGCAGAGCAGTACGAGAAGAAATTGGCTATTGTTTAAAGTGAACAGAAATTCATTTAATGACTTATTGTTATTTTTCTGAGCAATGGTGAGGTAATAATGAAGTCCAGTTAAGTACCACAATACTGCAAAGAATGAGGCTTGGGGTACAAGGAAACGCTTGTCAGATTTTGTCATTCCTCTTTCATCTAAATATCTAGAAGAGTATCCAAAGTACTGGTAGCTAGTACTCTGCTGTGCAAATGAGGAGCAAAAGAAGACCAAATTTTACCACGTGAAATGTTTCAAGGAGTACTGACTCCTCGTGCTGTTAAGAGCTTTCTCTGGTGGCTCCTGAAGTATCACGGTTGGTGCTTTGAACTAATTTCCAGAGTGTGGCTTGTGAAAATGAACAGCATTTGGCTTGGGGTGTCTGGGTAGGCAGGAATAACAGAAGGATGGGTTTTTTAGACAGCCTTAAGGATGTGAAAATGAAGGCAGGACTTTCCCTTTTGTTTGTGGACTTTGATGAATGTGAAGCAGCCAGGAGATCATGTCTTCAAGGCACCATCAGCAAACTTAGAGTAAATCCATCAAGATTAGTGGGATCATTTGGAATGAATTCAAGAACCAAACTCAGGAAATCTGGACCTTCATTTCAGGAGATGGGCTTCCCAGTCAACGTCTCTTGGGATTTCTGAGGATAAGGAGAGTTTGAAAGTAACTTCCAATTTATTGCTTTTTCTTTTTCCTAATGATGCTTAACAGCTGTTTTATGCAAGTTATGGTTGGGGTATCCCAGCAAGTCCTGCTCAGGTGTCAATTAGTGGTTATTTTAATGAATGTTAACTAAAATGAGTGTAGCAGGCAGGGAGGCAAACTGGAGGAGACACAGATGTCTATCGGCACCGACAGTTAAAAATAAAGGACTGACTGCCAAAACCCCTGAGCTGAACCTTGTAATGGTCTATTGAGTTCAACGCACCAGAAATAAAACATGAATAGTACTGGCCTCCAAAATAAACCCCTCAGTAGTGCAGATGGTGGTTACTCCAAAGGAAAAGGTTTCCCTTTTAAATTCTGTTTCCATCAGAGAACCTAACATTGCATGAAGAGCTGTCATCAGCTCTGCCCTGAGGGCCGGGGGAGGTCCAGGCGACCTTCAGCACAAACACAATGGTACAAAGCCCTGCTGCTGCACTGATGGATAAAGGGGATTGGATAAAAGCTGCAGCTGTGGCCTAAGGGTTTTTCAAGCCCTTGTCATTATTCTTCAGAAATACAGTGTCTGACTAAGGACAGATCAGACCTTGTGACTACATTATATGTTAATTGCATTTTTTTCAATTTCGTTGTCATAATTCTTCTTCAAAGGTATGCTTACTTCCTGTATTTACATTTGCAAATTTATGCAGATCACAATCCTTTTAAATTTAACTTACCTTTGTTCCCTAGGATTTTTAGGATTTCCTGGTCATAGCCTACTATATTTTGTCTGGAAAAATTCTAATGAAAGGAATAAGCTTTCAAAAGGTGTTCAGAATACTCCAGTTTGGCTTGTTTGCCTCTTCCCTTACTTTCCACAGCAATTCCGATGCTGAGCTGTCCTCGGTCTTATTGGCCTTTCCTGTTTTTTCAGTCTCTATTGAAACCAAATGCTGTGATATGTTTAGCATATTAATAGATATACGCACAAAATCAGTCCTGCAAAAATACTTTATGGGACTTCTGTGGCCTTTGTTGGTGCACCTAAGTTGGTGTTGTTCTGTGTAAAGTTCCTCTGTATTCATATAAATGTGCTCAAAAGGAGGTTTTTCTGTTTTCTACTTTCCTGAGTAACAAGAGGATCATATGCTATGTCAGAGAATGCTGCTGTTCATGAGTGAATTCCACTTGGAATTGATGGAATTTCTAATGAATCTTCAGCTGTGGTATCTCCCTTACAAAAGCAAAGGAAATGTCAGTTTAAAAATATGGCTTCAGTGATATTTATTTCATAGAGCACCTGTGATTCTTTCCCTGTTCAGACCTTCCTAATTCTTACATGTCATATTTCCCGCTGTTTAGGAGGAAATGTAATTTATAAATACGTATCAGCTGTTATGTCATCCTTCTTAGCATCATGTGCATTTCAGTGATAGGAAAAATGATGGTAAAGATAAAGGATTGTTAAAAAATTATTTTGGCTTTTACTGTGATGACCATGACACTAGTTTCAGTAGTTACAGCAGATTAACTGTATAAAGGAATTGCAGAAAAAACAGCTCCTAAATTAATTTTAAATGTTTAGAATAGCTTCAAATGTTAAGTTTCAGCAGTGGGTATTTATTAAATATGCATTATATTTCACTTTTTTATATATTTATATGGTTTATACTGTAGAGGGAGGCAGCTTGGGAAAATTGGAGAGAGGTTTTATTTGAAATTAATCACAGCAGGAAGCAATATTTGTGGGGTTTTTCTCCTCACACCTTCCTCTGGCTGCCTCCCTCCCCACCCTGAGTTTAAGAACATAAGCCCTAAAGTGCTACTCTGGTATGGAAGGATTACAATGTCTAAATCATGTTTGTCTACTTTTAGCCAAAAATATCTATAAATGAATGCCCTAAAAATGTTCCTGGTGCTGTGGGGACAGGAGGAATGTCTTTGGAGGAGTTTTCCAAGGATTGGTGTGTTGATTGCAGGTGAATTGTCTTGGGTTCCAGTCTCTTGTAGCGCCAGCAGGAGTCCCTAACCAGAGCTGCTTACTGCAGGCAGTGGTTATAAAACACTGACATGGAAGGACTGAACTTGGGAAAGAGGCTGAAACTGCTCCACCTCTGTTCCTAATGAACTAATTTTAAGGTAAAATATAGAAATTACCAGTTTGAAATTACGGCAGTTGGTCCTGGGAGGAGTTTCATATTAGCACTATGAAGAAGAAAATTCTCCCGGAAGCAACTGTTGCCACTGTTCTTTTTGCATTCAGAGGCTGGACTTGAAATCCAGAACCTTTTAATTATTTTCCAGATGTTGTCTAACACATAGCTGAATCCATTCTGCTATCCAGTGTCAGGATTTTACACTTTATTCTGCCCAAAATGCAACTATATCCCTGACCCAACACACTAGCAGACATTTAAAATCGGGATTACTCTAATAGTCAAGAATCAATTCAAAATTTAGAAACAATATTTTTTTTCAAAAAAAGAATTTTTGCAAGGAGCTGAAGTAATATTTTTTTATGTCCATACACATTGTTTACTTGCTTATTTTTGAAGAAGCTACTCAATTAAATACCAATTTCATGTTCCTCAAAGCTCAGCCAAAGCGTGGTGTAGGAAATAAGTAAACACCCAAATTACAGCCTATTTAATTTATTGTCTTCATTCTCCCACTCATAAATACAAGTTCTACACTTGTTTCATCTTCTCCCTCAAGTACCACCAACCAATGTTTGTGAAGTATTAGTAGCTCTGTGCTGCCCTTCCTATGAGTTCTACTCTGCAGCACTGAGGACTCCGAGCCCTGGTGCTGTTCCCTTCATTGGCATTGCACCATCTAAAGACTGAGCACTCCTAAGCATGTGATCACTGAAGTGCTGAATCTTGAAAATCGAGATTTTTCAGGGCAAAATAGATCTGACTCAACAGCACTGTAGAGAATCTTCTCTGAAGAGTGGGAGGCCTCTCAAAGGTAATGATGAGAAAAATATTTTCCTACAGTGTTGATGCTCATGAATTATGTTGGATCCAGAAGGGTAAAACGTAGTAGTAGACTGGCTTTTATTTCTAGAAAAATGGTGTTAAAATGCATGGATAAAGGTGTTGGGTGTTTGGAAATAAAGTTTAATTCTTTTTTTCAAATTTCATTAAAATTTTGATAACTATACAGAACAAAACAATCCATGTTTGTTTTAAAAAACAATCAAAAAATCTGTCATGGATAAACACACAGGAGTGAACACAGGTAGATGGGGAGCTTAAAATATTTTGATAAATATGTAAATTATACAGCAATAGAAAGATCAAAGCAGTAGTAAACCCCTGTTGTCTCAGATCCAGAATCTGAGGAGGCTCTTTCCAATAGTGGGAGAGCTGCAGAATATGAAAATGACCACATCCAGTACTCACCATTAAACAATTCAAAACTTTACTGTTATGAAAGGATTAAGTGATAGATTGTCTTCTCATAATATTTTTCCAGATGACTGACACGGGCTGCAGTCTCTGCTCTCAGCTCCCTGCTCTCAGCTCTCTTTGCCCTCTCAGCTGGGCGACCCTAAGGAAGTGATGCCTCTCCTGTCTTTTCCCAGCTTCTACTCCAGCACACTTCCACCTCTTGGTTTAGTGAAAGGTTTCTGTGTGTACTGGAGACTTCCCTCTCAACATTTCCAAAACCCTCCCACGTAAGAGATGGAAGTGAAGAGGAAGATGACAGCAGCACACAGTGACCCACCCCAAATGCCCAGCCTCAGGCACAGAATGATGGCTTGGTGCATGAGTTGCCAGCTCACTCCATGGCCTTACTCTAATGCCAGTGCTAAAGATAGTGCTTAAGTGCCTTTATGATTAAAGACTTAATACCCTGAGTTCCCTCTCTGTAATGGGGACCAAATCCCCGAGTGCTGATTTGTGTGAGTCAATGAATCAGCGTGAGGTTAAAGATTATTAATGTTTATTTTCATTTTAGGCCGCTTTCCACTCTGTTTGTCTCTATTACTCATAGCTTTGTTTCTCTCGAGAGGGACTGTAAATGGCAGCCAGGGATGTATATGGAGCATCCCTGAAAAAAACAATGCTTACAGAAATGCACACCTAATATAGCAAATATCATATGAATAATGGTTGCAATTTTATCTAAGGGATGATACCATACTGCAACACACAGATATAAGTCTCTGCAAGGAAATTCCTCGATTTTCTCCTATGATAGTTCAGTGGGTTTAAGTGAGAATCCTAAAATACTTCTGAAGTGTTAGGATGTCTGCTCCTTCCCATCCTTCACACTGATGTAGCTCAAACCCGAGGTACATGAATGGTACAATTTAGGAAATCGTTTTTATCTTTGAAATCGTAGAGAAGCTTAAGTGGAACATCACAGGTTAGGGTCTAACACTCACAAATATATATTGCTGTAGCTTTAAATAATTCTAGATCACCTTGGGAAATACCATTTGCTGGTAGGCAACATTAAGTAATGTAAAATTTGAAAGACTACTGTACTTGAATGCAATGCTGTTTAATTGGTACTAGCCCTAGGCTCAGAAATTTTAGGATCCTAAGTTCTTTGTATAAATTTTGCCTCCCCTCCGTTTAGCCCTATTCTAACTTGGCTGGGCTTTTTTTTTTTTTTTTTTTTTTCCTCCCGCTGAAATCTATCTGTTTCTTCAAGGCCCAGGTCAGAGAATCTTTCTATTCTGTTTTGCACAGGCCAAAATGTGCAGTTAGTGATTAGCGATTGTTATCTTGTGACTTGTGATTTGTTTGGCCAGCTGATCTTCAATGCATCTCTACATTGCATGGTGTATATCACAGCTATTATTGTGAGCAAGCATTTACATAAGCTGCAAACTTACAAGGCTTTTTAGATGGGTAAAGCATGTTCTCTGCCTCAAGACAATTGGGATCTGTATTAGGCAAGACAAAGGCTGAGACCCTGGAGAAGTATTTGGAAAATGCTTAAGAGTGTGTTACGATAATTTAAGAGGCACTGAAGGGAGGAAGAGTCCTGGCTTGGTACAGAGAAAGAATTCTTAGCAGATGAAGACAATGAAAGCATTCCGAATGTGGGCAACTTAGGCAAAATATTTGAAGATAATAAAAAGTCTCAGGAAAATATAAGAAATATAAGAATTAGTGTGAGGAAAAAAGCTGCCCATTCTACTCAGGTGAACTGAAATCAAAAGGATTTGTGTGATGGAAAAGGCTCAAGTACAAAGCTTTATAAAACAGGAAGTTAGGACCTTGTCTTCTTTCTGGTTTCCAAGCCATGTGAGGTAGGTTTTGGCTGGAGCCTCTGGTGTATAAGTAGTGAAATGAAGAGTAGCTTCAGTTCTCAACTTCTCTTTCAGCAATATCCAATTAACTTACCTTCATCGTGGATTTTTCATTAAGCAAAATGTCTGGAGTCAATAATCATAGAGGTCTTTTCCAAAGTTAACTGTTCTGTAAGTCTGTGATTCTCTGAAGTACGACTGCTAACATTGCTTCACATATCTTTGTTATTCACCAATTCTACAGTACTTACTGAAAAAAATTAGGATTTTTAGAGAGAAGCAATCGAACTTAAGAATTTAAGTGCCCTAAATACCACACAACAGCCAGTGTTAGGATCATGCCATCATGATGAAATTTACTTTTATATTCTCACTTTCCAAACTAATCATCTATGATGCCACAAACTCCAACTTTTACTACCTTATATCTGTGTTATAGATATCTGTAAATGATAACATTAAGTGAAGGCATCTTGCTAGCAAATCTAAGCACCTCACCCACCTTTAAATTATTTACATAATTTTCTTTCTGCAGCCTGTTTTTAAAGCGACAGTGTAAAAGCCTCAGCTGAACCCAGCTGCAGTCATGTCACTGCCACATAGGTTCTGGACAAGGCAGCCTTCCAAAAAGTTATCATTTGTGCCAGATTTAGCAGGCTGAATAGAAAACATAAGCAATGAGGTGAAAGAAGAAATGTTAGCTTGCCTTGTGAGTGGGAAGAGAACATGAGCAGATCTGAGGTACTGATGTAGACAGGACTTCACCTTAACTCTAAGAGTAGCTCAAAGAGCTTTAAACTGCCTCTGACTGAGTCCCGTAACACTGACAGGGCTGAGCTCATTAATTCTGCCCAGGGAGATGCTATAAAACAGATTTGCTGTGTTGGACACAGGAACCAGGATTTACTGCACACTTGACGTGGACATTCTAGTTTAAGACTCTGCACTGCTGTGATGAGCTGCTTAGATGTGCTCAGAAATTTATAAATAAGTCTATGGCAAAGCTATGACTGCTCAGATTCCTCAATGCCTTCTTCGTGGCCAAACACATCTGTTCAGTACTCTCGCTGCTGAGTTTCCATTTTGCATTTTTCTGCTGATAATACTTTTTGCCATCTACCATACACCTGCAGAAAGGGGTAACAGAATAACAAAAGACATGGTGTTACTGCACTGCAACTGGAAAATAGAAGCTATGGCGAGATAAAAAAAGCCCAAATTCAAAATCAAAAATACATTCGTCTCATCCATCTGTGCTCTGTCTCTCTCTACAAGCTGAATAATCTTTTTCTTTTTCTTTTTTTTTTTTTTTTTTAATTTGCATATCTGTTAGCAAAAGCCAGATGATCTGGCTTGCGTTTTGCTTACTAGGCTCGTCTTTGAGTATTCATTGATCTTTTTCCCTCTGTTTTTACCTGCTTGCCTGCCTGCTTCTTCTCCTGAACAGTGTTGTATCCATTTGCTACGCCAGTTTATCCGTATCATGAAAGACCTGTTTTGTTCTTTTGAATGCATTTTTTATGCCTTTTGGCTCGTTACTCCCTCTTGCTCGCTCGAACGCCGGCTGCTGCAGGGGAAGGGGATGAGAGCCGTGGAGCTGCGATCAGCTCACTGTAGGTGGCACCAAGCAGACACAGCAAATGCCTCTGAGCGCCGGGAGCCAGGACTTGGCACAGCCAAGACACTGACCTGTGTCTCTCAGCACGGTCCTTGACACCCACACAACACCAGCGAAAAATGTTCTGGAAGCTGTGATAAGTGCTTCATGCAGCAGCTGCACTTTTATTTTAGTAAGGTAGCTGTCTTTTTTTTTTTTTTTTTTCTGTTTGTATAACGCGCCCATTTTATCATTCAGTTTGAGTCTCGTATTGTACTCACACATAATGCCATAATCTTTTAACGCTGCATCATCTCTTCGGAACTTCCTTCTTGAGAATATCAGATTTCATACAGAGGAAGGGAAGAGAAATTATTGTCAAGATAACAATGAGGATAATCTAGGAAGGGATATCAGCTCAAAACACAACCTAGCATATCCTTTCCTTTTCATATTCTGCAATTTTCCTTGACTTAAAATTACAGAGTGGATTGTGCTCCAAGGACAATACTGTCTATTGCAAGAATTTTGTCGTCTGGGATGGGGTTTGGTGCTAGGGTTTTTTTAATGTATATTTTAAGACATTTCTGCAGTGTTAGCTAATCAACTGAAATATTGAGCAACTATTCTAAAGGATCGTATTTTATTTTTCTCCCATTTATTTTGCCATCTCTGAGAGGCAAAACGTGCCAGATGTGGTCTCACTTTCACCTCAGCGAAAGCAGGTAACACAGAGGTTTCTAAGGCTGATATTGCGTAATCTGTTCCTGTGCCACGGAAAGGGGCAGCATGTCAAGTGTTAAGTGCAGATGTTGGGCAGGATGGTGATGACTGGGGCAGGCACTGTAAAAACACGACCATGGCTCACTAGCTGATCAGTTGCCCGTGCAGCTACTGAGGGGATGTAAAGAGAATTCCCTTAACAATCTTGTTAAACACACTTTGATCGTGAAGGATGGCTACCGCGCTTTACCTCCCTGAGGCCTTAATATGCTGAGGCAGGAAAGCTGTGCAGTTGTACAGGACGATATAGATTCATAAAAATAAATTAATCATATATGACTTTTCATGCTGACAGCTGCTAAGTTCTGATGAACGGTTTTGTGCATGATGTTCTGGATTTCCCAACCTAATTTGGACGTATTTTTTTACTTCTCGTCTCAACATGGAAAACGATGTACAGAAATACAATCTGTTGTCCTTAAAGGCAGAATAACTTTGCTAGTCATACACTCAGGAAGAAGTGTTATTCAGAATATGATGCTAAGACTGGAGGAAGGTTTAGTTAATGTTATGTTTTCCCTGTATCCTCAGATAGGATCAGGTTTTAAAAGGCTTGGAGATCTCTTGACAGAATTTTCAAAATCGCCCTCAATTGCTATGGAAAACCTACTTTTATGAATCTGTATGTTCAGGTTTCTAATTACATTTGAAAACTTATATTTCCCTCTCTTTTTTTTTAAAATGTATTTCTTCTGTGCCTTGCCCCTTTAGGAAGTGAAAGGTGTATGTTCAGAGAAGTTTAGAAATGGATGAGATCGAGGTGGAGCGTGGTCTGTTGCTGTATTTGGACTGTGTCTCCTAAAGGCTTTTCAGCAATCTGTATTAGACACTTATTATGCACTTAATTTTTTGTCTTGGCCCACTATAACCAGCCCAAGAGCAGTTGTGGATGGCTGACACCCTAAAAGTCAACAGAAAATCTCCCAGTTCTGAGATCATTCAGCTGGTGTTTGCTTTATACAATGCACGTAGGGAAAAAAATTACACATAATTTGCATATAAAAGGATAGGTTTTGAAAGGACAATTAAAATTAGATATGAGAGTCTAAGTTTGTTAAAGATGGCTCAGGTCTAAGTAGTGGTGAAGTCTTAGAAATTTCCAATATCTCTTCCAATTTCCTGTATGGGATAAAATAGATCTTGTTGTTTTACTAAGTAAATTCATGGTGTGATCGCATCTTGTGTGCTTTAGAGACTGTTCTCAACAGTGTGACTGTTCTCAACTCAAAATATATATATATAAAAACTTGGAGAGAGGAGTAAATAAGGATGACAAGGGCTGTCAAGTCTATGGAATGGCACCTGTGTAGTGGAAAATGAAGTAAAACTTCCCAAGCCAAAAAGCTGCATGTTTCAATCGACACATAAATATATCAGTTAGGGATATAGGATGCATTGCTATGTTGAGAATATTTGGAAGACTGACTAATCAGATTTGCTATAGTTCTCTTTCTCTCAGACTTGAAGAGCATACTGAGAAATTTCAGCAGAAATTTGACTAGGGTCCAAAATATTCCTTGATCATACAGAAGGGAAGGACTTTTAAAACTACAAAAATTCTCATGGCTCGATAAAGTCAAGAAATGTTGGTTTGTAATTTTTATTTTATTTTTTTTTTAATTTAGACAATTTTATGATCGAAGAATATGAAGTTACAGACGGCAATAATCAACTGCACAAATGTAAAATTTGATATAACTTCCTGGGTAATTTTTTGAAGGACAAAGGTCTGATTACATGTCAGCCATAAGGAAAAGATGAACAAAATCATTCTGAGATGCATAAACAAAATTATAATTGGTAAAATGTTAAATAATGCAACTGTTTAACCCTTGTAAATTCTCAGTTGGAAAATTATCCTGAGTTTACATTCATCACAAAGTAAAGCAGTTGCAGAAGTGGAGGGGAAAAAAAATGAGAACAACTGCAGGTAAAAGAAACAGGAGGGTAAGTAAAGGTTGTAGAGGTTGCTGTGAAGGTGCCTGGGGGAAGGCATAATTAAAAAGAAAAAAATGTAGTCAACAAAACAAGCAGCTTCTTTGGGTGATGGGAAAATTGAGTTTGTCCAGTGTCTGCAGTGTTCAGCCCAGCTTTAGGAAAGACCTTTCATTCATGGTCCCATCATTCGCATTAATAGCAGTTGCTAGCTCGTGTGTGCTGGCACAGGATGATGCTGAGAAGCCAGAGGCTCTTTGTTTTCCAGGCTGGCAGTTTATTGGCTCTTCTGTGATCTGGTTTATGTTAGTCCATAGTAGAGATTGTTGTGCCAAGAGTGATCAATGATCTCCTGTGCGTTATCAGTCGTGGTCACTCTGCTGTCTCTGTCGTAGTTGATTTGTCATAGTTCTGGAATTACACAGCCCACAAGGTCTGCTGTCACAGCAGATTTTCAGTAATTCCACATAGCAGGTACCAATACCCTGTTAGCTCTATCCCATGTTGATAGGATTGGGATGTGTTGGCTGCCACGCTGGAAATCTCTTCATAATTTCTATTTCTGTCATTTGCTTATTTTCATGTTAGGATTACGTGTGCCTTGGAGAATGCTAAAATAATAAAGAGAAGGTAGAATAATTTTCACTAATTCCGAATCCAGATTTTCTGCTTCTGCCAAGATTACACTAATAATTTGCTGTGTCCACTCTCCTGTTGTCCATACTAGAGTTCTAGATGACTGTTGTAATATTGGTTTCTTTTACTGGCAGTATTTTCTCTGTTGCATGGATCATTGTTCTGCCACTTCTTCCCTACCACAACTCTATTTCTTTTTCTTTCAGTAAACCTGACCTTTTCAGAGTTAATGCTATCTGATATCATGCCTACAAAATCTATCAGGTGATAAATACCTTTTGGTGACTAGGGTACTCCAAGTTATAACTGTGATATGCTAACGTTAACAGACTGGACTCTCTTAGAGGCTAGACACAATTTTCAGGTGACCTGCAGAGTCATTTCAGTAAGGTTTTTATACGAAAGTGTTTGCACTCTGAATTGTACTAAAAGCAGGAGTGGAACAATGAAACAGTGTGGCCAAGTTATTTCCATTCTTTACATCTTTTTTAGTTTTCATGTATTGTAGACAGGATTGCAGTTACAATAATGGCAGCAGCCTGCTGTTGGAAAGCAGAAGAATATTCCTTTTCATATGAGGCATAGGGCACTCTATGAAGCTGATGCTCAATGCATTGGAATAAAGACACAATTCCATACCTTGAGTATGGCTGTTATCTTCAAGTAGGTGGTAGATAGCGTCCTATTTCTGAGCTTATAGACTTCAGTACTTTGGAAGGCTGTCCAAGTATTTTTGTCATTTATTTCCCCTTGAAATTGCTAACACTCCATTCAGAATTCTGTATCCACCAATCCTCAGGAATGAAGTGACCCAGCTGCAGAATGTTTGGGCACAGGGCTGGATCGTGTTGTGTCCAAACAAAGGATCACTGGCAGGAAAATGAGCTGTAGCTGACATCTTACCTGTCAGGAACATTTCAACTACAATGAGCAGCGTGGGGAATTGAATCACTCCTCCTACTGGGTTGCTTGTGGACATTAGGACGTGGCTTTGCTGAGAGGACTTGTTTGTGGAGCAGAACTTGTTACTGAATAGGAAAGTACCTGTGCCTCATCTCCCTTTGGCAATTTGCAGCAAAAGCATTATTTTGGTGGCTGCTCTCAGGATGACCGTAGTGTTACTTCTGCTGTGTCTGTCACTGAATGGGACGTTTATCTTTACACTGTGACTATATTCTTTAAGGTATTTCAAATGGTTTTGGGGTTACACTTACGATTTCCTGATAATTTGTGCGTTTATTCCTCAAAACGTAATGTTAAAGGAACCAATAGAAACCATGCCTTAGGAACTGTGCAAACCCCTAGCAGGCTCAGTCTGAGTGGAGCAAGAGGATCCCTTCCTGCACACCCACTCTGCTGTGATGTGCCCTGTGGTGGGTGTCATGCACAGCACCACACAAGTGTTTCAGAGAGGGATTCTGCAATCCACTGTAAATTCACATTACCTAGAAGACAAAACAGAGAGGGATTTCTCATTGCACTTAACTTTCTTGATATATCATGCCAGAAGTAAAAAAAAAAAAAATCCTGAGCCTTGGTTTACTTTTGGATAAACTTATTTCCAAGACATAATTAAAAAAAAAAAAAAAAAAAAAAAAAAAAAAAAAAAAAAAAAAAAGTAATATATGAATTAATACCAATTGAATTGGAACAACAGGATTGCTGGTTGCTGTGCACTGTTTTTCCAGAAACTCAGTCCTGGCTGTGGTGGAAAGTTAAGTCACCCTAGGGTAAGGCTGGGAGTACGGGGACTTGTGGCTGTAGAATGATTTAGCCGAATTGCAATGAAAACTCACCGCATTTACTTTGCACTTGCATGCAGTTTGAAAGTTATGTGGGCAAACAGAACTGTAGACATCTCATCTGTGACCACAGACATCTCAGTTATCATGAGAGCTGAGGTTACTAAATAACGAGTTACAAATGCTGTTGGAGGAAGCTCTCACACAGTGCCCAGTGAACCAGTTTTGAATATTAATAATCCTGCTTCCAGCTCTTATGAAAAAAACATGTTGTAAAAGAGGGAGGTGAAAGGAGGAAAACAGATTTTTTTTTTCAGTGTATGTAGTACTGAACACCGTGGAAAGATACACTATTAAAAAATGACCAAAGTTGGCCTCTGTCTTGGTTTCAGGATGTCAAACTCTTAAATCTATATTTAGGCAGCCTGCAAATTGTTGCTTTTCCTCCTGTAGCTCTGAATGCCCAGCAATTTCCATTAACTTCCCCATAAGCTGTGCAAAGTCACCAGGGCCCCATCAGCTCCTCACATAATGCCAACTCAGGTCTCTCATCAGCAATCAAATTTTGTGTGGAACTGGAATTTTTCAGTCAAGGCAGAATCAGGTAACACCAATAACCCTCACTATTTTATTCATCCGTACTTTCTTGAATACATTTCATTTCCATTTTCCTCCCTTAACATGCTGGACTGGTGCAACTGAGTCTTGCTCAAAAATATCCCAAAACACACCAGGGAAAAAGCAAGCAAGACATGTAAATATGTTAGGAAAAAAAGCGAGTAAGGAAAACTGAGAGGAAAATAAATCTTATTTCAATGAAATCAGAGTATGAAAGGATTTTTCACTGCGAGTCTAAAGGAGATGAGCTGAGATAGCCAGCCGAGTATGTGGGCAAGATAGTGCTTATTGTGATAAATGTTGTTTATGTGCACTCCAGCAGGAAGTAAACTGAGATTGCTTTTTCTTCACTTAAGTCCTAGGAGTGAAGCACTCAAACAATAGCTGATCTTAAAGTATTGAGATGAATAGGGTTAATTTTTCCCTCTTATAAAAAGACAAACACCCCTTCACCCCAATATTCATGAAGCCACTAAGGAAGAAATAGAGATCCAGAACCCATCTGAGGATTTAAATAATGTGCTCTTTGGGAGTAACTTACAGTGGACTATTTTATCTTATATTACACCAATAGGAGATTTTATATGATTCTGAAATAATGCATGTATGTCATAAATGATGTACACGAGTAATCACAAATTTATTAACAGTTTAACCAGATAGCTTAAAAATAAGATGTATTTGGTTTTGTCTGTATACATTAGAAGATTGAGATTTCAAAGTTGTTTTCTTCAGGTGCTAATCTCTAGTTAAGTGGCATTAAATTTCAGTTCTTAGTAAGAACTACAAAATGAACTAAAAAACACCAAAACAACATAATCTTAGCCTAGACCTTCTTACGGAGTCTGCCTTTTTTCATTATTGATTCCTTTATGTTTCTTTCCTGGCTCTACTGTGGATCAAGGAAGTCATTCTGACTAAATGGCTGTAATATCTCATATTTGCACTTCGGAGGGGCTGTTTGATCTTAGCTGTATAGTGCAGATGTATCTCCATTTAAAACAAACTGCGACTGGCTGCATGACTGCTCTACATAAATCTGAGTGCATTTAGATTTCTGATAAAAATGTCCAATCAGGTTTTGGCTCTATCATAAAAATGAGCTGGGGTGCCATTCTTTTGGGGCCAATATTAGGAAAATGAGTTTTTCAGGGCTTATTTTAACAACTGAAATTCATTTCTGTATGTCTCTGTAGATACCTGGGCCTTTCTGTCCCTGATTTGATGTAACATTGCTATTAAATAATAGCAAGATGTTTTATGTAAAGGACATGATTGACCTTTATTTCCAGCGGTTATAGAGAATCATTTAGTACTTGCTGGTGCACAGCCTATGCTGTTGTTTCCTGTGCAACTTTTTTAATAGATGTTTGCCTTTATATTTCTCACCTGAAGGCAAAAGGGTAGTCGAGGAGAAAAAATATAATCAGAAATCAAATTGAGCTAAGTATATTTTTCAGTCCTGAAAAGTAAAAGTATAAAGCCTCTTTGAAAGAATGTATTTTAAACGTTTCCTGTGCCAAAATAGAATTTAAGCAAATGTGTAGGCCATTGCCACAGAAACGCTGTTCAGCAGGACGATTATGACTATCACTTGATTCCTTGGTTTAGGTTCGCATTGCTTTTGCTTTAGCCTGAGATGATACTGAGTTTTAAGGACTTTTGACCTTCCTTGAGCTGCATTTGCTGAATTATCTGCACAAATAATACTTTTGTTGCCATTACTAAGATACTGGGAACTCAGTTCCTAGTAAAGTTTGCAATAAAGCTGGCTTCCAGCGTGCTCTGGAAAACTGTCATAGAAGACAGAGAAATAGTCTTCAGTGCCTTGTAACCCCCAGCATTCAGTAATCCAATCTGATCCAGTAGATCCAATCCTAGAAAATACAGGAAATGTTTGAAGTCTCTGTATTTTCTAGAATGGCTTTTTACAGGTTGGTAGTAGAAATCAAAGTCTATTGATAAGAGAGTTTAAAAAACTCCCCCAAAATGACAAGGATGGGCTGGAATTGAATCTGAATTTATTATGTAAGTGAAGGTTTCTCCAACACGGCTTACTGTCCTACTGCTACTTGTTTTCTTTCTTTTTGGTCAGGCTGGTATTATATTTTTTATTATGTTACCCTGAGGTTTCTGTTTGGTTTTTTTGGTTTTTGGTGGGTTTTTTTTTTGGTTTTTTTTTTGTTTTTTTTTTCTTTCCTTCTTTTTTCCAAAACCTTCTATGAGAAACTGGTATACATATTGCTTTATTTACATAGGTTAAGCCTGCTTGGACCTCTTGAATTTCCTCTTGAAAAGCATAATTTACTTACAGTCATTTTAAAAATGATAATTGTTAAAATAGTTTCAAATTTGAATCCGTAAAATGTTTGTGGATGCTGTCCATATGGCATTAGGAAGGCTAATTAATTAGTTATTCTAATAACCTGAAGGTGGCTCGGTAAATTTCTTGCTAATGCATTTTCTAAATGCTACCATGTTTATACATTTCACTGAGTTGTTATAAAATGACTTGTTCCCCTGACATATCCTTGTGAGAAGTGGTGGCTCCCTGATCTTCTCAAGAGGGAAAGGTTGAATTAATGACTGATTCAGTCAGTCTTTCACCCTTCATTAGCACTGAATTAATTTATTAAAGAGATTAAAGATCATCTTGAGTGGTTGAATGTGTAAATTTCATTTTAAACATGCATAGGGCCTCATCTATTTACAGAATAATGATTAATGGTGAAGTTTAAGAAAATGTACCCTTCACAAATGGCTGATCATGCTAAATTGCAAGACCTTCCCTCTAAGCCTGCTCTGTAGCGAAAGCTAAAAACATGCACAGGTTGGTAAACTTGGTTTTAACAAGGAGGAACTCTATTTAAACACTTGCTGCGTTAGTAATGTGTAAATAGGCTCTGGTAATTACAATGAAACCAGAGCATTTTGGTGTTTCAGAAGGTGGCAGTGATAAGCCTAGAAATTGCTAGGGTTTAATTGCGAAGACTGGAGAATTAAAGTTCTCAGCTGCTTCCATAATAAATGTGGAAAGAGTTCTTTCCATACAGAATATTTTTAAAAAATCTATTCATGTATTTGAATAAATATATCCAATCTTGGACTGTGGTCTTATAAATGGGATGAGATCAAACGGTAGGGCAAGAGGTTTTGAAGGTATTTCTTAGGGTTCCTTAAATGATACTGGTGACTCACTAGGTCATCCTTCTTTTGAATCAGTTTTGAACCAATGTTTCATAAAGTACTAGTGGGAAGTTAGTGTGGGAAGTGCTCTTTCAGATGAGACCATATGTGCCCATGAAAGTTTCCCCCGTTCTCTCTTCAAGAGTAAGATTTGGAGGTTTGGATTTTTATTTTGCCTTGGTTCACTTCATTCCACCTACTGCATCTAAAAATGAATCCCGTAATTTCAATTATGGTAGCCATTTTTTTATTTTTTTTTTTAAATGAGCAAGCCCAACGTTTCGATTAGTGGTTATCTTTCATGTGATATCTATTGAATTGTATCTTTAATAGATTTGCAGTGCTATAAAATGAAACTGGAATCCATAATTCAGTCTACAAAATGTTATATTTATTTAAGAACTGTAAATGTTGATGTCTTTTATTATTCTTAAACACATGTAGGCATTACAATAGCTTTTATTATGTTGGGCTATGTAAAGGTTTTTCTTAGCTTTTTTCAGTAGGTTTTCTTTTGCCTTTATTGGATGGGGATTTTTTGATAGAAGGATGTTTCTACATGTATAATTTATAATTTAGTGTCTGAAAGACAACACAAAGAATGTGCTGATTATTCAATTTTTTTTTTTTTTTTTATTGGCTTAAATATGCATATATCATTCCCCTGTGCCATCTGAATACACAAAACCACTGTGTGAAATGGGGTACTTACCTGGTAAAAATTCAGCAGCTCTGCATAGCAGTTTGTTCTGTTCAACACCATCTGGCAGTTGCAAGCTAGTTACATCTCCAGATAACCTCCCTGTTACTGTTACTTCCCTAACACCATCCTGTGTCTCACGGCTGAAATACGTTTTTTGTGGTCAATTTATTGACAGCACAAAGAATGCATGCAGTTTCATTAAGAGTGTTCCTGCCAAAATTATTCTGAGGTACTTAATTTAATAGCACAATCATAGAAGTGACCAAATATGTCAACCTTCTAACTGAAATAATTCATATTATTGTTGGGATTAAATAAAAGGTGCTAAAAAGATGAGTCCTTTGGTAGGATTTCTACAGTCTGAATATAGACACTCTAAAAGCAAGCAGTGAGATTTTGGAAAAAGACTTGGAAGGAGCAATGAAACATTCAGAAAACCTGAAAAAATTTAGGTATATTTTAGGATCAGATGTCAGTTTTGTGCTGCTCCATCTGCTTTCATATTAGAGAAGCTGAAACGAGATGGAGGGCAAAAATTTCTTTGAACATTTATTGATACTTTCAATTATTGTGCTCAAATATATTTATATATTAATTTCTTTGTGACCCTTTGTGTACTAAAAACCCAAACCAGTAGAGATCATTTCCTATAGAGAGGGGAGGAATCTTACCAAAATCTTCTTCACTTCAGATTCAGTGCACAGACCTGTTCACTTAATCCAGCAGGGCAAATGGGACTTGGATGAAGTTGGGAATATTGTGACTGGGAGTGAAGGGGACATATGGGGTATTTGGTGTATAGTGGAGGGAGAAATGAAACTGTCACAGAAAATCAGGTTGCTTATACACGACCTCTAGCAGGCACTGACCCAAAGTCCTTTGCCCGTGGGTCCCAGTCTGGTTTTCAGGCTCAGTTCTCCAGCTCTGACAGCCACTGGCCAGGTTGTCCAGCTGGGTGTGGTAGCACAAGCACAAAGTCGCACACAAAGAAGAAAGGTGATCAATACTCACATACTGGGATTATTCAAAACTTTGAAGAAGGTTTTTCCTCTGTTAATGTGTCTGTGTTAGGGTGGCAGGTGCCTTTCAGCAGCAGAGAAAGCTAAGCTGACCAGTATCCCCGTGAACTAGCTTTGGACTTGCTGCTGAGGTTCAGTATGAAATCACAACTCGAGTGAAGCGATTTCACTTGAATTCAGACCCCAGTGTTTCAGCACACAGCACTGTGGGTACAATGTCCTCTCTGTGGCTGCAGAGGGACTGAGCCAGGGACTCATTTCATCACAGCGCTGAGCAGCTCTAGATGCATTTGGCATCCTGTGGAATCCCACCAGAGAATAGACTCATGGACAAAAACAGGGGGTCTTGCTGGTGAGCACCAACTTCTTGAGAGAAATTGGGAGAATTTGGATCACTGTCTGAAAACTTACCTAGGCGTTTTATTTCATTCCTTATTTAACCTATAAAAGTGAAAGTAATTATGTGATAATGTGGTTCTTTTAGGACTATCTTCATCACTGTGATTTAAATTGATTTCACTATCAGATCACTGTAACATTTGTGTAGTTCCCTAGCTACTTGTATGTATTAATAGCCCTGTGATGCTGAAAAGAATTTTCTCACAAGTGTAGTGCATTGTTCAGCGTGGAATAAAGGAAGTAAATAGAAGCAGTGAGTCTGGACAAGTTACATCTTTGAATTGTATACCTTTCTTTGCCTAATATGCTTTTTTTATGTGACCTTAATTGCAATGAAATGTTCATAACAAATATTTAATCAGGATGCAATGATTAAATAGGCAAATTTAATTTTGCTCTCCTTATTTTTTCCTAGGTAATCAATGCAGATGTGATTTAATGACAAAGTCTAATTGAGTACTTTCATTTTGTGAAAAGAAAATTAAAAGGAGAAAATACACTTTTAAAATTAGAAGTAATGATGGAGTCACTGGACAGTTCCTGGGGATTAATGACTATTTGAGAAAGCTGAAGGCACAAGGTTTAGCTGTGGGCTGTTAACCTCAGGTGGCCATTAATTCTTCAAGTAATGCTCCATGCCCTGATCATTATTACAACTGAGCAGGGATGGAGTAGCAAGTTTCAGCAATTAAACCATCAGCGATATATTTAAATGCATATTTTTCTCTCCCCCTTGGACATTCCGACAGAAAACACAGAATTAATCAAACTGTGGATGGTGTCCAGCCAAACCCTTGGTGTTTTTCTTAATTTGCCTGGTCTGTCATTGAGGACATGCCACATTGTGTGCCTGCATTTGTTGAGCCACACACTGCTGTCCCAGTAGCTGTGCTGAGCACATTAAATTTACAGCTGGCTGTACCTGCCCCCGGCAAGCCTCAAAGCTTACACAGATTCTTGTTCTCTCTCTCTCTTTCTTCTCAGCAATGATGCAGATGCCATAGGCTTGACTGGCATCAAAATCACAGTGTAGGTAGCTCCCTCTTGTCTTCACCACTCTACATGCTAATTTCCCCATCTTTCTGCAATGAAGTTGTAGCTAAACCTTTTTTTCCTCATTTCTTTGAGGCTGCTGTATTATGGCCCCACTAGTCAAAGGATGAGCAAGGCAGAATCCCCTACAAGCCAGAATCTGCTGCTGAAAACAGTGTAAGACCTTGTACCAACATACGCCTGACTTGGTGTGGGGTTTTTTCATGCAGGGAATTCTGATATCTGCAGCCAGTGCTTTTCTCAGTTCTGTAAAGAGTCAAAAGATCTCATGCTATTTCCTTCAATTTGAGATCTACATAATTACCTGAGAACACCACTTTAGGCTGAATTTGCCTCTATCTAAGCATTGCATTTGTACATATTATGTACTACTTGGTGCACATACAGAGAGTCTACAAATACCCCCAGGTCTTTGCAAAGCGTGCAGGTTTTTCTAAAGGCACTCACTAAGTGCTTCAGAAACAACTGTTGAAATGCTGCAGAATTCCACTGCTAAAACATTTCAGTCTATGAGTCAAGGGCAGATTAACAGACAAAAGCAGCTAATCCAAAAATCAGCAGTTTATGCCTGAGTGCAGCAAACAGACTAATGAAGCGTACAGAGCTGGATGGGTCACAAAGAGACGTTAATAACACGTCTGCAAGGAGGTGAGTGAGCCAGCCACAGCAAGCCACCTTCCAGAGTGACTTCAGGTGAGAGAAGGACCAAAGATTACTGCAAGCAGCCCCTAATTAGCAAAGTCATTATCACAGGGTCATTGTGAGTGGATAGCCCACTGGTAGCCAGCCCTAGCATTCTGGTGGCACCTGCTGGTTTGAAGTGCAGCCTGTATGAGAATGCATGGCCTGCAGAGTAGGCATGCGAGCGTTCAAGTGTGTTACGTGTCTTGTTTCACATAACTTTGAGATTTAACTTATTAGCTCCACTTATGTTGATGCAAATGTGAGTAAAATTATAAATTATTCTCAAATTAATGTAAAACAATAAAAAACTCTAGGGTAGATTTATTTTTGATTATTTAAGTTGATTATCACAGTTAAATATTGACAGGAAAATGCGTTCACCAATTATTCCACCATCTTTTATCCCACATCTTTTATTGCAGTTCTCTACTTGTCAAGATAAATCTCTCTATTTTCAACCTGTCTCTGCTGAAACTTCCATTTGTGGTTGTGTTCTCCCATAGCTGCTGCATGAGTGAATAAATCATGTGCTTGCACATTATGCCAGTCCATCAGCATGTTGGTAAACCACTTCATGCACAACATAAACATTAATGGCAGCAAAGTTAGAGTTATGGCTTCTACTAT
This sequence comes from Hirundo rustica, assembly GCF_015227805.2. NCBI lineage: Eukaryota > Metazoa > Chordata > Aves > Passeriformes > Hirundinidae > Hirundo > Hirundo rustica. The sequence continues at coordinate 10,505,483 of NC_053457.1, read as the reverse complement.
CCCCTCTGCCTGCATCGTCCATCTCTGCTTTCTGTCAGTCATAATAGTTGGGAGATAGAATTTCTATTTTCAAATTTCTTCCTGAAACGGTGTTTTAGGGAGTTTTTCCCCTTCTGATCTGGTCCAGCACAGCTATTAGAGGGAAAAATAACAGCTGCACTTTTCATGATTCCTGTAGAGATCCCAGCTTAGTGGGCTTGGGGAGAAGGGGAAGAATTCCCTGTGTCTGCATCTGTGACAAAAGAAGCGTGGTTAAAAATGAAAAATAAGCCTGAACCTACTTCTGATCCATCTATTTCACAGCTATTTTCACAGATTTTTCTCTCACACCCTCATTTGTTCCTGTTCATATGGGCAGCACAGCACAGTATGAGCAGCAGATCTGAGAATAAATGGCAGGATATCCAATACCTCATTGCTGCATTGGAGTTCAAGTAAAGTACTGCTCTTACATACCTGTTGCCTGAAAAAGCATGCAGAAATTCCAAAAAATTAGTTTACTCAAAGCATGTAAAGGCAAGCAATAGACCCTACAAAGACTAGATTAAATATCCTACAAATGAGGGAAGTAACTTAAATAGGGTATGGTGAGTAACATTGAGTGTCTTCTCATGCCTCATCAACAAGGCACTTGTGTTTTCTATGCATTAGTTTTGTTTCTGGAATAATTGGTCTTTACTGTCTTAAATTAGTTAACTAAGTTGAGCAGAGATCACTTTTTAATAAGTGATGCAAATTCTCTACTTTTAGTTTCTTTTATCACTCTCTTACAGAATATGGATCAGATTTGGAAAGGAGAAGGCAATGGAATCCAAGTGCTCCAAGCTCTGAACAGTGTTTCCAGATGCAGCTGGGAGAGATGTATTCACTTCAACTTCTTTTGACTCCACAAAAAAGTGAGTTGCATAGCCAATGAATATACTTGTTCCCTAGAATCATCTGTTAACACTTGTGAATGCCAACCTGTAAGATTAGAATCTGACTTTAAGCTATTGTTCATTATTGAGACTGAAGAGATGTTTTCCTGCCCAGATAATGGGCCCAAGCAGGAATGATTACCAAATCCTGTGGGAGACATTATCTAAGCTCAGTTTACACCCTTGTGGAGATAGGTGGAGTGTAAGGCTACAGCTCCACGACCCCTTATCTCTTACAGGGCTTCAAGGAACAACATATGAGCTTGGCTTTCTCTGTTTCACCTACTGGGAATGAAAGAACTGACATTATGTTTGGTTTTTCTAAATGCAGAAAGCAGTTCCCAAGAGTAATTTTTCCTTCTCAGAGGCAGCTCTGCCTCCTCTGTTCCCTTCCATAACCTGTACTAGGATACTTCTGTGCCCTATGCAAAAGGATTCCTTTAGCTTTGAGAGTTAAAAGTAAAACTGAATTCTGTATCATGATATCAGGCTACAGTTAATGTTTTTGGTTTGCTCATATTTGGTTACCTTTGTGTTTCATCATTGTGGAGCTTATAAATGAACAGAAATCTTCATTAGAAAATCAAAGTGACCTACAGGATATTTTTAAGTTATTAATTTTTAGCACTTAAAAGATGATGATATAGAGCGGATTACTTTGGGGAATTTGTTATATAGTGAAATTCTGGAGTGTGACCATGCAGGTTAACTAATGTCCTTCCAGTAAGAGCCTATCTCAAATCATAGGGAAAGATACAGAACACATTGCTGCTTCTCCTCTTCCTTTGCCTATCACCTTTATCTTCATTAAAACATGGATTAAAATTCTTATCCTCGTTCTTTATCTCCATTAGACTGCTGTCACTTGAAGAAAATATTTTTCCCCTAGCTGGTTTCTAGGGATGTTATTGTGCTTTTCTGGTGTAGAGGAGTATACAAAACTTACAGCTTTCAGCTTTTCATCTAGATAGTTGTTTGAAAAATACAGTGATACTTTATTCAGAGAAACAGAATTATTTTCTTTTTTACTTCTACACTATAGCAGTATTTTTTTCTCGGACCACTGCTCTCTTGTCAAGAAATGACAGTTATATAAAATATTACATCGTCCAGTTAGAATTTTTTTTTTTTTTAATGACTTCTTAACTAACAAGTCTTTTTTTTTTTTTTTTCTGACACTACATGTGGAATATGCTTTATATTGTGTTTCAACCAGCAGTTTAAACATGTCTCTTTACTGCTAAAACATGAATGGCAGTCTCACTAGCCCATCTGTTTAAAGTATTTTTGAAGTGCTATAGCACAAGACATAATATTTATGAAATTTCATTTCGTTTGGATAGTGGCAACATTTTTAACTTTAACTCTTATTTTGTTTCTGGTGTTATTGCCATGAAGAAAAAATTACTTCAGAAAGGAAAACATATGGGAGCCTAATTCTGCAGACAAGGGTAGAGCTTTACATTGAATAAGCAAACATTTGTGGTTTTCCTCCAGAAAGTAACATACGCCTCAAAAAGTTTGGGAGCAATTTTCACACCTAGGAAAGCACAAAGCCTCAGGCTGCCTGGCTGTGTTGTCAAAGTTGAGAGCAAGCCCAAGCAAACCAATGTAGCTCCAGCAGCCTGCACAGAACAGAACCGACGTGAGAGAGTCTGAAGTGGTCATTCCTTTCAAATTCATCTCTTGGCTGTGGCAGAAAAGATTGTTTACAATCAAACAAACCGGCACAATGAAAATTTTAATGTGCCAAATAATCTTAACGTAAAACCTGGTTATTCTAGCTCTCACGCCATGAATCTAGGCATCGTGCAACTGAACCTGCCCTTAAATAAATCGACCTGAACATGGTTAAAAGTACAGTAATCCGTAGGTTATTTAGCTCTTAGTAATCTTCCTTTTTCTATCATCATATTCTCTCTCATATGCCTTCAGATTCTTCTCAACAAAACGTATTCTTAATTCCTAAGTGTGTTTTCTTCAGCTGGCATCACGCACTGTAGTTTGTGCGTACATGAATGCAGCCATTAACGTGAGCTGTTTGTACATTTATCACATTATAGCTACTCCATTAGTCTCCCTAATGGCTAAGCTGTGGTTCCTTCTCTCTCTGCTGTGCTGACCTCTCTTGTCAGTGGGCCTGCAGTGGGAAATATGCTCTTGTTCAAAATAATATCATTTACAGCCTTCAAGTCGGCATGATGGTATTATTCACAAGAGTCAAGTTATTTATGTTCAGATGTAATTTTGGCATATAACACCCCTTGAGGTATTTAAAAGACTTGTAGGCGTGTCACTTAAGGGCACAGCTTAGTGGAAGTTTTGGACTCAACCACCTTTCCAACAGATTCTAAGGGGCAATCTCAGGTCTAACAAGATGAGAACACAGAATCCTTGTTGTCCAACAGCAGGATGACTGTGCAAGTATAACCAAAATTGTCAGTTTTGAACATTCATAACTAGGGAATTACTGCCTAATTCATTCAAGCTTCAGTTGTGTTTTGTACCTGGAACGTAAATTAAAGACAAGAGAGGAACAGCGTTCTGAAACCAAAAGTGTTTTCAGAATTTTTACATTCAGCATGCTAAAATAAAAATTATTCTACTTTAAATCAATATGAAGTTATCTGAAGATGTTCTGGGAAGCATAAAATTTATATATAAGGATGCCTTCCAATTTGACTTAAGTCCAATCAAATGAACACTCACCACAAAGCATTATTACAGAGAGTAATATGGTCACTTTCTGTCATTACCATGCATCTTTTCCTTTGTAACTTGTTAGTTCTTAGCATGATGGAATAATTTCCCCGGCAGTTAAAACAGATTGAATAATTTTTAGATACATTTTGGCTGCTTGTATGCCAAATTAGAATTATGATTGTGACAAATGCAGTAAGTTCTGTGATTCTCTTCTGTCTCAGGGACTGTGAGGTAAAATACACTCAGTGCACAAATAGCAGTTTTTCTGTGCAGTGAATAGATAACTATTTTTGCAATTGTAATACTGATTTTTTTTCTACTTTACTGTTATCATTTAGCCATGTGCTGTGTTTCATTTGCCTGTTTTAATTCTCTGTGCATTAGTCCCAAAGACCAGATGATTGGTACATGGTACACTTTGCTAAGTTATTATAATGTATGGAATTTGTTTAATTTGCATAAAGTCTGGGATTTTTTTTTTTCCCTTAAGCTAATATCCCTATATTTAAATCTCCCTATAAATTCAAATATCTACTCTTACATAATGGGTACCAGATTATTACACCACTCTTTAGAGATAACTATGTCACTCATGTATTTAAAAAGTGTCAACTGATTCTGATTCTTCTTCTTCATCTCACTTTAACTCCTTTTAATTTGGATTATGACCAGAATATGGACTTTCCTATATCCTATGTGTGTGTCTCATTACTATCATGTGTTGGGGTCTTGTGGTGCCTGCAGGCAGTAATGCATGTAAATAAAATTCAGAGCTGCTTTGCACAGGAGTTGCAATGAGAAGCCCCATTTGGTGCTTTACAAAGGTGTGAGATTGTCTGTGTATGGGGCATCTATTTCTGGAGAGGAAAACAACTGCTCCAAAGCAAATCACAGGAAGCCCCACCACAGGACAAGTGACAGTGACAAACACCCTCCACTGGCAGTGGCCTCAGTTTAGGTCAGACCCATTCCAGCCCTCGTTTCACTCCTACTGTGCTCCTTTAAGGAATGTTCAAAGCCAGATTTAGCTGATTAATGTCAACATAACTGGCTAAAGTTTCCCGTAGTTCAAATCCTGTCAGTGCTATGGATATCATGCATCATCTTTTAGGTATGAATAGTGGTGAATTAAAAGGTAAGAGCTCTGCCTGCTCTCTAACACCAACTGCTTAGCCAGCAGAAACAATTCTGTACTGAAATGAGGAGTTGTTTTTATTACAAAAGTGTCATGCAAAATTCTTGTGTTATGGAATTCACAATGTTGTGTTTTTCACTTTGAGTAAAAATAATGTGATAATCATTTTCAGCCAATGTAGAAAGAGGACGAGAGCTCTTAACCTTCAAACGATTTTTTTTCCTAAGTGAAAGCCACCATTTTTCAGCATGTTATGCTATCAGATTAAAACAGTGCTTCACAGTAGTTATCTGTCAGTAACTTTCAATACAGAATAATCTTTTAAAATATGGCAAGTTTGACTTGGTCATTTTGACCAAGTATCACAGTTGGTAAATGTTAAAAAAATCTGCAGTTAACTTGAACTATTTCAGATGTAAGTTACCAGTCTGATATAGGGAAGCCAGGCATGAGATGTGTTCCATGTTTGGTGTCTTAAACAAGAGTCACTGCAGATGGTGCTGGTCTTTCCTGGGGAAGCTAAAATATAATTTTGCTTATTGCAACAGTTAACTGGTCCTTGGAGGTCAGACTTAGCTAATCCTCCCAGTCTCCTTAAGCTGTACTGAGGTATTGCCCTTCAGTGACTATACCAGAACAGGTATATAAAGGTTTTACAGAGCAGTTTACATGACGGTTTTACAGAGAAAAGAAGTTTAATCATGATAAGTATGCTTGTCTTTCTGACCACAGTGCTATATAGAAAGCATGCTTCTTACCTCCATTCAGACTGGGTTGAAAAAGAAAAAATGCTATCAAATGAAAGATGATTCCACATGGAAAATACAGCTCCAACACCCACCAGCAATAAAAAACTGTCTTCGAAGTGTTTTAGGAATTTCAGAAATATTAGCTGTTGAGGGAGTCTGTAAAAAGACATGGGACTGTAGCTAGAGCAATCATTCATCATTTAACATCTGAATTGTTTCTTGCTGACTAAACAGAAATACATACCAGAGAAGTCAAACAATCCTTTCCCATTATTGTACATGATTCATGAATTCCAGATATCATATAAACGCACCATTAATCTAAAAGGAAGCAGTGTTTTTCAAAATAGCACTTCTCAGTTTATAATAATATTTTAAAATATTTTGCAGTAATTATGCTTTTTTTTTCAATATGTTTGCAGTATCCACACTAAGAACCACCCTTATGGAAAATATCAGTATTTGTTAGTAATGTAACTATGAGTATGAATAATTGGAACCTTTTCTGTACTTCACAGTCTATTTGCATTTCTGCTGAAGAACAGAAAACCCATACATTCTGCTATCACAGGTGAACAAATATATAACATTAGAAGTCAGAAGGAACTAACATTAAATTCCTTTTTGTTGCATCCGTACTTACCCTACGTTTATTCAAAGTTTAAACTGAAAGATACACAGATGTATGCTTGCAGATGTTTGCAAAAAGGTGTGGTGCTGACGATAGAACAGGTTCCAAGTTCACCTGCGAGGTTTCCAACTGTTTTGTCTGTTCATGGTAACTGTGAAAGTGAGAGAAGGCTTTGGCACCTCACCGCTGACCCTGCTCTCAGCAAGAACGAACACTCCAGGACCTACTGAGGTCACACCCAACCTGAATTCTCCTCACTTCTCTTTGGAACAGAGTTAGCAGCAAAGTGAAGAGGTTCAGGGATGGAAATATGGTGAGATTTGTATCCCTAAGTGTCCTGAGGCAGTTTTTTGGTGTTTTTTATAAATTTCAAGATCACTCAGATAACCACCTTTGGCGTGTAGAAAGTAATTTATGTAGCTGTTCAGGAGACAGTTTTGACCTCGTGGTTTGTTCACATTGTGCAAAAGAACAGAAGCAGTAATTGTCAAGCCAGTAGCATAAAGCCATTTGAAGAAAAGGTGACTGAAGTGTTTATGAGGATTTATGATGAAGCATTATGTACTCTAGTCATGAGAAGCTTTTATTTTCTAGCTAGAGGAACATATTTGGAGCAGATGCATCCTGACTTAGTCCCCACTTTCCCTACTTTTGAACAGGGTATGTGCTGTAAAGAGAGACCATAGCGGTAGGATTTCTGTCATATTAAATGTGCTTTTCTGGTAGAGAAACTTTGGCCCTTTTTTCGGAATTATTTTGATATCCATGTGTAATTATTTCAAAGCATACCGCTGCAATTATTGGGATTTGTTACTGTCACTAGATCTGAATATAATAAAGAGCATCTCTGATGTGATATGCCACATCATGCTTTTGGGTATAAAAGCTTTGCACCCACTGCAGGAGTACATTTGTGTTCATGTACATGGAAATTCCTTTTCTTTTTCAGTTGGAAGGAGTTAGGATGCTGCTGTGAAGGCACTAGAGTAGGAGTCAGGGCTTCCCTTCTCAAACCACAGATTTTCTCTGCAGTCCTGGACAAGTCATTTGGTTCCCCCCACTGCAGTTTTCCATCTGAAATTGAAAATGTTCTTTTCTGTTTCAAATAGTAACTTAACAAAATGTGTATTAATCTTGTTTGAGGCCTTAAGATATAATGTTGATAGGTGATTATATAGTACATGAATACATTCTTATTGAAATTTGAGTTTTGTACATAAATTACTTAATAATTACTTTAAGGAGTTTATATTAAGAACGAAAACCAGAAAACCTCCACATCTTAAGCCTAAAAGTATTCATGATTTGGCCCCAGAAAACAAAGTCAGCAAAACAACTAGCCCCAAATCTCTTAATGCAATGGTATTTCTAAAAGCAGATTAATTTCAAGAAATAAATCTTGATACTTCTAGTTTAGAATTAAAGAATAAGCAAAAAGCAGCTGTCCTCATCTTGACACTGAACTGAAGAGTCTCAAGTAGTGCTTGCATTGTAAATTAGAGAGACAATACCTTGCCTGTTACCTGCATTATTAATACAAATAATATTTATGGTATTGCTGGCATCATTAATACTGTATTACTTATATTACAAGCAGCAGAACTTCCAGCTCTCTTAGTGACTCAGGCTGGAGAGAGCTATTTAAAGAAGTCCCTGAATTAGTGGTGCCAATAAAGTTGTTGTCTTACATGCTGACTTAAAGGTTTATGAACCTTTACCTAAGTTCTGGCGGCTTTTAAGGATTCTTCTCCAGTATTGCTCTATTTGTTGGTCTAGCAGAAGTGAGACTTGTAGGCACTGAAATGTTGCTTAGCAATTTGCTTAAGCCATGGTTTTTCATGGTTGTTCTCCTGCTGTGCTTGAAAATCACCCATTTATGTTTAAGTGTGACAGTATGGAATAAGCAGAAATAACCGGTGTTTGTTTTATCATGTCCCTGGGACAGATTTGTCAGCCTTTCATCAGGCAAGACTTGCATTGTCCTCAGCAGGATTTCTGTGTGGTGAAGGACTGCTGCATTTAGTGCTTTGAGTTTTTAAATATTACATTCTTTGTGTCTGGGTATTGACAAATGCGCTACTCTAACACCATATTTATTCTCTATTCAAAGTAGAAGCTTTCTTTGCCTACCTCTTCTTGATTCTTGTTGATGTCAGACAAATTTACATGGATGATTGCTCCCTTAGCATGCTTATCTATCTTCATAACTGTGAGATATCACTACCAGTGCAAACCAGAACAGAAGGGATCACACAAATTCTGCTATTTATTTAAAGGGCACATTAACCTCCAAAATCTGATTTATTGTTTGTTTTCACATCCATGCTCTCCCACGTATTTGTAATGTTTTTATATAAACTGTCCCCATGAAGCAGGTAACTTTACATTAGTTCTAATGTCTCATTTTTCTGAGTATCAGAGCCTTGTTGCTCTTATACCAAGCCTGCTGAATTTCTGCGACCAAATTTTGTATGCAACCGAAGCATAAAGAACTCTGTGGTTAATTATGTTAAATGTTTGCAAACATTTGCAAACAGTTTTTATGAATAAATCTCATGGGAGACTGGGAACATTTATGTGACATATTTTTTCCCCTATTTTCTTAATTTCTGGGGTGGGGGGAAGGGGGGTTGGTTTGCATTATTCCTCTTTGCACACACAAAGCATCACTCAAACTGCAGCAGCCAGCTGGAGGTGTCTGGTGTGTTACAGGTTCTGTCCTGTGCAGTGTGGTCTGGTGGGCCACAGCACGTTTAAAAATTCCATGTTGAATAAGTTTCTTCGCGCTCTTTCTTCTTCTCTCTCTTCATATGGTAAGCAAAAGCAAAGTCAGTAGAATGTCCCTGGGAATTTTTTTAAAATATATAAAATTCCCAGGAGTCTTACTGGTGAGCGTTTAAAAGGGATTTTTGTTCCAACTCCTAGTAGAGACTTTGAAAAGTATTCCTTCTATATTTAACAGTTGTAATAATTCTTAAATCACGTGCTCCTCTCATACTTCCTGAAGGCAGTCAGCACACAACAGACAGATGGAAATAGGGTACAACTTCTCCTAAAATGATATTATCATTAAAAACTCAGTCAGCTGTTCCGGCATTCTCTTTAAAAGAAATCTTAAAGATTACAGCACTGCATTGATTAGTAACTGAAGAAGATAGTCCAGAAGCAATTTTTTTTTTTGTGGCAGCATTGAGCTTTCTGGGTATTTTTGGTTCCATGACAAAGCATAAACCAAACATTCTAAATGTTTCTGTGTACCTGAAATTTAATTGCTCGGAAAAGATTTTCAGCTTAGGTCTCCTCTGTGTATCAACTGAAAAGAGAGTGAACCCTGGACCTGTTAAATGGATATTGCTTAATGGTTCTCTTCTGTCTGGCTTAAAAAGCATTATTCACTTGAAAAAATCTTTAATTAAACCACTTTGGCCAACTCTTAAAGGCAGTCATTTTGGCATCTATTTTAATAAGTTTTTATTAGCATTCATGCAATACGTGAAGAAAAGGGTTGTCTTCTAAAAGAACAGCCTAGACTAATGATAGTGGTAGACAAGATTCCAAATGGAGACTTGTAAGACCAGAGCTGTCCCTGCTGAAGCTGTATCTTCTAGGTTTTTAAAAATACACACAGATATGTTAGATCCTTATGAATGCCATTTACACAAGCCAGTGCACAACCCCGAAGTTCAGTATTATGCTCTTTTTCCTAAAGAATTCATGAGCTCATATGACTTGACTCAAAGCCCTGAACCCTCTTATAGCACAGAATATTCAGGGGAAGAAAGTCTCTCCTTCCAAAAAAAGAACCATATATTTTAGGATTAAGTTTAGATATGTTAGTGGTTGGAATATTTTAATTTGCTATGAGGCCAAACTCTTTCATTTGCTTCATGGGGCTTTCTGGTTCTCTCACATTCTAAAATAGTGTCCAGATTTCTGTAATATACAGGAATCCAGGCAAGACATCTCTAAGATTTCCCAGGGAAGCAGTTGGCTATGTATGAACTGGCTCCACCTGCAACACAGAGGTTTGCCCAGATTACATAAAATACTCTGGCCCTAATTGCCATCTTCTCCACCTTTCAACATATGCAAGCATTGGACCAGAGACGGAGAAAAGATGTAACTGCCACAAGTTTACTGTGTTTGGTGTGAAAGAGAGAGATCAGATTTTGAAATTTTCTTTCTAAGCATATTTTCTATATTCTCATTTGATTAGAGTTTAATCTCTCTGATTATATGAAGGTGCATTTTTAGAAATATGACAGTTCATCATATATACCACAACAGAGAATATAGCTGCTAATACCTTTTCAACAGACTATAAAATTGGAAATTGCTGATCTGATTTTGAAAGTCATTCAAAGACAGTTACCTCTGCTGGAGTGCTTCATGTGAGAATCTTTGGTTGCCATTTTAGCAAGGACCTCCAAGAATTTTCTGGTAGCAGCTGGCTGAGTCCATTTCCATCTTTCTCTCTTCACTCTGGGGTTAAGGAGCCTTCAGAGATTTTATTAATCTCAGAATAAAGAGTATCAGTGAAGGGCTGTCAGGATGTGACAGGTGAGAGCTCACCTTTTAAATGCATAGTCAAATCAAGTATATGTTATTCAGGAGAAACAGGAACAGAATCTCAGACATCTTGTTTGGATTAAATCTCTATCATTCATTTAATGTATATTAACTTGAAATGATGAATGTAATTTCCTGTAAGTAAAGTTGTAATTTCTGACTGATTAGGAGCAGAAGGAACGCTTTTAGAATAAGACTGAACTTCAGAAACTTACATCTCATTTGCATTTGACAGGTACATAGAATCCCTCCTTCAGACCAGAATCAGAGCAAGTGGTTCATCAGTTCTTAAGTGTTACTTGCTGATCTGGTGCTGAGTGAAAGCAGATGTTTTTCTGTCATTGACAAAACAAATATTTAAAGTAATTAACTACTATCATAGAATAGGATACATTCTAAGATTATAAAACTGCATATTTAATGATATTTTTCTTCAAAGCCCAGGTTGGTTTTAAAGATCCAATAGTGGATTGAAAAACCTCTGCAAAAGTGCACTTGACTTTCCAAGAATGTGGCCTCTGTTTATTTTCATTTGGTTTTTTGACTGCAGGAAACCCAAATTTTGCATGAGGTTCTGTCATGGATTGAGAACCTTTAAAATGTATATTGGTCATTTAACACTAACACAGGTGATGAAAAAATATGTTTTTATCCTGGTTTTGAAAGGTTGCAAGGAAATATGTGGTCAAAAATGTCATCATTAAATATATCAATCCCAAATCTGTAGTTTAGAGAAAATATTACATTTCGTGGCAAACTAACACAATTGATTGGAAATCTCAATTAAGGTAAAGTAGCGGATAAAACACGTTTAGCCTTTATTATAAAGGGATACAAATTGAAGATCAAGTAGAATAACTTCTGAATAATTAGGGTTCTAGGTGTTGTTTTAGGAAAGCTTTCAGAATATGATTTTAATGTCTACACTTGGGTTAAAGGCTAAATTAACTCTTTTTGTCAGCAAACCCTTCAGTGTCATTAGCATAGTTGAAAATACTAAAGATCGCTAATATGCTTTTCCTCCAGAAAATGTGGTGTAGCCCAGCTGGTGTTCTAATTTCTATTACTTCAGTTTCCTTTAATATTTCTACTCTTATAAGATAGTTTTACTTAAAAGAAATTTTAAAGGGTTGTTTTTAGTGAAGGTAGAGTGTTACAAAACATACAGATCAATATATAAACATGAGTGAAACTAATTCATAAATCCTGTTTTGGAGTAACACCGTTATGTTTTTGCTATTACTGTGCCGAAAAACAGTTATGGCATATCATGCCTGACTTTCCTCTTTAGTGCTTTTTTAGCTTAACATATAGAAAGTTCTTTGTAGTTATTTTGGGTTGGGTTTTGTAGGAGTATGCTTCCGTAGCCTAAAGTAAAATCTCTTAATTGCAGGGAGGGCAGAATGCGTAGTGCATTTACACATTGAATCTTAATTATTTCATCCATATGTATAGTCCCATCTGCTTAAGCGCGCTGCACTCAAAGAGCAGGGTGGCCTTCTCCTTATTCCCCCACCTTGATGAGGATTTCAACAAAGCAGCATAATCTGTTCCAAACAAATAATTAATCCTTTCTTGTGACAGAGCTGGCTGGTGTCATCAGCAGTGCGCTGTAGTTTCAAGGGCTGCTCAGAAAGGCACACTTCAGTTCCACTGCTGACAGTGACACAGCAGGTCCAGCAGGAGGTTTGCAGTCCCACCATGCCATGGGGGAGCTTTATAATTTCCTGCCCCAAACAGCTTTGTAGACCAAAATCTAAAGCCACGCTGGGAATATTAATGAGAGATTTTTTTCCAGGAGAATGTTGAATAATGAGCTTGTTTGGTGTCTGTTATACCCACATTATTCAAATCTGTTAATTTGGCTTCTTAGAACAAGCAGAGTGGGTCATTCACTTTTTAAGCTCTTCTGTTGGGATAATTATCCGTGAGTTTTGCATAGGAGTGTGTCAAGATGGAAGTGATATAAGGTTGTATTTATGGGAATTTAGTGCATTTAGATCTGTTTGATTTTCTGTGCTTGTGTGCATGGAATTTCTGATAGGGATTTTGAATAAATTAATAAATATTGTGAAAAATACCAGACAAATGTGTTTTGCCATGGAAACTTGAGAATTCACTTCAAATTCATGTAAATAATATAAAATGTTTTACCATTTTTTTATCTTGTGGTGATGCTGTTGGTAAGATATTTATGGTGTGCTAGTTAGAAGGTATGAGAGAAACAGAAAAAGCTTTTTGCATTCTTAAAGGTTGAATGGGCTGCTAAACATATTTGAAGCTGTTCATGCATTCAAGTACAGCTGCGGAACTTAAGCTATGACTGTAGTTATTGTATAAAAAGTACTGAGCTGCAGGAACAGATTTGATTCTTTGGGGTGGGGGAGAAGCTCTGGGAATATGATGCAAGAAATTACCTTTTAAAAAAGAAGACTTTTCTAACATGGGTTTTGAATTCACTAATCAGGTTAAAACCCTGAACCCTTGCCTTCAACCACCAGCGGTGAATTACATACTCCAGAACTTTCAACATTTGATACAAGAGTCTTTCTTTAAATTCTCTGTTTTCCTAGGCAACATTGTTAAATCTACTTATTTTTATAATCCCCTAGTTAGTGAAAAGCAAGTTACCAATCTCGTAAATTCATTGTAGAAATAAATAACACATAAATTTGCTGTTCTACTGTTGAAGAGGAGAGGAAACCTGAGAGGGGCTGGAGAACCAAAGTTTGCCCGTTTTTAGTCCCAGAAGGATCTTTAGCATTTCAGTTCAAAGGATAAGGCAGTAACTTCTGAGATTCCTGCATGATTCCCTGCTTAGTTCACATAGTCCTGGTCTTAAAACTATCTACAGAGAGGAACTGTCCGATAGTTTAGCGGTCTCCAGGTGCTGAATGCCTGTGATCCAGTCCAAATAAGTGTGTACTTTAAGGAAATTCTTCTCAAATTACTAGTTTTGCCTTCCTCTCCCTCTGCTCAACCACCTCAGTATCTCTATTTCCAACCTTCAAAAGGAGTTTCCAGTATCTGGAAAAAAGCTTCTGTCAGATTTGAAGCTGTGCCACAGATCCAGTGTAATTGAAGTCTTTCCCATCAGGTTTTTCTGCTCATTGGTCTCTAACCATGACAAAAAAAATGTCTATTTTGTTACCAGCTGCTGCCCTGTAAATTCATAGGTCACAAGCAGTTCCTTTAAAAAGCTGTTCTAGTGTCATTTCTTCTTTCTGACCTGGTTTGGAGTAAAAGGGCATAAGAAGACAGTTGCAATAATGTGTGGAAGAGAAAACCTAGCAAGAAATCAAAATTGTTTGTACCAGCAAATTACAGGAATCGAAGAAGCAGGAATCTATGTACACATTGTTATCATTTTGACACACAAGAGGACAGGGGTGTTCTAGCTTGTCTTAAAAGAAGCTTTCAGTAATTAGTCTGGTAAAAGTAAGATAGAAATTACCAACAGCTACGCAGAGAAAGCAAAAATGGCATTTTCATAGAATAGAAAAGAAATTCATGTTATTGTGTAAAGTCTTCCTGTTCCCTGAATCGTCAAACCAAACCTTGTATGCTACTAAATGACGTAATTTAATTATATACACTTTTCTATTAAAATTTTAGTTGACTGTGTAGGAAAATATACCCAGATGGTTGAGCATAAGTGCATTTTATTGTTTCCCTTTGCAAAGTTATGGCTCCCTGAGCTATAAATTCCTGTGACTTAGTGACGGTTCTGTACTGCTGCTTTACAGTAGTCTGTGTCTGCAAAACTCCAGTTCAACCACTGCTCTAATAACCTCATCAAAGTCCTTTGGAGATAATAGCATGAGACAAAACATTATGGAGAGCTTAAAAGTGTGAAAATAGAAAGTTACAATAGTAAGGACTAGCCAGGGGCTTTTAATTTAAAAGTAACTGGGTAACTTCGAATATTAAAGCTTTATGATAGACACATTATTTCTTTCAGCTCTAAACATATTTCCTTTCTCCTACATTGTCCTCTAATCATAGCTTGAAAACTTCAGAAACTGTACATTTTTACATTTAAATCTCAGCATCCAACAAAGAATCTTTCAACTTTCTCAGCTATCTACTTACAGAACATCGTATTTCTTTGGAACATGCCCACCTGCCTTAACACCAAAAATTGTATTCCAGTCTGATTCATAAGCTGTTTGCTATTGATTTTCAGTTTGGGAACTTGTGAAGCACAAAGGAAGGATTCATTAACACACCCTCTTTTCCTGTTCTCTGCAACACTGGCTTAATGCTGCAGTTTGGTGGTGTCAGCAGGGTCATACATCCCAGACTATGGTCTGTTGGTTGATACCAGTGACAAAATCATGCATCAATTAAGTTTTCAAATTGGCACTCAGAAATCTGCAAAATGCATCTAGTTTCTCTGTGTTCAGCAATAAAATCACCAGCCTCTGTAGCAGCCTTTTGCAACTGTTTTCCACCTCCTCTGTTCATGCTCCTCAAGCGGGATAATGTTTATTTCTTTGTCAGTTTGTGAGCTCTAAATCAGTAGAGATCTGACTCTGTCGAAGGCCCCTAGAAGTTAACTATAATCTGTGCTGTGGGAATATGCAGATGTGCGATTTTCAGGGAAAAGCGGGAGACCCTTAATTCCCAGTGCCAAAATGCGAACTCCTTTTAAAAGGGATACTTAGGCTGGAAATCTTGCCTGTGTCCAGACTTCATACATTTTGCTCATGAGCACTCTAAGATTCATAGGAATACCTGGCCCATTGATTCTTCAGGAAATTATGGAAGCTTGGACAAAAAGTAATTTTCTATAATATTTTTCTAAGGAACAAAAATATTCATGAACAATTTTATGAGTTCTGAGATGGTTGTAAACACAGGAGGGTGTAAGGTGACAGTTTCATCTGTCTTTGTTGTGACCTTCACTCACAATCTCAACAAGGAGAAAATGCTGCTGTGGGGTTACCCTAGAACTTCAGCTCTGTGGTGCTTGCATAGCTTTTAATTTAAGTGGTTAACCTGTCTTTTATCATGAGTCTGTTCTCTTGTCAGATAAATAAACTGGAAACGAAAAATTTTCATCCTTTTAACCTAAATGTAGGTTTTAATCTTTTTAATTTGATGCAAAATTATAAACCTTAAGAACAAGAAAATGAGACAAGAAACTATTTTCACATTCCCAAATTCTCTTTGTCCTAAATCAGGGATATGTTTTGGGGTGTATTTTTTATTCCTAATTTACATGTTAATTGTTCTCACCTTTGCTTCTTACTCGTCATGCATTCCTTGGATCTCATCATGGTTTCTCTCATTTCTCTGTTTCCATCCCCGTAGTTTATCTGTTCTGAGTTTTGGGGCTGGTTTGGCTTCTAGTGTCCATCCCCCTTATTACGAAAAGCAGCTGAACAGTCACAGTTTCAATTATAGTAGTGCAACGATGACAGATCAATGGAATATCGAAGTGTGGTATGCTGAACGTGTTTCAGTTTTAATTGATTCTGAAGTTAAAAAGAAATGCAGCTACTATCTTATTTCCATTAGTATATGTGTAAGAAAAACAGCATCCGTAGGAATGTTGACGTGAAATGTGAGTTAGAACAGCAAATGATCACTGGCACGCACTTCTTTCCAACTCATAGTAATTCTCATCTCACATGCAAAGAAAATCAATATATATCAGTTAAATAATTTTGTTCTTTGAGTATTATCTGTCGGAATTCAATACTTTCATTCTTTGGCAGAAACACCGAAAAGTGAGTTACAAAGGCATTTGAATAATTTCTGTCCCTTTCTATGTGTTGCATAAATCAAGACTAACACCCAGCAGGTATTCTGGAGTTTGTCCAAATTACAGACTTACTGTGTCGCAGATAAGCTTGCATATTTAATGAACACTTTCAGAAAGTTTGTTGAAAACAAATTATACATTGAAATAAGACATCTGATGCTTGAATCAAAAAGCTAACATTGTGATACACTTTCATTGTGTTGTACAGTTTCATGTATAAATCTCCTAATGTCCCCAGCACAGTTTAATTTTCATTTTGTAGTTTTAGATGTACATACACACGATTTTCATTTTTAGGTTCAAAAGATATTTAGTATTTAATTGAATGTAATGATGTAAGAAATGTGATATTGATTCAGCTCAAATGTGTTGACAAGCTACTGACACAATAAAAAAATTAACATCGTAATATTAAGTAAGTTAATTAAGTAAATACTATACATTCCTAATCATTGTATTTATAGACACCATCTCTAATGCAAACCTGCACGAGTGTGCCAGTGCTCCTGGCCAGCACAGGCAGGGTGTGCCTCTTTATGTGCCATGTCATTCACAGGCAGAATGCTCACTAGACAAGGTTAAAAGACAAAGGATTGTCCTTTTGCAATAACAGGGTTATAAAAATAGAGAACAACAACACATATGATAACATAGTTATTATCTACAGGAATGCCATACCACAGGTAGATCCTTCTTAATTTCTTACAGTAAGCCAAAGTCTTTCTTTCCCTCAGTTCTTTTTTCAGTGTCTTTCATGCCCCATGGACAGGGTGTTACTGGCTCTTCCTGTTCCTGCCTCTGAACCACTTCTCTTGCTGTTACAGAAAAGACAGGATCACAGGCATATTGCATCCATGCTCTTTTCTCTGTGCATTCTACTCCACCCTCATTGTTCTGGCTTTTTGTGACTGACACAGTACCTTTGGACTACACTGGTGTGCATTATTTCTTCTGTATGTTCCTTTTACAAACTCAAATGGCTTTCCTGATTGCAGATTGCTGAAATGCTTGCTAACTTCTGGAAACTTGGACTGCTGAAAACTCTGGGTGAAATTATATTATGCTATGCATAATATTATTAGTAGTAGATGCAGAGATGTGCCTGCCTGTGCATCATACAATGACTTTAGGGGATACCCTGAGCGCTGACATTTGGGAAATAGCTGCCTGCAAGGGGTTTGCCCTCTGTTTGTTTAGGTCTGAGACACAGAATCTCCCCTGCGAACAGTGTCACAATTATAAATATTTTTAAGATCTGCAGTAGTTGGAGGGAACTTGCTAGTAAAAGCAGTACTAACATAGCACCAATAAACAGTATTCTGTTTATTCTGCCCAAGAAGAGATTGAAATTAGAGATTGGTGATTGATTACAACATTGATAATGAATAAGAAGCTGACCTCAGCCGCAAACAGGGGCAGAGCAGATGGCAGAGGCATATGTTATGCCCTCTTACATGAGGGAAACACAATAGCTGTCTTTCTCCCTTCTAACACTTTTTACTTAGCAATAACCTTGACCGTTTCCAATAATGGTTCAGTCTGCCCAAGAAAAGAATTCACTCTGCTTTGTGCTACTGCCATCTTCCCTCCTACTGATGAACGCATTTACTACCCCATTTCATTGACTTCAGAGCAGCCTTTAGCATCATTCCACTCTCCAAGATGCACAGAGATTTCTGTCTTTAGAGTTTAGTTTCATTTTTGTCCCCTTTCCTGTTCTGCTGTGCTTTTGTGTGCGTGTCTATGGCTGCGCGTGTTGGTGTCCCTGCGCCAAGACCTTCCCTGCTGAAGTTTACAAAAGCTTATTTTGGCAGTCTCCATTAACCTTCTTCATCAGTTCATTGTGCCCTGAAAATCCAGATATATACAGAAGGCACAATGCACTTCACACATCGAAATGTCAATGTGCTTTTAAAAGATCTGAGCTTTCTAAAAATGCAGCATGAATAAAAATGTTAGTGAAAGGCAGTGTGCCTATGTTTAGTGTAGTTTCTTTACGTGTCAAAATAGAGCACAACTATTTTTAGGAACACCTGTCACCACTCTTACTTCCGTTTTGCCTGGTTATTTCCCACTGACATTCATTTATTTTCCTATTTATACCCTTGCAGTTGCAGTTTTGAGAAACCTTGATATTTGGGATAACTTTGTGACACCTCTCTGCCTTTAGAAGGTCCCTAAAAATATATGTTGCTTCTCTGTTCTGAAGTATTATCCTTTCTTTTTACTTTCAGGTTTTTATCAGCACTATTGTATCATTTAACTGAGGCCAGTCTGGGACATAGTTTGTACAGTAGGCAAAAGAGTTATATTTTGCTTTATTAGAGAGCCATAGGTCCTCAGATGTAATTGTTATAAAGGAAATCCC
This sequence comes from Hirundo rustica, assembly GCF_015227805.2. Taxonomy (NCBI): domain Eukaryota; kingdom Metazoa; phylum Chordata; class Aves; order Passeriformes; family Hirundinidae; genus Hirundo; species Hirundo rustica. The sequence goes on along the minus strand of NC_053457.1, from coordinate 10,486,641 downwards.
AAGTTTTAGATGTGGTATTCAGGCAGTCATTATTTCAGTATTTGACAGAGAAAAGAGCAGATAAATATTCGAGTTAATGCTGCAGATACTTTGACTAAACCTTTCTGCTTGACACTACAGCTCTCTTCAACCACCTTTCATTATTTTCCTTTTCTTTCTTATGAGACTTATAAAGAAAGGGCTATTGCCACCTGGAACAAAAGTGGCTTTATGTTGAATGATACATAGCACCATTGAAAGACAGTAATTCTATGAAGGAAACATGGTTTAAACAGAAGTTGAGGAAATTATTTGGAGGGAGTCAACTATTTACAGGAATAAAAGAGAGCAAACATAATTGTATAAAACAATACAACAACTGCTTAAAGGCTTACATAATAATTGAGAGAGAACTATTTTGGATCAATTTCTGAACCTTTTCCTTGATATCCAAAATTCCCATCTGAGGAAAGATTTACACATTAAAATTTTGTGCCATGAAGAGATTGGCTGGCTTACACAGGAAGAAACTCAAAGAGAAAAATAGGGATTATTTTGGTGTGTTGCAATGTGGAAACACGGACTGTCCACGACATCTGATCTCAGAGCTCTTAAAATGAAAACCTGAATTTATGTGATATAAAGATGATACCCAGGTTAGACGGTGATATCTGATGAGGAAAAAAAAAAAAAAACAGACCAATTTAGGAAGGATGTTTTAGATCTGCTTTTTTAGCTAAAAGTTTGTAGCATCTGTGGCTATGCAGCTTTTTGGGGTATGTGTTTAAATAAACTTTAGTCACTATAATAATCAGAAAAATATGCTAGAGAGTTTCAATTCTGATGCAGAGTGAACATGATTCCAACACAGTGTGAGCATCTCACACACACCGTGATGGTTTTCTGTGTTCCTGGCTATTGCAGGCTCGTTCTCTGCTGATTAAAGGAGTAGCACAAAGCCAGCACAGTTCTTTTTTCCTACTTTTTCCAAGAGCCATGGAAAAACCCATAAAATTGGCTATATCTATTCGAGGTTTTAGAACAATTTCAAACCCAACACTAATATTTGTTTATAGAATCCAAGTATAATTGCATTTAGGAGAAGCTGTGTAACACTTTCAGTTCACACAAAAAATTCAGGAAGATTCTGAGAAATTGTATGCCACTGCAGACTAAAATAAATGCTCCCAGTGAAAAACATCCAGTGCTTCAGTCAGAACGTGTTTGTTTATTTCCAGTCTACTGAGTGCCTTTGATGTGTTCCATGTTGCGCCTTTTGGTGCGCTAGAGCTTCATAAATATAAATATTGCTGATAGCCATATAATTGTGGACAGATGGACAAGTAAAATCCAACTGAGAGATGCTTATTTTCAGAAATGGAATGAAGTTTGTTTGTTTGTTTTATTTATATCAAAGATGCAAAAAGCAAAATTAATGTTTGCAGTGGCAGGAGCAAGGCAGAAGGAAGCATTGCATAAGGTCCTCTACTTCCCAATCCCATTCCCTTCACAACAGTTTTCCTGATGGTGTTTGAAATCAATTTGTGTATCTCAAATCTCTTATTTCTATACTGGAACATGGGCCCTGCATTTTTGAGGGGAAAGAACAGCACAACAAAATCTGTTGTAATCCTCTCTTGCTCCCAACAAAGCAGTTCAGTCTGTTGTGCTTCCTCTTATCAAAACTGAGTTTTTGTTCAGCTTCAGCATTTTCACCTGTGGATCAATGTCCAGAAAAGTTAAAAAGGATTAGGGAAGAGATAGATAGGAAAATGTAAAGACACAAAAAGCCTCGCTGAACTTTGACCAGTCATGTGGGCTGCAGGTACATTCATTCAGAAAAGCGGCAGCCTATCCATGTGTTTCCTAGAATTCTCCTGAAAGCTTTGTCTTTAATTTTCAGTCCCTGTAACTGACCAACATTTACTAGGCTCAGAAATGCTACAAGGTTACATTGCATCATTTCTAATGGTGGGGTTTTTAATATTTTAAGCATTTTATGAGACTGGGGTTTAGTTTAAGAGACAAAGGAAACAGTGAGTCAGCAGTCTTGAAACGTTAAGCGTCTGGACATACTTGCTCAGTAAAATGCACAATTCAGAACAGATTAACACCTATGAGTACAAATGGGATGCCAAGGGCGTGAACATCTCTGAGATACACCAACTTCAGAATGTGCTACGACTTTGGACTGCTAACATCAGGGAGTAGATTTGGGGCTTTGATTCTCGCTGTTTGTTTTGAGGGGTTTTTTTAAGTGTTTCAGGAGCATGCTTTGATCTTTAACGTTAAATAAAAATGGTTGGAAATCGAGCTCTGGCTCCAAGGCAGACTGTGTAAACTGACTGACTCCCGAATCATGAGCGCAGACTGCAACTACAGATGCAGGCCTTGCACCAGGATGATTTCATAGAGGAAGCAGAAATAATACTGAATATAAATACTACGGTATCCATCAAAGCTTGCCCAGGATATTGTCCTGGGGAGAGTTTTAGCTGTCCCAAAAAGGCAAAAAAGAACTAAAGCAACAGCTAAGCAGAGCAAATGACAAGAGGTCCTATACTTGCCTTTTTTTGCATCTTTTTCTCTATCAGAATTGTGGAGCCAGAGTATCTGCACTACAAGGAACTATACAGCTCATGTTCTGTAGTCAGTGAGCCAGGTTTTTATGAGATTTTCAAAGAAGGAACCTCACTGATTTGTTTATCTCATTGGATGGACTGGATTCTCTTCATCCAGAATCTAGTTCTTAATGAGGTTTCCATCAGCACAGTCCCAGAGTATATGGATGTGGAACTAGCATATGACAAAGAATCAGAAAGAAGGGTAAAAATACTGACTGATCAGCTACCAAATTAGCTAAAGAGGATATAAATAAACTCTAGATATTACTATATTGTAATTAAATATAGTACAGATTGTGTGGGGTTTGGCTTTCCAAGCAACAAAAGAATATAACAATGCTGATACTGCATGTCCTCCTTCCTGCCAGAGCATAATTATTATAGAAAATAAGTACTCATCCAAAGCACCTGAAGTTATTCACCAGCTACAACAATTTTAATAAACATTTCCTGGATTTGGGATTTTTTTTCTGCTTTCTATTGTATCTTTTCAAGGGAGGTAAAAAAAAATCTCTTTTCATCTAAGTAAGAGCACTATATTTAAACCCTGAATAAATATTTATTAAGGATAAGCTATATGTATTTTAGGAGCTACATGGAATTTTCCATCAGGATTTTAAAGATCCCCATAATTAAACACGCATTGCGGAGGATACGGTGTGTTTCTTTGTTTGTTTGTTGTGCAATGAACTTTTGTTTTCTAAGAAGCGTTTGCAGTTGATTACATATTCTTGGTTTATCTATTGTTGACTCAACTGATCATTTTGAGCCCTTGTTGCTGCTTCTGTGCAGTCAATCAACCCGTTTCCTTTGTTCCACCACAAAAGACATCTTTGTATTATTTGAGATATTAAAGTCTCTCTGATTTGTGTGGGGGGGAGGAAATTATTACATAAATGGAGGAGCTGATTTCCTGGAGTGTCTCTGTGTGAGCTGCATCCGCTGGAGTATGATTACCAGTGCCTTTTCATGTCTGTATAAACGCTGATCGAGTTCTTAGGGTGTCTGTGGAGACGTGCGTGGATTGTTCCGCGGTGTATGAGACCAACATTTCTTGGCAGGTATAAAAGACACACATAATCTCCTTAGCTGCCTTGTAAACAGAGATTTATCAGCGGGCTTGGATCCAGAATATTCAGATCTGCTGAAACTGAAGGTTTTTTTCCTAGGATGTATCTCAGCACATACCAGAACGGACCACAAGTACATCAGCCTCAAACAGATTTTCTGTTTATAGTGCCTTAGTTGCTCATGCTTGAAAAAGCTGCAGTGAAACAAGGCTACTTTTCAGGAAATTGCCCCAACTTTTAATACATGGCAGCAAGAGTGGAAGGATGCTGATTCAAAGGCCTGTCATATTGTCTTTAATTTTGCATTTCTCCCCTCAAGCTTAGCATTTTTCTCGTCATAAGGATTTGTCCTACTTTTCCACTCTCATCTAAGGTATCAGGAGTGCAGAAAATCAGAATTAATTTGCAAGTAAAAGTAAATAAACCGCGTAAACTCTCAGGCAATCTCTTTTAACTGCCATGTTGTGGTATTGAAAATCGCTACGTATCTACAACATTTTAAATGATGGTATAAAATTTTATAAATCCAGGATGAACTTATAGAAAGGTGGGTACTTATGAATATAGAGGACACAAGTAATTACTGGGGCAGATGCTTATACTAAGAATTATAATTATATAAGAAGGCCTACATGGTTTTGATGTCATTTCCTGAAATGGCACCATGTGTAATTTTGGGGATGGAGTGACGAATAAGCAGTTGGTTGATTACTAATATGGTAATTTTAGATTCTCTAATTGTGATGAGTAACAGTCACCCAACTTCACCTCTTGCCAAAAGTCTGTCTCTGGCAGTTAATTTAATTCCATTGATACTTGGGTTTTTTTGGTCACTGATCTAAGTAATCCTACCAGGAAGCTTCTGATACAAGCTAGGATGCTTGTGACAAGGAGTAAGGGCAAAGGACAATTCGGTGGTGACGAGGAAAGTCAACGCATGGAGAATCTCCTCTGCATTCAGGAAGATCTGTCTCTCAGCTACTTCTCCCTTTGCTTTTCCCACGCTCTTTCATAGTTACAGGATCTCTGGGTTTGGAGGGATTGCTGGTTTTCCTCCTTCTTTAATTCCTATACCTTTGAACAAAATGAGGAAATGAGCAAGTAAGAGGTGCAGCTGTTAAAGAAGCAGCACATGTTGGTGGCACCAAGGGGAAGGGAAGGACAGGTGGGATGAGACTCTGAGGCTCATGGGGAGCTAGAGGATTCACAAAACAATTAATATATCTGTGAACAACACAAATACAGGCTGATGTCAGGAGATGCTCTTATATCACTTGTCATGAAGAATGGGACTACTGTCCTAATCTTGACATGGTGACCCTTCCTTGAAAGGGTATTTTACTTTGCTATATCACAAAGGATATTGCATTCCAGATGACGTTCAAAAATCAGCATTCAAGGCAGATTTTTTTTTTAATTTCCTATAGCAGAGTGTGCAAATAAATTTAGCAGGTGTTATTAGAGCTGGTAGGGGGTGAAAGGCGAATAAAAATTGCTAATAGGGATTTTCTCTGTGTGCCGCTGCTGGGATCCTGCAGAGACTAGACAGTCTTAGTTAAAGCTGCAGTACGTTGCTCTTCATGGGAAATATATCCCCTTTTATATTATTTCAACCTGTGAAATCTATTTACAGTAGAGGAATTTTCCATTCACCTTTCCTCAAACCATTTATATTGTTGCTCAGAGTGGAAGGGCAATCTGCAGCTATGTATGGTAAAGTGGTGTGATTCGTTATCAGGAATATAAATGAAACATTTTCCTATAAGCTCACCTTTTTCTTTTCTGTGTGGGCATACAAAGTTCAGTGGCTGGACTATTCACACATTACAAGATATTACACTCTGCCGCTTTTACCTCCCTTTCATGTTCTTTTTTCTTAAGACACGTTTGCCTAAAAGTAGGCCAGCATGATGGATTGATTGTGGACTAAAATACTCCCATATCCCATGTTCTGGATTTTCCAGCTTTAAAAGAACTCTGCAAGAAAAAATGTGCTTACAAGAAAACTGATGTATTCAATTTATTATTTTCTATTGTCTTCAGTAGAGTTTATTTCGAAAAAAACACCGGTTCTTGAAACAGGGTGAAAAAAAAGAGGCTGATTTGCATTAAAATTCTTTTGAAAATTCATTGTTTTGGGGGAAGGAAAGAATGATATTTGTTCTCAGAAAATACACAAATCTGGATGATATTGTTATAAAGAAGTGGGTAACCACTGCAGAATGAAGTTGACACTGGTGAAATGACACGATGTTTTCCTGATAGAGGTATTCTTTTACCTCTATCTTTTACCTCTTATTCCTTTCTTTTCTGATGACTGAATTCCCATTCTACTCTCCTTCAAGCAAAAGTATGAGCTCTTCTCCCCTGTCCCTGTATTCCTTCCTCACTTCATACTTTTCCCATCTATTTGCTGCCTTTTGTTGCTGAAACTTGTTGCCACCTTTCTGGAGCATATCCATCTCCTACTGTCTGTGGCTTAATCAAGTTCTCTCTTAGAACAGCTACTTGACCAGGATTTTGGGGAAGATAATGAATTGTTTTCCCCAAGTAGCATTTTGAATGCAGAGCTTGTCAGTAACCTCGGTTATTTTCCTAGCAGGACAAGAGAATACAGGCAGAGATGAAATTTCTTGTTCTAAATTTCCTTTGTGCCTTTGTGAAAGGATGAGTTTTTAGTATTTTGACTGAAAAGGGGATTAAACTCCTTGTAAACCTCTGAATACTCGCCGTTTTCTCTGTTGCATGCTGCAACCACTCTGGTGCTACTGCCAGAAGCCTCTGCGAGGTGTGGGGAAAACACAAGGAACCTTGCCTTAATTCCAGGCTGTGTGCTTGCAGCTGGGGAAAGAAGACGTTGCTCTTGGTGCTCAGAGATTAAACAGCCAACAGTGGCTGGATGTGACAGGCAGAGGTTAGCTGTGCGCTCCTCAGCTTTGTGTTCCTTTGTTGGTTGGGGTTTTTTGATTGCACAGCAGCAAATGCAAATTCCGTCACCCACGGGCATTTTGGTCGGTGTCAGTGGGACCATGTTTTCTGCAGAGCTTAGGAAGTTTTTTTATCAGGTCTCACATTCCCTTCCTTTCAGTTTTTTTCCTTATAATGGAGAGAACCGCTATGAGCCGTAACTATGCCTTTCATATTTGCAGCATTCATATCATGTCTCCTAAACAGCTGTATGAGCAAACATGGAGGGGTTTTCCACGTCCTAATCTTTCCCTTACTATGGAAACACTTTCTATGAAAGCTGAATTGGTTTATCCTCTGGTATCATGCTGCTTAAGTAACACTGAGAGAGCTGTTAAACTATTGAAATCAGTTGATTCAGTCTTAATTTTTAAAATTCACATTTACTTGGATAGAATTGGACTTTTTTTCTAATTTGAGGTCTGTCCCAGTAGTATTAAGTTACGTCATGTTATGCAGAGTTACAGCATTGATTTTATCTTATTTCAAACTTGTTTTTTCTTAGAACCAAACAAAAAAATAATAAGGCAATAATGAAGCAGAAAAAAAGACAATACTTTTAATTGAATTCAGTGAGATTTTATGCTCGCTAGACAGTGTTACGCATTTTTGTAATAAAAAAAGAAGGTAAGAGAAGTATTACTTTTGCCCATCATGGTTGACACCTTAGGCCTTTCCTTCTATTCCTTACAGAGCTGCAACACCATAAAGATAAATGTTCTTACACCCTTGTGTCAAAATTACTTTGAACATTTTCAAACACAAAAACCCATTTCCTTTATCAAGGAAGAACTTATACTAAATAAGTGTATTTCTAAAACAGCATTTCAGTGTATTTATTGACACTTGCAATGACTATACACATTTTTTGTCCAAAACATTCATATTTCTGTCTTGGAAGATTAAATTTGTGCTACATTCATATTTTGGGAATGGAAGCCAAATGGATGTCTCCTTGTGCAGAAGCCTGGTATTTGCATTTATGCACAGAATTATTTTCTGAGATGTATTGTAAGGTTTGAATTTCAGGATTAGAGCTTTATTGATGGTTAGACCAGCTCTGTATTCCTTGCTTTTAGGGATTTTTTTTGTAATATTGTAGTGTTGTTGCAAAGACTTGTTTTTAAGTGACTGCTGAGAAATCACTGTGAAAAATTGTGTGGAGGAACCAAAGAAAATTTATGAGTTTTCAGCAGAAAAAGTAGAAGACTAAATTTTACTTTTCCCATATAAAGTGAGAAAATCCAAATTCTTATATTATTCCATTTCCCCTCTTTTATACTGGATTTTCTAAAAACATAATTGTGCTACAGTTAGGAATGTATGCCTACTGTATTAGTAGCCCCAAGTAGAATATAAAATAATAGATTTCTAGTCACAAAGAGAGGAAAGGCAATGTTAAACTGGGAAGCTGCAAAAGATAGAACAAAAAAAAGAATATGGAAATTCATAATTTTCAAAAATAACACCAATGATATAAATTGTAATGCTTTGAAAGAATACGGTCTGCTAAATTGAGATGGACTGTCTTGATTTAATAATCATCCTGAGCCTGTAATAGCATCTGCATATCAAATTTAGAAATCTGAACATTTTTATATATATATATATAAGGTTAAGACACAGGGTCTATCCAGTTACTTCGTAGGAGTTCAGCTAATTAAAACATGATAGTTCCACAGAGAATGTGAAACAAAACTCTGGTAAACCATACATAATTTGTTAAACTATAGACAAGAACATCAAGGCTAATATGTCTGTTGCTATTAAAAAAGGTTGGATTCATTAAGAGATAGTTTTAAGATTCGTGTTTTCAGATACTTGCAAATTTGCAAATGTGTCGCAGTTCTGGCTGTAAGTGTGCAGTAGCTGAAGGCTTCATGGAAGTCAGTTTTATTTCAGCCATTCATTTGAGTCAGCCATTTATTTCTCAGGCATATGATGGCCAAGTCTGTGCTAGTGGAGAGAAACAGTAGACATAATTATGTCCATAACAATTTTATTTTTGGAAGAGGGGGAAGAAATTCTAATTTAGTGGAGACAACAGTCAATATAGCCTTTCCCATTTTTTTCTCTTTTTGGCACACGACCACCCTGCTGACAGGGGTGACATGAGGTAAATTTTTTCCCATGTTTTCTGGAGGTTTTAGCTGCTCTCACTCCTCTCAAGGAGTTCGCAGCCTTCCTTACTGGACTTTGAAAATATGTAGGCTTGTGAAGTCAATCTGAAATCTCTTGCACTGATACCACTGATAAACTGGGAAAATAAAGATGCAGACAAAACTGCAACCACAAATCTGTCCCCACAGTCTGCAGCATTGAGCTGTGCCGATATGATCTTACTCTGCTTTATTTGAAAATCATACACTATTAAAGCTGCCTTTCTCTCAGGACTCAATTCTACTTTAAGATGGCAGCAAAATCATTTACGTGAGAGAAAGAACTGGACCTTATTGATATAGATATGCTAGCTTTAACTTTCTAAAGAAATTTCATTCTAAATAAACTGTAAATAGATACGTCTCTCCCAATCTGTGTGCCTTTTATCTGTAGTCTCCAATTTCACGTCACACTTTGCTGCAATAAATTATTTGACTGCTTTGAATGTGTGATAGTCAAAACTACTTTTCTGTGCCTGAAGTTAAATCCATGTGGGTCTTATTGGAAAGCTTCCTTCTTCTTAATATCCATAAGGTAGTATCGGGGTTGGGATATAAGTTTCAGTAATTCAGATATTCCTAAATTCTTTTCTCCTTCTATCCCTTATATGAGAGAAAAAGTACACATAATATTAACATACTTCTAGGTATGCAACACATTTTCAAAGCTGCTATTAGAAGATACAACTAGAATGCTTGAAGTACTTCAAACAGATTAATATATACCTTAGGCCAGGCTCTCAAGTGGTATAAAGCTGCCAGATTCTGAAAAGTCGATAGTTATTCCAAATGTCTGGGCCCTCAGATTTAATCCCAGTCAGTTGATCTGTCTAGAGAAAATTTCATTTGTCACCCTCCCATGTGATATGAAAATTGATACATACACAAGCTCCTAACTGGCAATGAGGATCATGTGATTGTACACTTAGCAAAACAGAGGTTAAAAAAATAATCCTGCTTCACCAGACTTGGATATCTGTTTGGTGTGCCCTGACTTAATCTGTAAGGGCAGAATGGTGAGCATTGTGCAAAACCAGTAGCAGGTGTACTCACAGGTGTTTCACGTTTACTTAGTCAGAGAGCGACACACCTATCTCCTGTTCACCCTGACTGCTTTATTTCCTACCTTTGGGACATAATCCCTCTCAGGAAGCCTGTCCTTTTAGAGAACAAGACAGAGTAGGAACCCAGGTGAGATGGTAACATTTACAGTCTTTATGTTCAGGGGAGGGGTTGTGTTTTAAAGGCAGATCTAGAAAGCAGAGACAAGTTTTAATACTGGGTTATTCAGCAGCCTAAATTTTCAACTGTTTAGCAAATTATTGCATTAAATATCAGCCTTAACATTAGGCTTTTTTTTTTTTTTTTTTTTTTTCCCCTGAGTATGTTATTTTAGCAATTTAATAATAAGAAATATGTGTCATAAGTTCTTTCAGCCAGTGCTACAGAAATTCCATAGAGGATGTGGTCTGGCTTCATGTTGTTATGGACAGCAATAAACTGAATTGGTATTACCTTGCCAAAATTTTTTGTAACCATTTTAGGTTCCTGTCTCTTTTGCCATTGGATTTTGGCGCTTGTACTTAGCAAAATATTTTTTGCTGCCACATCTTTGCAGCCTCACCTTTGTCCCTGAGGGAGAAGAGAGATTGCTTAATGTGCTCTTGTCCTAGTATCGAGCAAACTTTAAATGCATCCTTTAAAAAACGTACTTCTACAGAAGAACTTAGAAATGCTAGACTTTTAGTCTGTGCATAATGTCATGCTGTTCAAGGATATGCTCCAAATACTCCAGAAACAACTTGTCTCTTCTTTAACATGTTTTTACTTTGAAAATATATATATATATATTTTGAGGTTAAATTGCTTTGTAGTACAGAGAACAAGGTGTTCTCTCTCATTTGTGAGTTATCAACGTTTACTATATTTTAAACCAAATATTTTATAAAGATTCACATTTAGAAGTGTTTAAATATATTGTATAAGATTATTAATATTATATTAATAATTTCAGTGTCTTGTAATAAAAAATGTTTTATAACTTAAACAAGAAACAATCAACACTTATCACCACATCCTATACTTGGCCAGTTTCAAATGCTTCAGTATTTTTGAGGGGGGCAAGTAAAACTATATCAGCTACTGCCAGTAAATATTATACCTTAAAAAGTAAGGGGCAGAATCTGAGGTTAGAGAAATGTGTACACTTAATTTGAAGAAGCTCATCCTCAAAAAATAAATAGTAATTTCTATTTAGCTTTATGAAGACACTGATGACCATCTTTTGAAGAGCTTTGTTTAAAATTATTATCGAAAACACTAGCATGAAACTATGGAGAAAAGAGTCATGTAATACGGAGGGTTTCCTTCCACCTTTTTGGCTTATCACCTATTAAGTTGACAGAACAGAACAATTGCTGCCAGATAACAACAAGGTTTTGAAGCTTGTTGCCAATCTCAACATGATAAATGAATCAGTCGTTTTCTGCAGCTGTCGCATTTCATTGCTTATTTCAATTCTCTTTGCTTGCACGAGGTCTTTTGACCCTGTAGTTTTGACACAATTCTGCTATTTTAAAATCACACCATTCTGTAAACTTCTAGTAACTGGTAACGTTTGAAAAACAAGACATCACCTGCAAAATGTGATGCCAATTCATGGCTGCTAGAGCTTACAAGAATGGATTTCAGTGTTTTCAAAATACGCCTCATACTCTGGACATGGGATTTCAGAAAAGATCTTTTAAGAATTCCCTTTGCAATGGGAATTTCAGTTCACATAAAACTAAAGTAAAAGCACAGCAATGACAAGGAGACAGGTGAAACGGGCCCTTTTCAAAGCCTTGTGTGTGCTGGGAGTCAACTTCTGTGCTGCATTATTTATGAGCAGGGAATGTGCTGGAGAGGTGGTGGTCTGGACAAGACATTTAATATCTGGATGGTACTTCCCTCACTCCCAGTGTCCTGTGGTCTGATTCCCTTAAAATGAGAATAATGCAACCCTTATCTTTCATGTACATTGCATTTAGACTTTTCTTTTGAATAACAAAACTTGTGCCACTTCAAGGGATGTTCACATTGCTGGGATGCTTTATTTCCTTTACCTATGAGCAGAGAGAGTCTGGGTGGAAAATATGCCAGATAATCTGGTAAGGATGGTAATGGGTGGTAGAACCTCAGTGATCCCCAATACCGGTGTTGTTAATGAAATGGGCATTCTTTTTGACACCTGCTGACCAAAAGATTGTCAAAGCTTTTGAAAAATTTTAATCTTTCCCTGGGGAGCTTTTGGTATGCGTGATGCTCATATGAAGCCGGGCAGCCTCATTTACAAGAGGCATGGAAAGAAATCCACCTGTATTTCTAGATTTTAACTGCAAAATCCGCAGTTGTGTGTGTATGCAAAACATACCCACGGTGGGATTATGATACGTAATTAGGGCTCCTTTAATAGAAATGCCCATGCATGCACTAATGAATTGCACTTGCATGAAGTGTGTGCCTGTATCTAGAAATGTATGCAATAAAACAACAGTAGGTGGGGCTCTATCATTTAGTCAATAATTAACTTTTTCACTTTTCTGAGATGAATTAAATGCTTTCTCTGGGGAGGACTCGAGATGTAGTCATGGGTACATATCAGAGCCAACTCAACTGCTGAGTAATCTAACATTCTGTACCCTGACCAGCCACCCACACTCTCCAGTCTCGTGTGGCTGCTATCTGCTCATTTTTTTTTTTTTTTCCCCCACTGGGGGAAAGGCAAGAAAAACAGTCTTCAAAAAGCTGCTCCTGACTTTCCTTGCCCTAACAGTTTATAAAATACTATTGGACACTTCTTACTGTGAAGTATGAAACTTTGCAGAGGAAAATTCATGTTTTCCTCTCTAAAGGTGAAGTGCCTCAGAAAACACTGACTAACTTGTGATAGTTGCTTATTGTCCTTAAGGTTAAAAACAGCAGTCCTTTGGCATTCCATGGCATCTTTTCTTTCCTTACTGACAGCAACAGGCTTTCTAGGAAGCTGTTCCTTCCTGTGCCCCCTCCTTGGGTTATTCTCTCTTTGTCTTTTTTATTAGGAATAGTGCTCCCTAACCTGTTTCCAAGATAGAAGTCCTGTTTACCAGAAATATAAAGCACTACAAAATTCAGCATTTTTCAAGAAGAGGCTCCAAGGCCTTCAAAATTTTAAGTATTTTTTTAGATTTTCCTTTGCTCTTCAAAGATCTGTAACAGTAATATTGTTTATTGGGGACGGATTTGCTGAAGAGATGCTTCCAACAGGTTCTTAATCTTCTAAAACCAGTGACAACTATATTGACAAGGAGCCACTGCTGCCCTTATATATATTTGCAAGCTATTACTTGATCAAATTGTTGGAGGGGTATATATTCCTCCTTCCAGAAAATTTTGTCCAGCACTTCACTCATGAGTCTGTATGGGACATCAAAGTTCAGGAACTGAGAACTATGAATATCAGAGAACTGCACTAAACTCTCTGCCTTCCTTAGTTATTTTAAGTTCCAAATGCTTCCAGTGCTTTCAAATTCCTATTTTAATAAGATTTTCTTTTTCTTATTTTTAAGATTGGATATGCAATATGCCAGAAATAATAAAACCTCTCATACCCGAGAAATACCACAGCAATACTTTGTGATAAAGGTAAACGGTTCTGATTCCAGCCTCAGATGAGCTTCATGAAATGAGGGGATTTTGCTGTTGGAAAGGATCATGTTACCATGAAGACATTGAGACTCTGACAGTTGCAAATGTATGGAAATTCACACCTGTGCTCTGGAGGTGGAATTGCACAATTCTTACAATGAATATCTCCTTTCTCTGGGAGAAATGACCAAAGGTTTCACCCTGGGGCAATTACACAAGTGCCCATGCAAAGATCAGGTTTCACACAGAGGGAAAGCTGCAGGGACAGCTTGAGTGTTAGCCAAATGAAGCACAAGTGTGAGGCCACATATGGGAATAGAATGCTCCATTCTTCCCTGTTCAAGGAGAAAAGTATATTTTAAATTATTGCCCTTCTGCAGGAGAGGGTACACAGGGTGCTGTGTATCAGCCATTCACTAAAAGTGATAAATGTGTATTACTGCAAGCGCCTCTCTATATGTCTAACTGCATCAGATGACATCGCTTCAACTGTGCTTTGGCTAAAAATATGGCTATACATCTAAAGTTCCATCTGTGTTTTTGTAACGTAATTCAGCTGCAGAATGTGAACTCCCTATATCTTTCTTCAGAGAAATATCAAGGAGAGTGAAGCAAGGAGCAATTTTATCCAGATATGAAATTTACTTATGTAATGTCCTAATCTGGAAATCATTTTTTTGTTGAAAAAGGGGAAAAGCCCCTAATGAATAAAAAATTGCGTCAGGAGGGCCAATTCAATATTTCTCTTTTACATGTCATTCAGCATTTCAATCTGGGTAGGAAAAAAAAAAAAAAAGCTATTCCATTTTAAGGAAGTTTTCAAAAATTTGGTTGCCTTCCAATTTGAAACAAATGCTCAGATCTTTACATTTTCTTCCAGGTCCAATTAGAATTGTAGGGCGAGCTTGTCTGGGAGGTTGTACTTGAACACGGAAGCTAAAAGGCTGGAAATTCCAGACTCCAAAAATATCTACATGGCTGCAAGTGAGGTAGCTCAGAGCAGCTGGCTCTAAGAATAGGAACAAGCAGAAGCCTGCTGGTGTGCCTGGTCTAAGCTCTGCTCAGCTCCAGCTGAGCCTGTCAGTGCTGGTTGTTGACTCTGATGGACACAAGACAGTCTCAGCTGTACAAACTGTTCTAAACCTGTTCTTGATATTTTCAGATTTCCAGAATATATGTGTATTCTGATTTGGTGTGCCCTGATTTTCTGTCAGCCAAACTGTTCATTTCAGAAACCAAATATATAAATGCACGTGGTTGCCGAAGTCTTCTAAGATTTTAGAATAACTCTCTGGAATGCTCTACTGGTTCTGATCATAATTAGGAACATGTCTGCATTATGTTTTGGAAGCATTGGCTTTAAAACATATGAAAGACTGCTTGGAAAAAAATTAGAATAGTAAAGGACTTTCAATGAAAAATTTGGTCCAGAATGTTTTGGGATCTTAGATCATTTCAGAAAGCAATATCCTCACATTTCTGTGTAAATTTCCTGGTAGATGCTGTCACTGCAGGTATCCTTTAGATGAGATTAACAGCCATAACTCCTAGAGGAAGGTGCCACGTGTGATATGGCAATTGGCATTTGTGGAAAACTCTGACTGCTTGAAGGCCGGCACACAGATGTGTGATCATATTCCTTGCACAGACTTAAATGGGATCATTTGTTCTTATTCCCTGTGTTTCTTCCTGGTTATCCCTTGTGAGAATCACAAGAGTTTGTCATTCACAATTTACATTTCCCTTTGAGAACTTTTTATATAGCTCCAGGATACTAAACCATTATTAAGCTGTATCATTTTTCAAGCTCTCTTTTTTTTTTCTTTCTTGGATGATATGCCAATACCTAATTACCATTGCTACTCTGATGTGCTTCAAGCTGTGGGCTTTTTTTTCTTACATATAGCAGGTGAAAACACCCACGTTGTATAAAAATTCTGTTGCTTTCTCCTACATTTAGGTAATAATCATGTCATCAAAGCAGAAATTAGTGACTGGAACATTTAAGGCTGAATCCTGTCCCGCTGAAATGATACTGAAATTATGTTCATTCTCATATCTCATTTTTTCTGAAAAAGACTATTGCTGTCCTTTCCATTACCAAGCAAAAATAGTTTTTAAGAGGTTCCCAAACTCCAAGACCTATTATAATCCTGAAAAGAAGCATAGCAAGTGTAAAAAAAAAATAAAACCCACTGAATGAGTCCTAATTTTCTATAAAACTGTGGGGAAAGGGGTCTGTGAATCTTATGAAATTCAGTAATATATTTTATTAACTGCAGTAATGTTATTCTGATTCATACCAGAATGGAGAATATGGAGAGCAGTGTCTTACAAAAGGTTCCAATACTGTTCTAGGAAATAAACTCAATAATTATTCTTGTCAAAGAAAAGCCTGAAGGTCTAGCCAGCTAGACAGCTGACTGTGCAGAAGAAATTTGTGTTCAATACAGTTTCACCTGGAGGCCCTCTTGGCTTTGCACACAAAACGAAAAGTCATAGAAACAGAAGATCCTTGATCCAGTCATTAACCTTATACTAGTGAGTCCACCACTAAACGATATCCCAGGCTACCACACCTACGTGTCCTTTAAATACCTCCAGGGCTGGTGACCCCAGCAGTTCCCTGAGCATGCCTGTTCCAATGCCTGACCACTCTTTCAGTGAAGAATTTTTTTCTAATACCAATCTAAATGTCCCCTGGCATGACTTCAGGCCATTTTCCTTTGTTCTGTTGGTTGTTATGTTCGAGAAGAGACCAATCCCCACGTGGCCGTAACCTCCTCTCGGGGAGTTGCAGAGCGCCAAGGTGACCCCCGAGCCCCGCTGGCTCCCTCAGCCACTCAGAACTGTCAGAACTGTGCTCCAGACCCCCCCCAGCTTCGCTGCCCCCTTGCAGTGAGGGCCCAGAGCTGAGGAGAGGGTCGGCGCTGTGGGCGCCAGGCCTGTCCTGAACGCTCTGTTGCCAGGACAGCCCGGGAGCAGGGAGGCGTTCGCCCCTTCCACGCAGCAAGGCCTCGGGGATGCCGGAGGTGTGGAGGTGGTCAGAGAACTGAACTGAATTCTGCAACATTCCTGCCAGTGGGTTAAGATCTGAGGAAGGCACCAAGCCTTGGGTGGCTTGTGTGACAGACCTGGCCATGTCAATGAAGTCGCCTGGCGACAGAAAATCTCAGAGTAAAAAGTGGGAAGTGTTTCAGAGCCACTGCAGGGAAACGGTTAGCAGTCCTGGAAGTAAAGGGCCTTACCAAAGAATGACATTCTACTAGAGCTAACTCCTCCTCTAGAATGGAATTTACTTTCCGATTTTAATTCAATGTCGATGAAACTTTCATTGTCTTCAGGACAAATAATGATTATTCCAGGTTATCCTGTTTGTTTATTTGTTGTCTGAATTCACTGCCGTTCACTTCTTCATTTGAGACTTTCTGTTAAAAGCCTTTTTTAGGAGTAGGAGTGACATTGGAGGGGGAAGAGGGTTAATTCTGAATGGAACATCTTAGGGATGTGTGATTGCAGACAAACAAGGAACAGGTCAAAGCTTCTCGAACAAATAGCAACTGATTTTTACATTTTTACCATCTACTGCAAAATGGCTAAACAAACCCTATGATTCTTGGACTGTATCCACCAAGTGTCCTAGAAAGTAATTATTCTGTTCTGTAGCACACGCTGCAGGCCACTTAAAAAAACAGCCAACCAACTAAAAAATATGGAAAGGAAAAGGGGAAAAGAGAGAGGACAAAAAATAGTAAATGCCTTCTTAAGAGTGGATTTTGGTCAAACAAATTCCTTCAGTGTTAGATGCAACCAGGATATAGTTGAGATATAGTTAGATGAATTTTAGGATTGCTGTCAAACATGTCTTCTTAGTAAGTTAAAACAATGCTAGCACAAGTGATTTAAGAATAAATGGGTAGCACTGGCTAAAATCTAGACAGCTTGTATAGAGCTGCTCAGAAAGATATGGATCTATGTGTTTGTGGCTGCATAATGGATGTGTAAATTATACAGTGTCCCGCAGTGGCAGACTGTACATCAATACTTTTACATTTATTTGCTGATATAAAGCTATAGTTTACAGCCTGTCAGGATGATACGCTAACAATTTAAGTACAGAGGCCTCATACAGCAAGGCAATTAAGTAAATTAAGTACATAAGCTTGAGTTTTATTCTAAGCCTGGGACCAATTACAATGAAATCAAGAAAACTGTTTCCATGTTACATTCCAGTCACTGCCCAGCTCTGGAATTATTCTACAAACAGCACTGCAGTAATACTCTGTATGTCTGTGACAGAATTGCTGATGTGAACCCCACCACAGCTCCTCAAGTAATATGTACTGGGACAGACCTTTCTGTGTACTGACACTTGATGCTACAACTTACCAGACTGACTTTTTCATGTTACTAGGGAAGGCACCTCATTTGGATTTTTCCAAACTCATGTTAGGTTGTACAAAAGAGTTTCTGCAGCCTTATTTTTCAATTATGCTGTTTCCCAAAGATACAGCTCTCATTCACCACTATCATTTTCAGCATGAGGTTAGAAAAAGGAAAAGAAAAAGAAAAAGAGTTATTAATCAGAAATTTAGTCACACAGTGTCAAACGTAAACTCTAAAAGAATAGGAAGCTCAAAATCTGTCATCAACTTCTTGTCTTACCTATGTCATTTTTGTTGTGGAGTATCAGTCTACTGTTCAAGCAAAGAGATCAATTGTGTAATATTTGCTACTGTATTTCAGAGTATTCTTCTATCATTATGCTGCTTTTATTTAATTTTTATTTCCTACTGATTGCTTGCCCTCTTAAGTAGCTAAAACTTCCCTCTGCTTACAGGGGAGTCTTGGTCTGCTGTGTGTGTTGTTGAGCTGTCTGGACACATTCACATCTCATTTTGTGGACACATTAATAATCCACTTGTGAGCTTTGTCAAGGAGGATTCCCATGTCATTGGTACAGAGTATCACTGAAATCCTGACTAATCCACAAATTTGCTTTTTCTTTTAAGAAAAAATGAGCTAGCCTGCATTCATAAATAAATAATATTACAACAAATTTTAATGATAAAATTTATTATTTTCCTCAAAATGTCACATTTTCATCTGTCTTTTGTTTCAGTTGCATTTCTCAGAGCACATGTGATGTATTTAGCAACAGCACTGCTTTTTAGGGTTAGTATGTCATACAATCAGTGCAGAAAGACTGATGTAATTTGAGGGCTGAGATTTGGTTGACTAGATATTACAGTTCCAATACCATCATTTTTACACGAAAGAACTACCATTTTATGCCAGATGGTGAGAGAATGTGGCAGTCGGGTTTGTTTTGGTTTGTTTTTTTTTAAACCATTACCTGTGCCAAAATGCACTAGTTCCATACACTTATTTCCTCCTTTCCTTAAACAGTGTGCATTCTACAATGCTGTTGGAGACCTGAGTTTTCCACGAGTTGCACAGATACCAAAATGTTAAATGCAGGCTGCCTTGCCTTGAGCTAGATGTGTAGTGTGAGTGGTTCACAAGAGCATCCAGGCTGCAGCTGTGTGGTGAAACAGAGCTTGGCAAGAAGGGTGTGACTATTGGAAAGCATTTAAGGTCATTTTCAGCTGCATCTTGCTTCGTGTTAACTTCCTGGAGTCTTTTATTACTGTCTGGAATTCATTAACGAGTGAAGATAATACTATATGAAGAAAGCATATAATGATCGTTGTCTACAAACTAGGAAATATTTCAGACTAAACTGCTTTGCAGGATACAGGAAATGCAGAAGTGGTGGAAGAGATTACTTGTCTCATTGCCTCACCCACTCCTCCATACACTGTGCCTGACCTAATCCATTATCCTGTCACCACTGGCATACAACAACAGAAGAGCTTTTTTTTTTTTTTTTTTTTTTTTTTTAAACTATAAACCAGAAATTTAAACTTCAGAGAAAAAAAAAAAAACAAAAAAACCACATGCCCCTTAAAATTTCTGCCAGTAGCTAGATTTGTGATCTGCACTTGAGGAAACATACACTGCTGTAATTTAGTTTTAGAAAAATGGTGCTTGGATGTAAATAATGGGCCAGAACTCAGGTAATTTCTGCTATAATACTTGTAATCTGTAAAGTCTGGATTTTACAGATTACAAGTAATACGGTTATCCACTAGAATCCAAGTAATTGTTAAGAAATGACAATTTCTTAACTTTGTTTTCTTATGGGCAGTTGTAATTTGGTCATGAGTAGTAGGCTGAGATAGTTCATTCTGAATGTGCAGCCTTAGAGAGCTGTGCTGTCCCCCTGATATTTGCATTCTCTATGAGAGTATTCATTAGAATAAAAATAAATATCAATGTAGAAATACTGCTGTATGCAATTCACTATCTCAGTGCTTTCATGTGCACCTTTTCAGTCACTCAGCATCCCTTTGATGAATTCCGTAAAACTAACCAAGTAAAAAACCTATATTAATATATTGAAGAAAGGCTTTTGGTCTCTACATATTCATTTCTTGGGATCTAATTAAAATTGATTTTGCTGCTGTTGGGTTTTAATGACATCCTATATTGTGGCAGCTTTTCCTGATGATTATTTCAAAGTTCTGAATCAGGGTTCATGTAATGTGCCTGGCAGATTGACACCCATAATTTTTGGGTCATAAATATTTAGATTTTCTGAGAGAGCTTACCTTGCTTTATCTACATTTTAAAAATTGGTACGGTGTAGGCTTCACTCAGTTTGATCTAATAAGTTGTGCAGTGTTGTGTCCTAACAGTCTACTAAGCTATAATCACTATTTGTATGCAAAGCATTGCAATTAGACCAATTTTCTTTGCTGGTAATTCTGAACCTGAAGGAAAACAAGTTAGAATAAAAATGTAAGCTCTTTATACCTGAGAGTATTTGTATGTACAGTATTTTAATATAAAAAAACTGACCTGCATAGCTTCTGGGAAAAAAAAATTAAAAAAAAAAAAGTAATTTCTCTCGCTCTCGGGTTTAATCTGCTCTTAAAAAAGAAAAAAAAAAAAAAAAAAAAAAAGAAAAAAAAAGTCTTGCTTTCTGGTTTGTTTTGGTTTTCAGCTACCTTGGCCATAGATTTATCTTCTCAATGTGTCTCAGGATTCTCAGAGAGATGAGGACTTCACATTTAAAACTGAGTAATCTAAGTCTGTTGTTACTTTATAAAACTAGTGAGCATGGCCACTTGTGAGCTATTAGGTAATTCAGATTGTGTAGGCATGTCAATATTTGGCTCTTACAGTAGATCTGACTTTTTTCTGATTTACTTGACCAAATTGCAAACTTCATAGTAGCTTGATAATAAGAATAAAGAATATTCTATACTAATAAGAAAGATCTCTTTAATTCAATAGGCTCAGTATAAAACATGAGGCTAAATTACCACATTGCTGTAGGTTGGAGCAATGATATCAAAAATATGTTCTTCAGAATTTTCCTGTTTATAATTAGTTCAAAACCTTTTATTGTTGTTGTTTTTGCTTGGTTATGTAGGCTTGTAAAAATAAAGTAGACACAGTAACTGCCAACTTAAAAATCTCTTTGGAATAAGAAAGATGATAAGACAAGAGGAATGTATTTCATCAAATGGTTGACTCCCCTTATCTTACTGGCTTTTCCTGTAGAAAATAATTTCTAATTAGAAATCTTTGTGCTTCAGTATGCAAAGGCCTGGAATGTCACAGGGAAGGAACCCCCCATGCCATAACTCAGGGAAGTGCTCTGCTTAGGCAGGAATGCTTCTGCTGGCTTTAGCGGGGGATGTCTTCCAGCACAGGTCCTGAACACCTCCTGGAAAGTTTCTGCACTATTTATACAACTTATTCTTCATGTACTGGAAATGGGTAGATAATGGCAGCTGCTGAATGGCACCTGCCTCAGAGACGAACCTCTTGGTTTATCCTGGTCAGAGAAGAACCTCTTGGTTTATCTTGGTCAGAGATGAACCCCTTGGACACTGCTGCAGCACCCCACTCTCATGGCAAGGAACATGGCATATGTGTTGCAGGACAGGAGAACCACCAATATGTGCTAACAGTGAAATCATGGGATGTGCAGTTCAAGTCTGTCTGACTAGCACTGTTTTGGGTTAATACATATTGCTTCGGAACTTCCTGAGCTGGTAGCATGCAGTGAAATCTGCTGCCTGCTCCTACAGAAAAATAATCACTCCAGCTTCACGTTTCAGCTTGAGACAGTTCTCAGTTGCTTTGTTAAGAATGTGAGTAAAATCATGTTCCTGTTGAAACACAGAGCAGCTCTGCTATTGACCACAGCTGGGACTGTGCTAAGATGCTGTCAAGTTTCTGACATTTAAACGCCATCCTCACTTTTGAATCTTATGATTGCAACTAAAACATAGCAAAAGTTTCAAAGGAAGGAATGTGTTTTTCCATTTGCATAACTTTAATGATCAAGCTGATTGAGCTTAACATTTCTTTCAAAGTTCCCACTTCAGCTGGCATTGCTTGTGTTGAAATCGCATATATCTCTAAAGTAACATATTTTTGGAGAGTTCTATGTGATAGGAAACGGGGTTGCAAGATGAAAAGTTCTTTTCATCTTAGAAGTAACTTGTGTGTAAGCAAAGTGCTGTGGAGGGAGTCAGACTGTGTGCAGCTATGTGTACATTTGCCTGCCTGATTTGTTTCTCACTCAATCAAAAAAAGCTTTTAGGATGAACAAGAAGGAGAAAAAGCAAGGAGCAGAGGCCAGACAACCTTTTGTATGTTACCTCCTAAGAATTAATGGTGGGACCATGGTGGGGAAGTAATTAAAGTTATATCATGGGTTAATTAAAAGGATTCTTAATCATTAAAAGACTCTTCATTATAAAATAGAAAGGTCAGTATTTAAGGATGGTTTGTGCAAAATCAGTGAATGAAGACAGTGACTCTGAAAGATAAATTTACAAAAAACAGGATATCCCTGTGTTTGTGAGATGCAGTAGGTTTTCTCAGACTAAAGGTTAGAGATTTTCTGTTCTTTGTATAGATGCCTGTGTATACTTTGAACCTATAGATGCAGCACATTTATTTTTAGGGGCAATTTTCTACTAGAAAGCTGTTTGTCACCAGCTGCTTGCGAAGATTTCTTGTAGATGTCAGCGCAGCTTGGCTTGCACAGCAGGGCTGAGGAGTAGAGGCTGAATTTGAGGGCTCCGTGTAGAACATCTGATTCTAGGGCATATCCTCAAGAGTGCAGAAGTAATGAAATCTATAAGCTGATCTTCCCTTGCCTTCAGAGGGAGGGTAGAAACTATACCTAGACTTTTACAATTATAGCAATTAAATTAAACCTTTCTTTGAGGCACTTCGATTTGTGCAAGTTAGGTTTACACAGAATTAAAGCAATCGACTGGTGATTTTAATGGAAACATGCTCTGCAGCACTTTTGAAACTGATGTTTTGTATAAGATGTCCAGATAAACAATGAAAATAATGATATAAAGCACTCTGGTTTGAACAGTGTTTTGCTGCATTGTGGGTGTTGTTGTGCTGTACTACATCCTAGGATAGAAATATAGGAAGTGAAGAAATATCAGTAGAGAGAAGCTTGTGAGAGACCTTGGGGACGCTCATAATTCCCTGACCACAGGTTTGGATGATGAGGGAGCTCTAAAGTTTGAAATCTTAATTTCTGACCTCTGAGTACAGATTTATCATTCTGCTGAGCTTGATTCTCTGATTATAGAGAGACTGACTGACCAGAGAGGTTTCTCCATTAAAAGGTTCAATTTCCCAAAAGAGATGAAGGAAAATGGGAATGGCTGTGTCGAACAAATGAGTAGCTGAGCAGTCTATGAAGTTTAGCCACTTAGCCTTTGATGAGAGCTGTTTTAAATAAAAATATTCCTTTTGCACAGAAAAGAGATACAAAAATTCTAGTCTGAGTTTGAGATTGGAAGCTTATATGATTTTGTTCTCAAAAAAACCCATTTTTAGCTGTCTTGTTTAGGGTTCCTCCATGCATCCCAGTTGATGGTGAGAGATGTGCTTCAATTTCTGACTGCCAGAATCTCCTGGTGGGCCATGGATGTTTAATTTGACCTTAAAATATGATTCAATAAAGTGGTTCTGCATTATGTTTCTTCTAGACCCAGGAATATTTGCGTATGTTTATTTCTGCGAAAACTTGAGCTGTTGAATCCCTTAGCAGCTGATTGGTGTCTGCTTTGGTACCAAATGGGACAAAGTCACAGAGCGTTGTTCCATAGCCAAGGGATGCAGTCACATATTCTGTTTACTCCACGGCTTTAACATCTTCCTTCTCAAACAGATCTACATTTGCACACCGATACGTGTCTACATTTATAC
Source organism: Hirundo rustica (assembly GCF_015227805.2). Lineage (NCBI taxonomy): Eukaryota > Metazoa > Chordata > Aves > Passeriformes > Hirundinidae > Hirundo > Hirundo rustica. Next base: position 10,462,854 of record NC_053457.1, on the reverse strand, counting down.
ACATACATACATACATATATATCCACATTTCTAAAAGCTTTTCTGCTCTCCCTTTAGATCTGTTAGTGACATTAGAAATGTAAATTTTTTGAGAAAGAAAGCATTTAAAACAAAGCCTTATGTGACTGAAAGTTTGCTCCCTTCAGCCAACTAGCTCAGCTGGTCTGGTAAAAAAAAAGCAACAAGAAAACCACAAAGGAAAACAAACTCTTTCATTAAACCTCATTCAGAGTATGCAAGGTATATTGTTACTGGTATAATGTTGCTTATTAAATATGAAATCCTCGATTATTGAGCTGGAGACAATAACTACCATGACAAAGGCTGTGCATCAATGTAGTCATAGTGCACACAAAGAAACAGAGCACTTCGATTTGGAATTGGGATTTTAGGTTGCCTATTGCATTTCCAGTTTTCCATTGGACAAGTAAATGTTAGGACCTACAGTTTCTACACATGAAGGGATAGACTTGTACATTGGCAGTTAATTAGTTTAAGTTTGAATCCTAGTTATTAAAAAAAAAAAAATCTCCTTTTCAATCTGGTGGGGCTGCAAGTTTAGCTGTTAATAATTCTGTTGGTTTCAAAATACTAAAATTTCCAAAGTACATTCTTAATTTTTCTTCTTTTTTTAAAAAAACCACAGCTTTAAATATAGATATTTATCCAATTAATTTTCGATCGGTTGTTCTCTTTGAAATATTTATTCAGCAGCTGTCTTGCTCTGGCCATTGTTTTACTTCTTATTGTCCTGGCCATGGTGTCTGTCCACGTGCAGTTAAATTAAAATCACAGGAACATAGAATGGATTGTGTTGGAAGGGACATTTAGTGGTCATTTGTTCCAATTCCCCTGCAGTGAGCAGGGACATCTTCAACTAAACCAGGCTGCTCAGAGCCCCATCCAGCCTCACCTATTCCAGGGATATGGGGCATCCCACACCTCTCTGGGCAACCTGTTCCAGTGCCTCACCATCCTCAATGTAAGAAATTTCTTCCTTAGGTCCAGTCTAAAGTGACTCTTTTGGTTTAAAACCATTCCCCAGTGTCCTATCACAGCAGGCCCTGCTAAGAAGTCTCCTCCCATCTTTTGCGTAAGCCCATTTCAAGTGCTGAAAGGCTGCAGTGAGGTCTCCCTGGAGCCCTCTCCAGACTGAAGCAGTCTCTCAGCCTTTCCTCACAGGAGACATGGTCCATCCCTCATCTTCAGGGCAGTTGTGCTCTTGGTGAAGCTGTCCTGCATCACTTCCCTGTCCATGTGCCTTAGCATAACTTCCAGGAGGATCTATTTCATCCTTTTCTCAGGCACGGAGATGAGGCAGGGCAGTAGTTCCCAGAGTCCTCCTTTACATCCATTTTGAAAAATGGGTGCAATGTTTCCATTTTTTCCATAAAGGAGTTTTACCTGACTGCTGTGATTTTTCAAACATCATCAGGAATGGCTTGGCAACCACATCAGCCAATTTCTTCAGGGCTCTCGGGGCATCTTATCAGGTGCCATAGGCTTACACATGCATGCATAAGTCATACAAAAATACATTCATCAGTGCAAAACAGTGATAAACCCAGGATTCTCATCTGATTTATTTTCCATAACTCTTGATGCTGGTGTAGCTAGTTACAGAAAAGTTCCTCAGAGTTAGGCAGGGGCACTAGGGAAAAAGTTTATTCTGACTCCTCTGTTGAAGGAAAAAAAACCCATGTTTTTCCTTCATAGTTGAAATCCATGAAGAGTTGAAGTGCTTGGAAAATTTGACTGATTTAATGGATGTCTCAAAGCTTTAAAGATGAAAGATCCAGCTTTTCTTCCTGATTAAGCTATGAGAATTATGAGTTCCTGTGGGCTTTTTCTACTTCAAAGGGTCATCCAAATATAACTGTAAGGATGGATGCCACAAAATTATTTCCATTAAGTTTGACAGAATGAACTCCCTTTGTTTTTTGTGGAAGCATAAGGAGATTGCTCCCCTTAGCTTTTTCTGCCTGTTGCTTTTCTGGACATTCAGGGCAGCTTTGAAGAGGTTCCTGCAAAACTGCTGAACCTCCTAAAGCTGTCGGAATCTGACATCCAAAATATTCAGCAAACAACACGTAGCAGCAGTGTTCTCTGCCCTGGGTAGAAGCTATATGGGACAGCAAACAATGTTGAATTGAAAAAGAAAAGATCACAAAGTCTGAAATATGTGAATATATACATTCACTTTTATTCGTAAGTGGGTTCAAGTGTCCTTACTGGGATGGAAAAAGTGTAGATTTTCAGAAAATGTCTGGAAATAAGTCATAATAGTAAATTATTTTAACTCTCTTGTGTACTAATGACTGCTTCATAGGCTTTCCCACTTGCTGTTGTCACCATTTTGTCATAGATCTTGGAAAGATGTGAATTCTGAGTTAGGGCTTAGTCCAAGATAAAGTGCAGTATACTGAGAGGCTTCTGCTGACTCCATCACGCTTTGGAACAAGCTCTTTTGATGGCATTTTCATGTTTGCTTTCAATTATTTCTTTCTCTGGCATCCTAAATTGATGTTCCTGATAAAAATCTCAGGGGTTACAAAGGCTTGAAGAGTAATATATTCATTTCTCTCATGCTGCAGTGGCCTTCAGTATGTCACAAGGGCATTGTTAAGACTAGTCACTATATTTCTCAGTCTGAAATCATTATTACTTGTCTTCTTAGGAGACTGCTACAATACAACTAAAATCAGAATGTAAAAAGTACTTGCCAAACAGAATTTATCCCACTGAAATCCTTAGTATTTACGGTCAGTTAAAGGTAGAGAATACTGAAAATTTGGTTTGATAAAAAATTAGTCAGGCATTTAAATTTCAGTTATACAGCAATAAATTCCTCCAACGAAAGTATTCAGTTTACTAATATTTCCTGACTGAAACAAGTTTTGTAGGATTTGGGGTATCAGATTTTTCATTAATATCATGTCATGTTTCATTTCATCATTACGAACCACACCAAGATAAATATCTGAATTTTATATATTCATTGGTGCACATTCAAGTGTAATTCTAAATATTTAGTGGCAGCCTTGGCATTTGCAAATTGGCTACACATGACTTGAGTAACCTACAGCTGATGGTTGTTGAGGAGGAACCAGCACACTTGCACCGTGTGACAAGATAGGTCTATTTTATCGAATTAATTTAGCCATGGGGTTGTTATTCAGAGTTTAGATTGCAGTGAGGGAGAGCAGATTCCTTAAAACAAAACTACATGTCGCTCATCTCACACCTGTCTGAGGCATAATGTGACATAATGCACAGGAGCAGCCAGCTCCCATCTCAAATGGCTGCTGCGCTGTGGAACTCTGCCGTGCATTTCTCACTTGTTGCAACTCCCAACACCCTGTGTAAGAATTCTAGGGAATACTTTAGGAATCACATTACAAACAGGTCCTTAGCCCAAGGGCCCTGACGAGGTGATGGCTGAGTAAAGCCTGTTGTAAAGCCTGGTGTGTCTTGGGCAATGGCTGTTTCAGCAATCGGCAGGGCAGGAGCACTCTGGTCCCGAGCATTGGTCAATGGCATCACTGGAACGCTGGCTGTGCACTTCACCTGGAAGAGGGAATACAGTGACATGCTAACCTCACACAAAAGCAAGGTTTTCCCCACCTGTGAGCTGACCACTAGGGATCTGTATGATGTGGCTGAGCTGGGGATGAAAGCTAAGAGGAAGAATTAAGAATATTCAAATGCCCTAGTTTGGGAAGCAGCGTAACACCTATTTATATAACCAGCCCCAATTCAGGCATCCTTTGGGAAATTCTGTTTTGTTTGCCACAGCTTCCTACTGAAGTACCAGAACACAGGAGGTGAGGTGGTGCTGGAGCAACTCACAAATTCAAGACTGGTTATGCTCTCGGGGGCTGATTACACCATAAAGCAAAGTAACTGTGGAGGTTTTGTCATTCAAAACTTTAGGTGACATTTACATGAGATAACAAGGAATGTCTTCAGTGTTTTGTAAAGCTGGAGAAGAAACAAAGGCCTTTAACCCTGTGTGTATGTAGGATTGGGATACAGGCATCCCACATGCATATTGTTTACACGCTGAAATGGATGTAGCTCCATTTCACGGCTCTGATTTTCTAAATTTGAATTTCCACTTCTTTTGTTGGCTCTTCTGAGGATACTTACCCTGAGGTTTCTAGACCTGATTCCATGATAACAGTTAAACAATAATGTTAACTCCCTTAACTCATCCAGGACATTTCATTATTTGAAATAATGGCTGTAGGCATGCGTGAAGCCAAGCAGGAACAGCACCCTGGTAGCACAACCATTAGCTGGGCCATACCTACTGACAGCCAGAGTGGGACCCCCTGTGACAAACAAAGCACACATGCAAAAATGGCATACCTGTTACATGCTGCATCACACCAGTCCTTAAGAAAATAACACCTCTGACTCCATCATAGATAAGTAATTTTAATCTACTCCAGTCACCGATGTCCTCGAGGAGATACTATAGATTTCTTTGCATATTATGATGAAAAGTCAAGAAAAATGAATTACATATTGTTTTCTGATCACGATAAACATATTTCCAGAAAAAGTAAAGGAGCTGGGCTCTGATACAAAATGAGTAGGAAGAAATGCAAGTGAGAGCTACCAAATACCTACGTAAATTAGAATTAATGCATGGAACAGATTCAGTTTTACAAGAGTGGGCTGATTTGAGAAACCGATTATGATTTGAATATTAATTTTTAAGGACAGAGAAATAATCTAAAAGCATCCGGAGGCTGTGGTTTTGTATACATTATAACATTTTAACTCATGACTAAGTTATTACAGGAAGACATCTCTGTGTATTCCCTTCATTAAGGTGTCTGTCTAGATGAATGACTTTTTTTTGTTAACTGTAGGATAACCTACTTGAAATACATTTGCATTTACTATGAGGTTAAGGGAAGCTTCTTTTATCAAGATCCATTTCATATTTTTAGGCCAGAGAATTTTCTTCAAGAGAAAATAGTCATTGGTAAGATCTTAATTAATATATCAGGGTAATGCCTGTTTTTAAGTAATTCACTTAAGTAAAGCACATTGAAAGCATTCCATAACCAATTGCAAGAACAGTTCCTCAACCCTCAATAAGAATGGGAAATTGTAAGAAAAGAAGCCTGAAAATCTTTCCTAATAATACAGGAAGTCTTCCAATATTAAACGATGAAATGGCTACACTTGAGTGATCTTAATGGTATCACATCCTGATGTCTTCCATTAGAACCATTGCAAAATTTAGGAGCTGATAGCTTGAAAATCTTAGTGGGAGAAGAAGTGCAGTTGAGACTTACGAAAAACTCTGAAAGAGTCCAGGACATGGTCATGAGAAAAATAAAAGCTCTCTGTCTTGTAAGTGTTGTAAAACATTTTTGTTCTTCTAAGAAGCACGTACTAATTATTTGAGGATGAAGACAGAGTGATTCATCCTGGGCTTAGTGAGCTGCAATATGGTTACGGAAGAGGCAGGAGCTAAAGGACATTTGTACAGGCAACACAAATCAGCGAGCAGGACAAAAGTATTCCAAGCTTATAAGGAAGGCGAGAACTTTGTAGGACAGGCACTCACAACTGAAAGCACCTGAAAATCACTGAAAAAGATTCCCTCCATTTGCAAGACTTTCCTATCTTTCCCATTTGTTTGCTTTATTTGGCATCCATTTGTGGTTCTTTCTAAGTGCTTTCTCCTAATCCTCTTTTCCTCTTCACTAAAGGAGTAAAAACCCCTAAATTCATGTTTTCCAGTGCCAAAGTGAGGGAATTTTTTAAAGTGTTTAAATAGTAACTTACCCGATGAGCCACTTCCACAGATCTCCCTGATGGCTGTTAGCACAGAACTATCTTAGAGGAGCTGCCAAACTCCAGAGGGAGTTCTTGAAGTGACAATAATCTAGATATCTAGTTAATATAATATTGATAATTTAAATGGTATTAACATTCATTCTGGAGAAAAAGCAAGCAGATATGTTTCAGTTGCAATACTTAATTTTCTCTCTTTGTCTCTTTTTACACAGAACAAATGCATTTTACAGATTGTTTCCAGCTTTTCTGCTCACTTGTCATGTAGAAATATCAATACCCTTAAATACATGACTAAGGAAATGATACCTATGCATCAATACCAGAAAAGGACATCAATAAGGTAACAGGTCACAAGAAAGGGTTAAAAACATCTGTACATGTATAATTCTATAGAGCATTTTCTAAAAAAATTTAAATGGAGAGTAAGCCACATTTGGCAAACTGCTGTTAACCCTTCAGTGACCACCCTAGCTGGTGAAATGTTTGTCCAGTAAGTGAAAGGAAAGCACCCATTGCTGACTACGTTGAACTTGGGAATTCAACTTTGGTGTAGACCAAATCAGCCAGAGCAGTTAAGCTGCCAAAAACTTGTCTGGCGACCTCAGTATGCGGCTGTGCCCTCAGTTTCTCCCCAGCTGCTGTCCTTTTGTTGCAGGTGCGTGGTGGGTTGTTTTGGTGGGTTTGTTTGTTTTTCCTTTAGCGAATCCCATTAGAAACAAGACGCTTCCATCTGATACCTATCGGATAGCACCAAGGTGGGAGCAGCCCCGTCCTGAGCCCTGGCTGTGGTCGGGCTCCCTCGCGGAGCTGTCTCCAGCCCGGCGCACCCGCAGCCCCTCGCCGCTCCCTGCACACAGGTCTTTCCTGACAGGGAGCACCCGCCTATTGGACCGCTACCACAGGATGGGTTCGGGAGCTTCGCCCCCACCCCGCACCCCCGCCCCTTTCTCTTTTCCCTCTCTTTCCTTTCCTTTTCCCTTCCTTCCCTCTCTTTCCTAGGTTCCGTTTGCCGTAGCATCCCCCCTCCCGAGGGGTTTGCCTGGATGATTTATTTATCTTGTGCGCATTAAGAAACCACCATTAGGCTTTGGTGGGAGGCGCCTTGCTCGGTGCGCGCTCGCCTGCCTCCGCGGCGCTGCCAGAGGAATACACAATCGAGCCGAAGCTGCAAGCTTGGCAGGAGCTGCCTTTGCGTGCCCATCTACTTGCCGGATCCGTATATTTTTTTGCCGACTGGGTCGTTGACGCTCCCCTCCAGGGCTTCATCTTAATTTTTTTTATTATTATTTTTGCGTGTGTGTGGATTATTTAATTTTTTTCCTCTTTTTTAATTTTTTTTTTTTTTTTTTCCCCCGGGAATCCTCGCCGGAGTTTCGATGCCGGGCCGGACTTAGCGCGGGCGCGGAGGAGCTGCGCGGAGCCTCCTGGCCCGGGCCCCGCCCGCGGATCGGCCTCCCTGGCCCGGCGCCGGCCGCGGGTTGGCCGCGGGGCCGCGGAGTGGCGGGTGCGCCGCGCCGCCGCCTCCCCGCGGAGCCGCCGAGGGATGCTGCTGCGCCGCGGCCGGGCATAGGCAGGAGCCGAGCGGGCGGGGGAGGGAAGGAAGGAAAGAAAGACGGAAAGAAAGGATCCCCCAAGCCCCGAGGGGAGAGGAAAGGCGAGAAGGAGCGTGAATGTGAAGGAATGTACCTGCCCGTCGCCGGAGCCGCACGCTTGGGATAAAAAATAAATAAACCGAGGAGGCTGATCTCTGCGACTTATTACCCGGAGGGGAAAAAAAAAAAAAAAAAAAAAAAAAGGAAAGAAAAAGGAAAAGAAAGGAAAAACCTTATAGCGGAGGGACAAGAAGAAGAGCGACGAGGCTGCAGCGAGCGGCGCCCGGCGGATGGCGCGGCCGTCCCGCTGACTCCGCGGCCGCGGGAGGCTGCGCGGGGCGGCGCGGCGCGGCGCGGGGCATGCCGTGCCGGCGGCGTGACTGAGCGGGGCGCTCCCGCCGCCCGCTCCGCACCGCGCCGCGCTCCCCTCCGCTCTCCCCTCCGCATGCCGCCGGCAGCCGCGGCGCGCTGATGCCCCGGGGCCGCGGCGGCGCTGCGGACGGCCCCTAGGATGAGCGAGGGGGCTGCCGGCGCCGCGGCGCCCGGGGCGGCGGAGGCGGCGGCCGCGGCGGGGGGCCCGGGCGGGGATGGGGCCGGGGGGCCGCCGCGGGAGCTGCGCTGCAGCGACTGCATCGTCTGGAACCGGCAGCAGACGTGGCTGTGCGTGGTACCCCTCTTCATCGGCTTCATCGGTCTGGGGCTCAGCCTCATGCTGCTCAAGTGGATCGTGGTGGGCTCCGTCAAGGAGTACGTCCCCACCGAGCTGATGGACGCCAAGGGCGTGGGGCAGGACCCCTTCTTCCTCTCCAAGCCCACCGCCCCCCCCCGCGGCGCGGAGACCACCGCCGCCGCCACGCCGCGGCCGCCCAGCCGCGTCAGCCCCCGCCTCACCACCATGAGCCGGGCTCCCCCGCGGCCCCCCGGCACCCGCGGCCCCGCGCGGGGCGGCCCGCGGCCCACCGCGGCCAGGCACCCCGTGTCACCGCACACGGCACCGCCCGCCAGCGGCCCCCCCCGGCACCGCCGGCCGCGCCGCCCGGCCGCCGCCCGCCGCCCCCAGCACCCCGCCGCTGCCCGCCTGGCCCACTGCGGCACACGCTACCTCCTCCTACAAGATCTACGTCCACGACTCGGCGCCGTCCTGGACCTTGTCTCCCTTCCAGGAGTCCACCACCACCACGCCGGAGGCCAGCACGACCCCCAAAACCCGTAAGTGTCGCCGGCCGCCCCGCGCCCTCGGGCCGCCCGGTGCGCGCCTCGCCCCGTCCGGAGCCGGCGGGGTCGGGCCGGGGCCGTGCGTCGTTCCCGGGCGGTTGCCGCCGTGCGGGAGGGCCGGAGGGCTCCGAAGTTTGCGCTTCTCTCTCCCTTCCCTGCTTGCGCCCCCTTTTTACCCCCGGCAAGTTCCCTGCTTGTGCGATGGATGTTGAGGCAGGAGCAGCCATTTGAGGCTTTTCATTGTGGTTTTAGGAAGGCTGCAGACCCCCTCCCTCCTTTCCCCTTCCAGGCTGGTCTGCGAAGGGTACTTTAGGAGATGCTGGGAGGTGTCTGAGCGAGAGGGACCGGTGATGACCCCCCCCAGAAGGGGCAGTGTGGAGAGTGGTCTTCAGCAGGTGCGGGCTGGACCGTGCATGTGCATCTCTGCTGGTGACAGAGTTTGCCTGCCCGTACGCTCCTCTCCCTTGAAACGGGGTACTCTCTCCGTCCCAGTGCCCGGCTGCTGAAGGAGCTGTGCCCAGCTCTGCCAGGAAGGAGCCCGGAGGCACCCCGCGGATATCCAGACCCATCCCAGCGCTTTGATGGTTCCCGTGTGTAGCCACGGCACCGTGTTCCCGTAACTGACTATTTTTTTTTAAGCAGAGGAGGGGGCTCGTTCTCCGATTGATGCTTGGTGACTGATTCTTCCCACCCTCCCAAGCATAAACCTGAGGATTCGGGCTAAAGCTGAAAATTCGTATGGTCTGGGTGCATTAACTTTCAGCTTCTCATAAAGGTTACTTAGGACAAATGCAATCCTTGCCAGAAGAGCTGCTGTGCGATGCTATTTAGTGAAATGCTCAATTATACTGTATTATAGTAGAGTTCTGCGCTTCCTTGGATGCAGCAGAGGAAGTGAAAAGCCGGGTGTCCTCCATTAACACTTAGTTGCTGCTGCTGGGAACGTCAGTTCAATTGAATCCCTTTTAGAGCCCAGGGCTCCCCTTTTGTGTGTTAACGTAGGGGTATTCTGCTGGAGGGTTTTGTTGGAAAGCATGAACTTTAAAGTATGAACTTTCTTTTGTCTGTTCAATCTATTTGTTGATAAGCGCTGGCCGAGAGGATAGGCAGTGCAAGCTGGTCTTGTGAATTGACAAAATTGGGAGAAGAACAGCAAATTGGATCTGTATGGGTGGGTGGGTGTGCAGGTGGCGGATGGCTGGGAATGATTACGAATGAAACTATCACTGAATCAGAAGAGCTAACGAGGCAATAACTCGTTTTGCCTGTGTCTACCACAGTAATTGAGGGAGAAGCAGCCCTTACAGGTGTGTGCAAGCCTGTACGTTCTGTAGGTACAACCTAAGGTAGCTGGAAGTTACCAGAAGGAAAATCTTTTGTGGAGCACAATGCAACCTGTTTCACTCAGGTGTATAGAGAGCTGTATAGGGCACCTCTTAAAAACAAAACAGCAAATGAAGCCAGGTTCTCAGCCCATGTGTCTATTTTCAGTCCTTGTGTGAACCAGATATGCTTCACGGTTCTTCAGACTGCTGTGATCTGTGTGCCTGTGTCTGTCTGGGCTTGCCAAGTGGGATCTGTCAGGGTCTGAATGCTCCCTTGCAATCTCTTCCTTTCTCCCCTTGCTGTCTCGTTGGATATGTAGGAGAAATCCACAGCAATTTCCGCCCCTCTAGGCTGCCTCCTTACAAGGTATAGAAGGCAGGAATATCCTGATTAATAAATAATGTTCAGCTGGCAGGACTCTCCTCCATGCAAGACACACAAAGGAAGAAGAAAAACCACAATCTTGAAACGTTCCTGGCAGTTGCAGAGCTTCCTAACTATTTTTTGGTTTAGGGAGGCTGCTAATACCTTTTACAGCAGGGTGTTTCCCTTCATTAACTGCGGCTCAGTTATAGGATGGAAATGCAAGAAGTGCAAATCCAGCAGAAATTGACCCTGTTTGGGCACATTGATAGCAGAGATTATCATTAATGGAAGATTAAATAGATTACATAAAAAAGGATTTGAATTTGTAGGGCATATGAACATTTTTTAAAGCCTACAGCTGTACTCTCCTGATACATATAAGCATCTCTAAGGATACATGTAAAATTCTTTGAGGCTGTGGTATCCGCTGAGGGGAGAGAAAGGAGAAGCGCAGGCTTTGTGCTGTGAACTGCTGACATGGTGTGACCTCAAATCAAGTATCTGTGTCTGCCACTAATAGCTCTCAGTGAGAAAGGGAATTTTTTTAAAAACAAATTTATCCCTAATTTCCTAGATTGAGCTGCATGTTCCTTCAGTGCCTGTTGTTCCAGCTGCTGTTGAAATGAGAGTCATGGATCCTGTTGTACCTTGTGAATACAAATCTGACAGGATGAATCTCATGCCCCAGCCTTCAAAACAGTGCACGCCCTTGTGTCATCCTCTGGCTTGGCAAGGCACATGTGTGGGCGGGAGTCGGAGGTTATTTAGCATTTCACAGCTTTTAAGAAAAGAAGCAGCTGTCTTTATTTGTACTGGTTTGTGTTGTAGTTTATTTAATTGTTCTAGCATGTTAAAATAGGCTCAGAACAGGACTTGGGAAAATGGAAGGCAAATCAGGAGTTATTTCTCCAGAAAGCCGGATGACTGCCCACCTGAATAAGTGTTGGTAGAGCCTTTTCTCTGTGTGTGTATTCATCTGAGGAGATGTTGTGAAATCTCTCCTTTTTGTGGGTGTGCATAATGACAATAATTCTTGGTTGTGTTTCACTCAAAGTCAAGTTATCTGTTAGCTGTTTTGAAAGTTCTTGATGAAGATCCTTCAGGTTCTGACTAAGCAAAAGCCACTTACTCATCAAATCTCTCTCTGTATCTTGTTCCTGCGTGTGTTTTCCATGATCACGTATGGACCATGCCTTTTCAGCCTAAGCCTCTTCGTCCAGTGCTCAGTGTAAAAGTCAATCACTGCTTTAGAAGGATAGTACAGCCTGTAGATCAAAAAAATCAACCAACAGACTGGAACATGCTAGTGGGGTTTTATTTTTATCAAGCCATTGGTTTCATTTCTAAAGAGTCATGCCCTGATTTTTCCAATATGCATTTTTCATGGTATTCTAGGTTCTTCAGTAACGTTATTATCCTCAAATTGAGATACTATACTTAAAAGAATTCCTGTGTGAATTCAGCTATGAAATAGCACTGTGGTTTCTCTTGTGTTCATATGACTGAAGGCTAATGCAGAGAACTGAGGTCAGGCAGGTGGGGCTCAACTAATGCATAGTAACCAGGAAAAGAGATGTTACAGAACACTTAATCAATATATCTTGTGAAGTCAAATTGCAACCTTTTTTTTTTTTTTTTTTTTTTTTTTTAAGTCTGAGTCTGCTTTGATTTCCTGCTAAAGATTTTCAGGTCCAGTCATTTATCCTCGTCATATTTCTGACTGTTTGTAATGCACAGCATGGGTTCAAGTAACAAGCATCTGGCAGATGCTCTGCTACCAGCACTGACATTTTGGTAAAAGCTCTTTGTTTTATTTTGCACTGACTCAAATATCTTTTTCACATTAAGGATGACACTTAGATGGAACTGCGGGGTTTTCACCAACTGGAGGGTGTTGTGGGAGGTGCCAAACCGTAGTAAAACCAGACCTACTCTTCCCAGAGCTCTGAAGTGTTCTGCCAGCAGATGACATGGATGGCAAACGCTTCTCACGATGGCCATGAGCTGTCATTGAATCGAGGGAAGCACACGTGACTGAGGAGCACGTGCCTTTGGCATTAACTGATACTAATGTGCCAGTTATCTGCCAATTATAAATGCTTCAAAAGCTGTTGAATTGAAAAAAAAAAACAAAACACCAAGGCAAACAACTGGGGGTTTTAGGAGCATTTGCTTCTTCTTCATTCTCACTTATTTTCTATTTGTGTACCTTCAGTCAGTACCACTGACGTGATTGGATTTTGTGTTTCCCATATTAGATACCTGTTGAAAGGAAGGCTGCCATCAAGGTAAAAATAGCAAACAGAGATGTGCAGCCACATCAGTGAAGTATAAGTTACTGTAATTTATTTTATTTTTCATATTTTACAGCTATGACTTGCTTCATCTGTTTCAATTAAGTTGGAGGACACCGGACTTGATTCCGTTTTCCATTTTCAATCTTCTTTGTAGTGAGGGACTAGAGCAGCTATCACTGAATTCATAAAGAACTGGAATATTCAAATAGGACCCACTCAGATATGTGCATTGATTCTATTCAAATGTATTTCTTCTCTCTTCCCTTCATTAAAGGGATTGTTGGAATCTGATGAAGAGTTTGCACAGCACTGGCATGATGACTGGGAGGGATATGGCTGAAATTATTTCATGCTGATTTTTAATCCTAAAGGAAATTCTTTTGGGGGCTGTAGACTTTGTCATTACGTTGATTTAACCTGTGGTCACTGATAAAAGCAAAGCCTTGCTTTTTATTTGGCCTTTTTTTTTTTCTTTTCTTTTTTTTTCTTTTTTCTTTTTTTTTTTTTTTTTTTTTTTGCATTTATCCAAGGACATTATGTGATATATTATATGTTGACAACAGAATACCATTATTAAATTAGAGTATTGATTCATTGCAAAGGATTATGCTAAAGTAATGTTGGTGGTTTATCTAAACCCACAGAAAATGGAAATTAAAAATTAAAGCAAAAGACCTGTCTCTACAGTATTGTGTCTAGTGTTGCACAGTGCATTTGTCATATGACTCATTGCTTTGAATGCAAAGCCCAGTAAAAACAGGGATTGCTGTGGATTTGGCCTTGACTTTCAGTTTCATAGCTCCTAAGGTTTTCAGGAGGTACCTGAAACTACCAGTGTTTGGTTTTGTCGATTTCTCCTGTGATTGTTTTGGAAACAAGCTGCACAGGGAAAAGGGCCTAAGTAAAATCATGTGGGATGACTTGGTCACAAGCATATATAAATAAATTCATTAAAAGCAGAGGCTTATGTGTCTCTGAGCCTGGTGGTTTCTTTTTGAGCTTCTTCGTGTTTGAACAGCTTTGCAATGCTGTGCACTTGTGTGTGCACACACAAAATGCAAGCGTGGGTTTGTGCATTTGCACAGGGCCAGGTTTTGGGGAGGATCAGGATCTCAAAGCCTGTAGTAACCCCAGGAGCAGTCTTTGGCTGCGTTGGTTCTGGTGCTAGTCCAGTCATCATGGTTCAGAAAAGAAACCCAGAGGTTTCATTGAAGCTGGTGGGGCTGAGTGCCAAGTTGAAGTGCATCTGTTTTAATTTGGAAGTCTCTTTCAGGTTCTGCTGTGTGGAAGGGGCGTGTTACTATTAAGTACAAGTACTTTTTTTGTTACTATTTTGCATTATAAGAGTAGACAAAACACAGGAGAAACAATGAAATACTTTGTGTTACGGAGATGTTCTCTTCCTCCAAGGGACTCGGTTCTTGGCTCAATATGGTGACAGGTTGGAAGTGTCATTTAATGAGACAGCCGTGCTTCAGATCAAAACTGGGGCCGTGTTGGCTCATGGCTCAACTGAATTTCCAAGGTGGACAGCTCATAAACCTGCTTTCTTACTTTTACCTTCCCCCTCATGGCTAATCTCAAGTAAAGTACATCTTCATTGAGGAAAGGAGTTCCCTATGAGGGTGGAGAGAGGGTGTTTCAAACCTGGACGAGACACAGGAGGAACGTTCAGGTGGCTTCCAAGTAGAGCAGAGAAAGTAAATGCACACAAGGGGGCAAGTGCTTTTGAATGTGTTCCTACTTTCTGTCACACAGGTTTCTGGGGTCCCTTGGTAGAATGCCTTCAAGAGGAAAAAAATTGAATAAAGCAGCCACGAGGAAAATCAAAATAGCAACTGTGCTTCTAAATTTCTGTGTCCTTTTCACGGAAGAAATGTCTAATTGGATCAACTCTTCCTGGTGAAATTTGGAGGTAGCAGAGAAAAATATATTAACTGAATGCTTATTACTCTCTGTTTAAATGGTTGTGTCTGTTTTTCAATATACTCAATATTACTCTAGTAATGTTTAAAAAGTATGGATGAAATCATTCTTCCAGTATTCCGTCTTTTCCGTCCTCTAAGACCAGTATTTTGGATTTCCAAGGCTGTATTTCTCATGTTGCATTTAAATAGAAAGATTAAGATTCCATGACTTTCAGGTCTTTTTTATAACACATTATTCCTGATTCCTTCTTTTTCTTTTTTTTTTTTTTTTTTTTTTTTTTTTTTTTTTTTTCCCCTTTTTTTTTTTTTTTTTCTTTCTTTTTTTTTTTTTTTGGTGTGGGTATGTTGGCTGCTGACTATAAGAGATAAACTATTCAGCTTCAAAGATAATTCACTTCATATCATGTTGAGCGACCCATTTTTAAGTCCAAATTGATTTATGTTTTTTCCTCAGAGTGATTTTATTTTTTTATTTTTGCAGGAGTTAACATTTGGGGAAAGTTCAGGTGGAATGGAAAAGGTTCACTGTCCAATAAAAACATAACTGGGTAAAAAGATAAACTGAAACTTTGATTTGGAGTGCCTGAATTCTGCTTCGGCCTGTGTAAAATCAACCCAGAAATCTATGAAGTTTTCTCTTCGTATTTTAACATCTTTTTGTTTGGTTGGTTTTTGGGTTTGTGTCTTTTCTTTGTCCTTTAAAATTTGAATTCATCTCTTGGCAATTCTAAGGGTGCTACAGTTGTATCCCATCCCCACCTGCCACTTCTGTTTTCCTCTCACAGGAAGGATGCACATTAGCAGTGCAACGTGGTAGGTGCTCTTGGTAGAAAAATAAATTAGTATTTTAGCTTGTATGAAAATGGAGACCTTTCACAGCGGCATTTTGTGACTGTTACAGTAAAGCATCGAGATAAAAACACCCCAATAGTATTCCCTGTAGGTGTTGTGCTGAATTAAGTAGTTTATAGTCTTTCATTTTTTATAATGAGATTGCTGTATGGCCAAGTTTTGCAAACACTGTAGGCCCAGTTTAGGGTGTGCTAGTGATGCATTTTCTGTTTGTAGAGCTATGGGTCTGCAGAATCAGGGCCAATTTATGTGAACATCTGTGTGATTAAATGTGTTAGTCTGTCTGAGATTGCAGTGTGAATGCTTAGAAAACGTGCCTGTGTAAGTAAATGTACATCAGCCTTTTTAAAGCTGCCAACAATATTTAAATGTGCTTAGAACTTAGTTTCCATTACAGCATTTTCTTTTTGTGTGTGTGTGTGTAATCTTAGCACTGCCTTGAAAAATATACCATTATCCTGTTTACCCTTTGCTGAAATGAATTCTGTAGTAAAATCTTTATGTTCTGTAGGACTGTAGTTGCTTAGCTGTGGACTGTGACAAGACACGTGGGTCATGAATCTTTTTACACATCACTTTTAAACTAGTTCTTTTCCCGATTTTTGTTTTTCATTATTCTTGAGAATGTCTCTGGTTTTGTAGTTTTTCTCTTTATTATGTTCTCAGCTAGATACATGCCGAAATTGACTTTTTAATGAAGCTTATAGATGGAAAATGCTTTCTAAAACATTAGGGATGGCAAGATGTATTTTAAGATCTAATTCTTTTCTGAAACTGAAATTATGCAATAAACTTTACATTGTTCTTTTCACGGCATCATTCCTGTAAAAGTTTAAGATCCTAGTTCAGCAGGAACTGAGCCTTGATTGCTAGCTGTTACCAGATAGAGGGGCTATAGCACTGTGCAATAGCGAACCATTAAATTAGTATTAATAGCAAATAGCCTCTTTTCCAGAGCTGAGCATCCTCACTGATGTCAGAACTCATAAGGCAGGGATTGAGATCAGGTGTGTTATTCTCCTGGAAGGGTGCTGGTGGTCTACTTTCACTGCAGTGACAAGTGGTTGACAAGGAAGGTTGGAAATGTTCGGCCTGAATTTGCTGTGCTGTAATCAAGATTCGAACAAAACGAGAAAGTTGCACCAAAAAATGTTGCTAGCCTGGAAAACTGTGCTGCCTTGTGCAAGGCTAATGGTTACTTCTCTCTCCCTGTTCAGTGCATAGGAAAATAGCATTTCCAGCGGGGTGCTCAGGGTGCCTCAGAGCTGTAGCTAACTGCCCTTCTCAGTGGCTGAGTAATACCATTAAATATTAAAAAAAATGTGGGGAGCCTTTGTTTCCTCTCCCCTGGTCAATTACACTACAAGTGGTGAGTGGGTTATCATTGGAGTAATACTCAGCTATCCCAGAAGCTTTGTCTAGGAATTGATTGTATAATACTTGCTAAAAACAATCCAGTAATTGTCTTCCAGAGGGGTTGCTTTGTTAGTTTTTGTTTGTTTGTTTGTTTGTTTGTTTTTAAGAGTAGTGTTGTGTGGAGAGAGAATTAATTTTCTTGTTCAATCTGAGTGAATTCACAAAAGAGAAGCAGGGGTTTTGTTGGAAACTCAGAGATAAGCTGCACTGAACTGGTACGGTGATTTTCCTGCCAGGCTTTGCTCCGCCAGGGCTCAGTGGGCAGTGGGTTCAGGAACTTAACTGAGGAGATTATTCTGATGAGTGTCAGTGCTCCTGATTTTGAAGGGTAGAGGTACTTTTATAATTATTTCATAAGTAGCTAAACCACATTAGTCTTTAGCCTGAATTCTGGCCCAGATGCATAATGGTCATAGTGGTAAAAATTCAATCCCCTCGGGGTTTTTTGTATTTTTTTGTAATAACTAAAAAGCTTAAATGTAATGCATAAATACATGCAGCAATGACTTTTTTCTTAAGCAGATTGCGTTTCTTTTGCTTTTAGATTGCAATCCTTATTTTATTACTTATTATAATAGAGCATACCACACATTTCACAGGGTCAGCTGCTTACTTATAAGCTGTATCTCAGTGTAATAAAGTTGGTTGTAATTAGTTTCATGTAAAAAAAAGTTGGAAAAATACAGGTTGGAAATTACACTGAACAGTTACACTGTTTTAACAGGTGAAAGTAATCATTGATGCTGTTTCTGAGTTTATAATACACACACTTCTAAATTCACTGATTATCTCAAGGTAATGATGGTAAAATGATGCAGTCTGCTACTGACTGAGGCTGTGCTTGTTTTCACAGTGCACATGGGCTCTCTTTCTGCTCCCTCTGTTAGGTCGTACCTTTTCCTTGACTGGTTACCTTCTGAGCTGTGAGGACCTTGATGCCCATCATCATAAAACCAGCAGAGAAGGTGCAGGATTCATGGGATACTCTGAGTCTCATTTTTGGGGAGGGTGAACATCTGCTGCCACCCTGCCTTAGGGAGGAAGGGGGTGGGTGGGCAGCAGAGGTGCCAGCGGGGGCTGTGCCCAGGCTGGCCTGCTCGGGGGGGACACAGCCTCTGCCATGCCCCTGTCAGCCTGAGCTACCCTGCCTTGTTCCCAACAAACACACAGCGGGAAAGAAGCGCTCCTCACCTCCTAACACCTTTTCATGTCTGGAGCACATTCTTTACAGAGCCCTACTTAGTCATAAGTGGAAAGCATGAATAGTAACTTAATATTTTAAATTGGTTTGAGAAGGATCTGCCTGCAGTAGGGAATTCTTTCAGGTTTTCATTCTTAGATGGCTGGATTTAATCTGAATATGTGAAGCTGAAATGCTAGTGTGTGATATGTTTAAGAGAAGAAGAGTTTGGTACTGTAGTTGTTATTTTATAGGTGGCTGATAAGATCACTTGCCCCTACTGGATTTCAGTATTTGGGTACACTACAAGGCTTGATTGCACCTTGTGTTTGCACGCTTTTGGAAAGCTGTCCTCTGTCACCTTGGCAGATGTAGGGGATTTGCAGCCAGCCACAGCTTTGCTACTGTAAGGTGGCTCTATAAATATGAACTGAACACAGATTGAGGGGCTACGGAGCTCCTCAGTCCTGGTTTGTTTACAGTGCATAATTTGGAACCATGAACACATATTTATTTAAATTTGACCGTAATTAAAATACATTTCGCCCTGATTTTAAGTGAACACTTGACTGGTCAGTGATTTACCTGTAGAAAATAAAGTGTATTGGACAGGCACAGCAATAAAATTCCATACAAAAGAGATGATGATGGGTAGAGTCCTACAGTGAGGATGAGGTATGTTAGGTGATCAAAAGATTAGTAATTCCTGTGAGATGTTTTATTTGCACACTCTGAGAATTTTGGCTGCTTAAAAGCAGTATGGGTTTATTAGGGAGCTTATTTTTTTACAATGCTTTTAAGGCGATACTGTAAGATTATATCTAATTGATTAGACACATTATATTCGAAATATTTAATTAGAGATTATTTTTCAGCCACCCCTTAAAATTGTAACACCCTATTAATATTTTTTTCACGTTTTTAATCCTGTTTATGAATGCAGTCTGTATGACAGCATAGACTCTTGGATTTTTTGTCCCAACAAATACTACTTAACAACAAATTTCTATGATTTTGTGCTGCACAGTAGAATTAGAATCTGAGGAGCTCATGTGTAACTAAATATTCACTGGGAGCTGTAGGCCAGTCAGCAGTTCTGTAGGAATCACAGCAAGAAGCAGGACAGACCTCAGACAGGCACTAGACTGAATGTTTTACATGAGAACTCTTCATTGAGAGGAATTTAGAGTCCAAACATAATGAATTTCTTCTGAAGTTCAGTTCAACTCTGCCTAAATAGAGGTTGGGATAATCAAAACATAAATAAAGGAAATCAGGAGGATATTAAATTAAATCTACATGACATGCAGTTTCACTAGTTGTTATGGAAAGTAAGCTGAGGACAAAATCCCCAGCAAACCCCAAATCCCAAATGTAGTAGCCGAGATCCACCGGCATTCCACCTTTCTGTTCCTTACTTGATGTAATGATTTCATGCATTACATAACCCAGGACCTTTTCCCACTGGGTGCAGGAAAAGCAGGAGATCCTTCTCTGGAGGCAGCGCTCAAGCGTGAACAAACCGCGCTGCGCCGCCCGCCCTGGAGCTCTGCCCTTCGCTGCTGCAGCTCAACAAAATCACCCCCACTTTCCCCTTCCACCGGAAAAAACGGTGGCTTTAGTGGTGTAGAGCTGTACTAATAGTCAGCTGCTAGAGAATGACTTCTTTCTTACTAGTTTAGCTTGCTTACTGGTCTGCTGTTCATTGCAGAAAGTTGTTAAAACCTCAGTGACAGTAGAGAATCTGAGACTGTTGGTTACTGGAAGTTAGGAGACCAGGAGGGGTCCCTTCCTTTTCCTCAAGCTCAGGTTTTCTTATTTGTGAAATAAAGACTTGGTCCAGAGATACAGATGAGAAGTGAAGTTTGTATTAATGAATATTCAAAAAATAAGAAGGGAATATACTCTACGAGTCTTTAAGTTTCTGACAGTACCTGATATCCCTCGTTCTGTTGCATGAGTGGCTTTTATCCCTTCTATCTGGGGGACAGAGGTGTCTATTTTTTTGGGTGACTCAAAAATATATCTCCAAGTATAGCCAAGGTCTGTCCTCAGATGCCAGGGCTGTATCTGACAAGAGGGCAGGGCTGTCTGTGAGACACCTAGCAAGCCACTTACTCTAGGTAGTAATTCTTTATTTTTGCCCTGCAGTAAGTGGAATCAGGTTTGAATTTGGGACACTCATTAGGCCAAAGCCTGCCATTACGACAACCCCATTTAAATCTTGTTAGCTTAACTTTATAATCACTTGTTACTGGGGATTTTAGTAACTATACTATGTTTTATATTACTGTCTCGTTATATTTTAGAACCAAAGTGTTATTGTTGCCATATCTCACATCAAAAGGAAGAAACACTTTCAGTATGGTGTAGTCTTCTATAGATAGAGTCAAAATGCTCTCTGAGTAGGCGGGATCCTAATCCAAATCCAAACCCAGTGAGATAAGTGAGAATAAGTGGGCTCTAGCTAACACTTAAAATAAACAGCTACAAAGGAGTGATTTGCTTAGCCTAGTCTGTTGTTCTGCATTTGCTCATGGTTGACTTTTATGAAGTGTAACTATGCTGATCTGTAAAAAGAAAAAAATATAACAATAAAAATGCATTTATTACATGGAATCTCAGATGGAGAATGAGACAAGTTTTATGGGAGAGGTATCGCAATAAATCAACCAACTCAACTGGCAAAAAATTGGCAAATGTTTTTTTACTGTGTCTCTTTTGACCTCCCTCCAGTAGTAAGATTTCAGCGTCAACAAAGTTTGACCTGTTTGTTGTTTTTTAAATTAGCTGAAACGTTTTTCGTAACTTGAACTGATCTGCTTGGGTTTCAAGTGTAAATATGTAACTTTTCTAAGTGTTTTATTTGCTTATTTTTCCTGCTGTGAGGTTTGGGGTTTATAAACAATGTCTGTAGCAGAGACACTTACTAGTGGTGGGCAAGAAACTGTTTAACATCTTAAAAAGTTCTTGTACTCAGTATTTTAGAGAAAGGTTTCGTATCACTAGTTATTACTGAGGGTAAGTGTTGTACTAACACCTAGATGTATGACCCCAATACACACGTTCTCGTTGAAGACTCGCTCGTTATGAATTTCAAAGCCTCTATGAAATGATTTACACCGGTGCTTGAAAAGCATGTTTTGATAATAGCCTTTTTAAAGCCTTGAGGGCATTTAATTGCCATTAAGTGGCACAATCTGCTGTTTGGAATGGAGAGCTGGGAATATCTCAGTTGCAAATAGGATAATGAAATGGATTGGAAACAAGGAGGTGTAACAACTGAATAGATCTGGGATATTAACAGTGAGGTGTTGGCATCGTTTTTAGGGGCAGGGTACGCGGTGTGTACCCCACAAGGTGGGATATCTGTTCCCAGGCAGTCACGGGGTTTCCTGCAGGTAGCTCTCAGCTGAAGCCTGCAAATGGCCTGGTGTGGGACACACTGAGACTCCACCAGCCTGCAGCAGTTGTGCCTGGCCCCTTTTGCTGAACCGTGGGCTGGTGTTTGTGTAGAAGGGTTTTGTCAGTGTTTTGTGTTTTATATTTTGCATCGCTCTCAGTGGTTCTGTCAGTCTCGATTTGCAAAAAACCCGTATTTACAGTTCTTTGAAGTCCCAGGTGCTCTTTCTGTAAATCATGGGCAACTTTACCGAATGTTCTCATAGAGCTACGCAGTTGATTGTGTGACTAGTGTGGATGGTCACTGGGGAGGGCATCACAGAAAGGGTGATTTGTAGATCTTTGGATAGTTTTGTAAAAAACCCAACACATGGCATATTTGGAGCTCTTACATGAAATCAGGATGTGATCAAAGGAGGATTTTATACTGCACATCTTAAAAATTAACGGTAGGCTTAGGCTTCAACTTGCAATGGATGTGAAATCTAAAACATTCTGCTATATTTGCTTTTCAAATCCTAGCTTAGGCCTTTATAACTATATAGAAGTTTTATTGATGGATTCTATAGAACCCTTTAAATAGAGACACGTAACAGCTCTTCTCAAGTGATGTATTATTCGGAGGCTATGTGCATAGTAAACCTAACAGGAGCTGTCCTTATTTCACTTTTCATGTGTGCTATGCTACTGTGCTTTGCTGATGCAGTGAAATGTGATTGCCATTTCCAGTGTTCTGTGCTGTTCAGGTAAGCTCTTCTGGAAATACCCAGAGAGCAGGACAGTAGAGGTAGGAGTAGAGGTAGGAGCAGAGGTCTTATGCCAAGAGGAAATGAGAGAGATGGATTTAGAAGCTCAGGAGATTGGGAAAGCCAGTGGAACTGTTTCTATTGTGAATATTTAGCGTGCTTTCTCTTAGACCTAATTTATTATGATAAGGCTCCTGCCAGCAAGTGAATTATTGAAGAGCTAAGAAGGAAATTGCCCCACAGTGATGTGCTGTGCCCATAATCAGGTGATACAGTCTGGGAACAACTCCTGTTGTGCTCTTCAGCACTGGATCCTGTGGTGTTTCTCCCAGGGATTCTCCTGGAATGGGTGGTACTGCCAAAGAGAAAGAGTTGATATGGACTAGAGAAAGAGATCCGCCTCTGGCGGGATATTTTAGGGCATCTTTTCAATTTCCCAAACAAAAAGATTTCCTAGCCACTTGAGCCTGTTGTTTTGTCCACACTGCCTTCGCAGTCTGTGCTGAATGGACATTTTATTGTCATCATCCTCATCACCTGAGTGTGCTTGTTGAAAAGCTGTCACGTGTCTCAATGAACAGGGAATTGTCCCCAAAAGGTTGTGTGCACCTCAACGGTGCTCATGTCATTCTTATATCCTTTTAGTATTATTTAATCCAAATTGCTTTAAGAAAAAAAAAAATCATGAGGGGCCACCCTGTCTTTTAAAATTCTACATAATAAGAAAAGAATTCTGAATTTAGAATGTTTTGAAGTTACTGTGGAAGTCCAGTGATGGCATTGTGTTTTGTTTGTTTGTTGACAAGTTCCAGGTGTCTCTCCTCAGTTTTCATTTCTCTGCCACTTGATGATTGGGATAGAAAAAATGGTGTAGGCAAGTGCAAAACATAAATTTGCTACTTGTTTTCTATTAAGCAGATAATAACTTGATTGTATTCAAAACTTGCTTAATTCTTATAGATCTTTCCTACTGTAAGAAAATCTTATGAAATCTTTTGGAGAGAGAAATATTTGGGATATCTTGGCCTACCTTTGTGAGAGTCAGAGGCATAGTTTCACGTCTGTTTCTGACTATTTCTTTGTAATGGTTTGAGTTTTTTATCAGGTTTTGGTTTTTTTTATCAGATTATATTTGATATTGTGGCAAGTGCCCTGGAATATTCAGTGAGCTTTAGAAAGTAATCTAGAATCTTTCCATGATGCTTCATTTTCTCAGTAAGCTGTTCCTGCTGGAAATACAAAGTTTTTAGTAGATATTTTTCCGCCATGTTCTGCAGTAAAGATCAATGCACAGAAGTAGTTTATCTGCAGTATCCATAATTGATGCCTGTTCTCTTAGTAGAACATTCTGATTCTTTAATATCCTTCCTATTACTGATACACTTAAATACCTTATTTATTGCCTTTACCTAATAGCTTTTAAAATTCTCTTGATTTTCTGAATTGTTTGCTCAAGATAGATTTTATTTTAGAAAGGATGTATTGTCATTTCACTTGCTGTCTTCCCCTTTTGTGTTCTCTTGCTTTCAGAGGGAAAAAACTATACCCTCCTGGGTTATATTACAATGTTATTTGAAGTGCTTGTATTTTATATTCTTAGGCTTTGTCCTTTCCATTTAATTTCCTTCCAATTTCTTTTTTTTCCAACTCCCCAAATCTTTTGAAAAGTTTTACCTGTTTTTTTTCACATGACTGTGGCTCTTCTTGTCATCCCCCTTTTCTGTCATAACTGAGCTGCATCATACTCTCATGTTTTGAATTAGCTTCTGTTTTTGTGTGAGAACTGAGTCAAAACTGACTG
Organism: Hirundo rustica; assembly: GCF_015227805.2. NCBI lineage: Eukaryota > Metazoa > Chordata > Aves > Passeriformes > Hirundinidae > Hirundo > Hirundo rustica. The sequence continues at coordinate 10,438,913 of NC_053457.1, read as the reverse complement.
CCTGATATCCTTTTCTTGCTCTTCCAAGAAGCAGCTGTTGCTGCTAGGAACAACAAAATAATAGACAACAAGAACACAATCACATTTTTCCATTTACTGTGTTCTGTGATCTTTAAAGTGGCGGCAGCGGAGTAGAATTTTCTCTAGTTGCTTGCATCAATCGGGTAGAAAGTTGTCAAGTTATCCACTCTCTTCTGAGTCATTCCTGATTTTTTGAGGAAGAGTTTGAAGACTTATTTCACCTTTAGCAATGTTCAAGTTCCTGTTAGAGTTGTCCCATGATCGCTGCATTTAAATGACTAAATTTTAAATATCTCTACGCAATAAGAGTGTATTTTCTGTTATCTGGGGATAAAATGTTTGAAGATCATCCCTAGAAATCTGTATTTTCTTATAGTGATACAGATCCATCTTCCTAATTCCATGTTGGAATTCCTTGATCTCCATTCTTGGTATGGCCGTTCTGCCTGAACGTGGCATTTTCCTAAGCACTGCATGGTGCTCAAGGAGAGGGATGTGTGTTGTCATCCTTTCCAGTTAGTGAGTCCTTCTCCTTCGTGGCTCTTGCCAGTTCCCTGTGCCTGAGCATGACCACAGGAGAGCTGTATCTCCAAATAAACAACCAGTTTGTTGGCTGAGCAGCAGTCAGGACAGTCTGATGGAGAATCAGTTTCCTGATGGTCTTTTCCTTCAAGATCTTCATTTGGAGAGAATGCCAAGGATGCTTTAATATGGTCTCCTGTGTTTTGCCACTTTGGCGCTTCCTCTCCTGTACAGTGCATTGAATTTACAGCTGCTGCATTTATCTCGCGTGGGCCCCAGACATCAAAGAGACAGAAGCTAAATCAAACTGTCCTCTCCTCAAACATGGGTCCTTAATTCACTCTAATTCACCTGCTCCTGGGTTATGTAACTTCTTTGGGATATACGTACCGCTACACTCTCACTTTGGAAATTTGTGTTTGTTGGTATAGGTCTCTTATTTTCAACCAAGAAAAAGGCTGTATTTTTTAACAGTTATAACAGTTTTAAGAGTTATACAGCTATTTTTTTTTTTTAATTTGCCTCTCTTCACTTCAGATCGTTATCTGGTAGTTTGAAATTTTAATAGAATAATAAATTTGGGGGGAGGAAATATGTATTCGGAATGACAAATGTCTTCACTGTTCTATGATTTTAAAAGAGATGTCCATTTTTTCAGCTAAAAATACGTTGTGTGGGTTTTGTGAGTCTCTTCTGCTTCCTCAAGGATAGTTTAAACTTCCTGGAGTGTTTCCTTTTATGATTTAGCACTTTTTTGATACTTTCTACCTCTGAATTTGATGTTCTTGCGAATTTCCAGAAATTATTATTATTCTAATGAATATTTAAATGCACTGTGAAAGAACTTTAAGAAATACAGGAGGTTTCCTTTGTTCCCTAGATAACTAAGCTTTATTTTGATCAGTTAATTTGTAGTGGCTTTATTCCCCTGAGTAGGTAATTAAATGAAGAATAAAACCATTTGAAAGAAAAAGCCTTTTGCATTTTCTTAATATTTCTCAACATTTAGGAGAAGATAGAACAATATTGTATTTAAGAGGACAATGCAGCTATTTCTGTTTGAAAAACAGAACATCTTACTGTATATTAGGCAGCACCATATTCTGTTCATGACGATACTGGGATCCTTTGTAATTTGCAGTTGTAGAGCATATTCCTTCATGGATGAGTGCATTTGTTTTTCCAGAGGCCACATGCAGTAAAAACTCATGCTGTACATCAGTGAGACAATTCAGTGGTTCCTGTTGCATCTATCCCAGAGCCCCATTCAGTTCCAAAAATGTTACCTGGATTTAGTCTCCATCCCTTTTCTTTATTAGAAACACTTGGCTACCTTTACTTCTTGAGGTACTTCACCAAATAGCAGACACAAATAAAAGTTCTTTTCAGATTTGTGAAGAATGCTGTGACATTTTAACCTTTAGTATACTCCTTTCAAAGCTTTTTAAACAAAGGAATCACATTTCAAAACTTCCTTAATTTGCCCAAAATGTTCTCTGAAAATGCAGAATGCTGTTAAAATGTTAATTTAATTTGATAAGCTTAGGTCTATAACGTTGCATGTTGAAAGATTACTTTTGCCAACCAATCTGTATGCCCACTTTACGTTTTTTCTACTGTGCAACCTTCATCCTCAATTGCCTTTTACAGACAAAAAATGTTATTTTCAGAGCTGGTCTGACTTAAGACTGCTCTTCACAAAGGAGTGTGTGGTTTCCAACTTCCCTTTGCTTTCACAAAGACCATTCTATTCTAATCTTTTGCAGTCTTTACCTATTGAAAGTTTGGAAGTTTTCTTAAGGCTTAATATGACTTTCCTTTTGTTGCTCTTTGCAAGGTGCACAGATAGATGATCCCTTACATCAGTTTATTATTATTTTTATTTTTTTTTTTTTTAATTTTACTTTGGGCTGTCTTGCTGTTTTTGTGTCTGCCAGCCATTTGTTTTCTGTTGCTGTGATCATTTCTGCTTACACATCATAACTTGTGGCTGTTCCAACTGAAGAACTTCAAGTTTTTTGGATTACTATCTGCAATCAGTAATTTTTATCTCTCTGCTCTCTCCAGAACCCTAATCCAAAATCTTCAAGTGAGCCACTTCTGTGGCACTGGGAAACAAAATTATTTGCTTCCTTTAACCTACATATGAGAGATATTTTAATAGTTTTGCAGTTATTTAATGAAATCAATATCCTTATTCTCTGTTTTTTCCAAGCTCCATCACCGTTTTCTCCTTTCCTAAAATGCTATTAGTCTTAGAACCTGTTAATTTTTATCACCTTCATACTGGTGTTGCTGTACCCATTGTAGTGGTTGCATCATGTGATTCTAGATGAGACAATCAAGACTTTAATAAGGTGAGAAAAAGAATGTGTTTTTATTTAGTGTTTAATTGGAATGATGTCAGCACTGAAATTTTAATGAATCTATCTCCACCACTTAGCAAGAGTTTTATACCCTTTTATAATAGGAGATTTTATTGTGAAGCAGATTTGAAACAAAAATAGTATCTTAATTTATGTGAATGCTAGGTTGTTTCTTTTTTTGTTATTATAATGGTGAACCTTCCTGTTTTGTTTTTATTTCACAGCACACAAAATCTCAGGAGGGTGTGGACGTGCAGTTGACAGTATCCATCTGATCTATTTCTTTTATCTGCTTTTGGATATTTAAGTACTTTGTATGATCTCTAAAGGGTTACATGTTGAGTAGGCCTTAAGAAGCATTAAAAACCTGGTTTGATGACCAGTTTAATGCTTCTTCCAAGAACAATTTGTAGAGATTAGGATTTAGTGAGATATCACCGGAGGATTAGCAATTGCTTCTTAAGGCATTCTGAGCTGACAGCTAATGGATAACTTTCCCCGATAGCTCTTTTATAGTCTGCTGCAGCTGGATGAAAATCAATGTGCAAGTGAACTTAAGTTTGTGTATCCATTAATTTCAGTTTTAACAGATGAGTACGACTGCCACAGTGGCTTGCTTAGTATGTTCTTCCCATCTGTCATTATCTAGATAACCTCAATTAACACACTGATTAATCCTCAAATTCTTCTTCAGTAGTTCCTTTCTGGACTGCACAATGTGAAGGAAAATGTTCCTGGCATGTCTGAGCAGACAGAACACACGCTAATCAATACCCAGAAAAATAGAGCCTGAAGAAAAGGAGCCTCATATTTCCTGCCCTCCCTAGGTGCTAAATAAAACTGTGCCTATATTAATTATTTTTATTTTAATTTTTTTCCTTAATCTGTTCTACATTTTGCAATTATTTGAACTTGAAGCTAATAGTTTCCTTGAATTTTACTGTTAGCTGAGAATTACAAAGCACATTTCCATTCTAATTTCCAAAGAAACAGCAGTCATGGTATAAAATAGCTTTAGTTTTACCAATTGATAAACAGAGCTACAAGAACTGTGTAGCTGTCAGCTATGCAGGGCTGTTTGTGAGGGAGCCTCAGCCTTCATTTTGAATCTATGGGTGTTCCCATTGTTAGAATCTAATTTAAGTGCTTTGCTTCTTGGCTGTAGCTGTTGTATCTGTTGAGTATTGGCTGGGGGGACAGTTCTTTGCTTCAAAAGTTAATGGCACAAAATAAGTATAATCCAGTATTTCAGTTCCAATATTTTCACTACTTCTGTAGGAATAAACATATATTTATTTATTTGGTTGCTTATTTATTTTAAGCCATGCTTTTTAAACACATGTGAAGAGTACAACAAAAATGTCTTTTGTTTTCCATCCCGATTTAGCAAGAACTAGCTGTGGAAGCTGTTTCTCTGCACTAGGCAGGATTAAGTAAAAAAGGTTTTAGTAAGAAACGTATGAAGAAACTAAATGTGTGTGTTGAGTGAGTAATATTTAAAAGAAAGCTGCATGAAAAATTACTTGGATAACATTTTTATAGATTCAAGAAATTAATGCATGGGCGAGCTATTACAGGAAACTACCAACTAAGCCATTTTAAACTACAAAAATAATCCATTATACACTTTTAAAGTTTTCATCTAAGTAATAATGATCAAGAGCTTTACTTTATAACCAAACAAAAGCTCTAGACTGCTCTTGTTAAACATTTGCTGTGCTGCCATGCCTTTAGGAGGATGCAGCAGTGGCACAGTGTTAGCAGTGCTGAACCTGACAAATTGTTGTATAAATAGAGTTAGAATTTGCAATGGTTCTTGTAGGTTTTATGATGTCATTTCATTTGCGCTTTCATTTGTTTCCTGATACTGATGGTGGATCCTCTTTGAAATACAGCATGAGCTAGATAGTAGACATAAATTCCTAAGATCTCTGTGAATGTTACAATGTGTATCTTGGATAGAAACAATTCTCCAGTTCTCCCTGGTGGACCTAGTTTAGTTTATAGGTTTATGTTCTTATGCATGCTTGACATTTTAAAACAAATTGCAATGTATAATCTTCTTAAGCAAACCAGTTATACCCAAGTGGTGGCTCTAAGTGTCTTTAACTTTTGTTTTCTACAAAAGCAAGTATTAATCCTTATTACTAAGGCAGAAAGCAATTCTAAACATTGATTGTGCCTGTCTTTGGTGGTATTTGTGTCAGTACTTTCTTCCCAGTATTTCTATGACTTCTTACAGTCCCAGATTTCAGAAGCCCTTCCTCAGTTTCTAATGCAGAAAGGCTGTCAGCTGTCTCTTCCTTTTGACCCCCACAGCCTGGGGGATGCTCCAGGTGCTTCCGATGCCTGTGGATGTGCCCTGGGCTTCCTGCAGCACGAGCCGCTCCGAGCATCATGCTGAAATCTTCATGTCATCTGTAAATCCCTCTGCTACTGCCATTTCAGCTGCAGCCCTGCTGATGGCAGACACCTTTTATAGCATTTTAATGCTAGAAATAGTTCCTTATTTTAAAAGAAATTAAATGATTAATCTGCTGTTAGTACTAGTACAAGTATATTTGGCCTTAAGCACAAACTAGGCATTGTTGCTGTCTCAGTTAAAATGAAATAAGAGTTTGGGAAGTGTTACTTTATCCCTAGGAACAGAGAAACATGTCTGCAGCTTCCTTACAGGAGTGGTCTTTAAATTTAGTGCACTCTGAGCATCTTGGAGCCCTGCTGCTGAGAAGCATGTGATTTAAATAGGGCATGGGAGTCCAGGTCCCAACAGGGAGAGGGTGGTGCATCAGTCATTCCGCAGCTCAAATGCTTTGACATATTTTTGCCTTCTCAATTACTGACACAGAATTCAGGCTGTGTATAACATCCCTGTAGATCTACTATAACGCATCAGTTGAGAATATTTGTTAGTCTCAATCTTCTGCGCTGGAAGTACTTTCCAATTAGCACACCCTACGCAGATCCGTAGTTATTCAATTATCTTAATGCTGACCTAGCAATATGGAAAGAAAGCCTGTTAAATCTTTTGAGTGTAGCAACAAAGTGAGAGACCCACGGAGTGCAGGGGATGGAGCGCACCATTCATCTCGGGCTGAGCTGGGGGTTGTCCGGGCGGAGTGCCCGCGATGCCGGCCCCGAGAGCTGCGGGAGCTGGGCTGTGAGCTCCCGCCCGGCTGCAGCGCCTCCGGCTCGCCCATGACACTGAGATCGCTTTCAGGCCATTAGCCCATCCCATGCCTTCAGCTGTTCGATCACTTTGGTCGTTTGGTGGGTTTGGCATGTCACCGAGGAACACCAGGGTTTGAGTTTTGTTATTTTTCTTATTTCCCCACTAAATGTTAGTAATATCACAATTTAATCGCTTTCCTTTTAGCGCTTGTCGGCCCTACACTGATGGTTTTTCAGATTATCTAATTGTATATGCAAAACGTCCCACTTATTACAGGGCTTTAATTTCATTATATCCACATGCAAGTCCATCATGACTACTACCATTATAACACTTTAATTTGAATTTTTGATGAGGGCTTTGATCCTGAAAATAATTACAAGCATTCAGTTATAATTGCATATTATCGATGTATATTATGTATGTGTCTTATTATGCAGAGTGCTCACTCACGTGCAAGTTACTGTTGTACAAGAACCTGCATAATTAAATCCGTATTTTATCAACTCTTAGGAAAACTATTATTACCGTATACACAATAACAGTTTTCAAGGGTACCCAGTTTTCTTTCCAGAAGTGATCTGAACGCTTAAAAGCCTTATTCATAGAAGAGGGAATAAGTGTGTGTAAATTATTTTGGAGTTATGGCATTAATATTCCCTTTCAAAACAACCTTTGTAAAACTGACTCATTGGCCGCTGGTGTACTTCCCTGCACACACATTTTACTTTCCTCATCACTGAGGTGCAGCATCTTCTTGAAGAACATGCGCTTAGATTTTAAGTATGTGCAGAGCAAGATCTAGCGGCTGAGGGATATAGTACCTAAGATAAACCTTCAGGAAATTTAGTTCAGTAATAATGTGCTTTTGCTGACTGCAGATTAGAATAGGTCCCTTGCAGTGACCCCAAGATTAGTCTAGCTGGTCAGAGCTTGATGCCAATAACACCAAGGTTGTGGGTTCCATCCCTGTGTGGGCCATTCACCTAGGAGTTGGACTTGATGAGCCTTCTGGATCCTTTCCACCTCAGGCAATCCTGTGGAATATATTTGCATACCTTTGCCTCTATAAAAGCATGAAGAACAATTACTTTAGTAAAAACATTCTGTTGAGTTGCTTTTGTTTATTTTTTTGCTGTCTTTTTCAATACTTTTTCAAAATTGAAAACAAAAGAAGGCTGAGAGAATTCTTTGCCAAGAATCCAAACTGTGCGCCAAAAGCATGCATTGGGGGAGTTTCCGTGAAACGTATTTGTATTATTTTATCTCAGCTCTCAAAACACGAAAAGCTGTTTCTAGTTCAGCCCAGCCGTTTGTTCCTGGGGAGCCTTTTTCCCCAGCCTGCCTTTCAAGCTGTGCATTATTTCTTGTGGACCACGATTTTCTTCTCCCCCATACCCTGCCTTGGAAGATGAGGAGAATAAATGTAGCACGCTTCCTGACGTATTGATACCTCTCCTTTTATTCCTCTTGGGAATGAGGAAAGGACTGATGATGTCACAGGTGTTAAGATTGTGCAAAGTCTTCAGCTATTGTTTTATGAAAAGCAGCTTCCTTAGCTTACGTAGGCCTCATTTTGCTGTGCCGCTGTTTCTTTAAGTCAGTGATCACTGAACTAAAAGTGATCATGATAGTTTTGTTTGATATGCAAAAGCACGGTGTAGCCAATGTCACAGAGTAAACATGGCATATTTCTCAGTTTAATATATAAATATATGTATGGGAATTTGAAAGCGGTTAGGAGAGAATGGAGTGGGAGGAAATGCTGAAACAAGAATACCAATGATAATTGGAACTGTGCAAGTCTGATTCATTAGATGCCAAAGAAGACAACTCATTAATCGTGAAAGAGAACTACTTTGGATTTAAAAAATATGATTAAAAAGGGAAGTTAATCAACAAGGGAGTAATGAGGATGAACATAAATAGATAAAAATGCAAAAGCTGAGAGCGCTGCATGTTAGGCAGTGGACAAGTGCTAAATGATATCAGAGTGTAACTAGAAAGGAACAAATATGAATTGCTGTAGTTTTTGTTACAAACTGTTTGGCAGCAGTGAAATTCTAAAAATGGCATAGGTTTAATCATAGCTAAATTTGGCAGAGAATGCTGGAAGGAAGACTAAAAATCGTAATTTTTTTATAAATTGAGAAGAAAAGAACCTGTATGTTCTACAAAAAAAGATTTCCTGATTTTGACAAATAAGTAACTAATGTGTTGAATAATTTGGTATAAAGTCAGAAAACTTTGGATTGCAGGTCTAGGTAGTTTGCACCAAAAAAGAATATTTTATCTCTGGAAAAGGATCTTTCTGAATCAGTGGTGGGGATTTTTAATCAAATGAGGTATTGTACATGGGTTCAAAAGTCTTCTGAATGATTGCTAATATTAAAACCCCATAAATGTGGTGATTAGGGTAAGGACAGGTGAGGCAAAGTGACAGATGTTCTGGACAAAATCATGGTAAAGCTGATGTGGGAAACAGCTGTTAGTTAACTCCCAGTAATCTGCTGGAGTAGTGGACAGGAAATCTTGTCTGATTTGTAATATTCTGAGAGAATCTCCAGTCCAGCTCATTTATGGCTTTGCCTTTGCATTATTCACTTAATTTTATCACACAGCATTGCAGAAAAATCAGAGTGAACAAACGGTGTACAAAGTCAGTGTATGTATGTATCATGTAAAATCATGTTTAATAGACCAGAAAATAAAAACCGGAACAATTGATTTCCAGAAGTCTTGGGGGAACAGTCTCAGCATGGTGTTTGCTCTGGTGGATGAAAGAAAGTGCAGGTCTTGTATCTAATGAGAGGATTAGAGATGTGCAGATGAACGTTCTATTTGCGTGCTTGGATTCTTCTCACGTACAAATACCCTCCAGGTTTGAATCTTGACTCTTTGCACATTTTCAGTCCTGATCCCACACAGACCTACTCAGCTAATGAGGTTTAAGATCCTTGCCTGAGGTGGAAAGACTATAGCACATCAGAATTCACAGTAATCTTGTTTTACACTTGAGTGGAAGTAGCAGTGAAGGAGTTGCCAAATATGCTGTGCTTTGCAATTAATATTTTAAATGTGTACTGAAGGTGCACGTGTCTCTTACTGTTCTTCACTATCATTGTATGATGTGTCAAAGGGGAATAGGTTTTTTTTCAGACATTATTAAAAATCTGTTATTCTGCATGTTGCAATTCACTATTTATCATGTAAATGTAACAGCTATAGCTGTGTTGGATTTAACTTGAATTTTTTAAAGAGAACCCCACTCAATATTTCTATGCTGTTTTTCCCTTGTCTTGAGGCAGTGCATGTGACAAATTATCTTGAAAGCATCTACAGGATAACTTCTAGAGTAAATGCTGTAGTGAAATCAGGTACAGTTAGTTTGAATTGTGTAGATACTTTTAAAATGTATTTTCTGTGTATTAAATAATATCCACTAAGAAGGAATTAGTTCTTCACTTAAATCCTGTTGTATCTACTTTTTCTGGTTTTTTATCATCAGAACATGCATCTCACTAGTGATGTTACTGACTACATTAAATTTTGATTTTTGTCTGTGAATGACAGGAACCAAATCAAATCCATGCCCTTTACAGTGAAAGGAAATATGTACGTGCAATATCCATCCATCCATCCATCCATCCACCCATCCATCCATCCATCCCTTGGTTCTTTATTATCTCTCAAATAGGTTAAAGAAGAGATGTGTCATCCCCTGCTCTGAGCAGAACTTTGTTCCCTTGTGTAGATAATTTTAGGAGTGATGAATCAGTACCTGCAGCGGGAGCGTGGTGCTCCAGCTGGAAGCATCATCTGTGTGCAGGTGAGGTGTCAGTTCCCTTCAGCTGTACTCATGCAGGAATACAGGACAGGAGCAGGCTCCTCCTTCATTGAACAGAGCTCCCTGCAAACCCCGGCTGCAGCCAAGAGCTCGGTTCTCCTCCTGGCACTATTGCAAGGTAGTTGAAATGTAAGGACCTGTAATTCTAAATTGAATTATATATGCCCAACATGGGATGACATAAATCAGTAATAATTTAGACAGCACTGCAGTCAGTGTAGAAAATTGAAGAGAAAATACAGATAGCTGAACTTCCTCATTTGTATGACTTAATTACAGTGTTGACTGTGCATCTGGAGTTGCCACTTGCCACGGTGGTTGAGTTTTACAGGGCTTGTGCGTTGGTGTTAATGCTGAGCTTGCCAAGTTGGAATGAACAATTGAGATGTTTTAGCTAACTAGAACGATTCATTTATTAGATAGCACCTGAAAATTACCAGTCTCAAGGGAAGCATTAAAGAATAATTAAAAATTTTCATGTAATTAACAGAAAATGCTACAAACCCGGTCACTCTCTGGTTGCCGAGGCAAATCAGGCGGGGCGTGTTGCTGTCGAACGCTGCAGCTGTGAGTAACTGGGGTTAATAGTAGATTTCTGATTTAAACCTGATTTTAAGGTGCCATTTCGGATAGGATTCACTCACTAGAACTCGTGCTTCAATGAGCAGTGCTGGTGCTCCGCGTGCAGCCCCCTGTCCTGCTGTGTCGGGAGCACTTCTTCAGTGGGAGGTTCCTCTCCCCCGTTTCAGCCTCTCTGACCGGAGTGAGTGGTGCTGGAGCAGTGAGCTGGGGCCATCAGGCCCAACACACTGATGACTTTGTCCCTTTAGTTTGTTTTTCCTCCAGTTATTTTAAACTCTTGAGCTGGGTTCCCAACACAGTAGGGGACTTTTGCACGAGAATTGTTTAAAATGCTTCTCTATCAGATCATTAATTTTTCTGAATTCTCAACTTAAGAGCAGTTTCTGAATAAAATTCCCGATGAAGTCACTGCCAAAGTGCTGTGTCTGTTACGTGAGTCTGGAAGTCAGGAAGTGCTGGGAACTCTGAAAAAGTAACAGGTTTGGTGCTACTGGTGTGTCCTCTAAACTGAGCAAGAAAGGTCAGCAAGTTCTAACGGGAGTCTTGTCTTATGTCTGGAGAAAAAAAGCCGTGTAAAACCTTCAGTTATTCAAACAGTGATTTCAGGCTAGGAAGAGAAATTCTTCTATAAAAACTGGCAAAATTCTTGTCAAAATATCTGTGGGAGTTACTCTATAATAGTATTGCAGACTTTCGTATCTAATAATTTAGGGTCCAGCTTCTGAAATTGGGTAATAATTTAGTGAAACCAAACCCACTATATTTCAGCGGGAATTTCTAAATGGATAATAACTTTGAAGCCCAGAACAACTTAAAATCATAGCAATAAGAAGTTCTGATGTTTGAATATTTGCTGTTGTAAGAGCTTCCTGTAGTTCGTTTTTCCATGTTCTTATGCTTTTCTTACCATTGGTAGCTAGCATTAATACAAAAAGGAAAAATGTATAAGGACAACAGCACTTCAAATGTAGTTTATAACATTTTATATTACCAACATCTTAGGAAGATTTTTAGCACCATTTATTGAAGTTTTTTGGCACTGAAAGAACACCATACTCAGTTGGCTTATAGCATGATTTCTGCAGGTGTAAATGAACCTGTAGGTGTCTTGCTCAAAGAATAACTTGGGCAAACTGTGGAAATATTTTTACTGAAGCTGAAGGTTTTCCTCACTTTCTAAATACCCAGACATGCCTGGAAATATTAGGTGAGTATTACCACTTACACTGTGTTGATGTGTTACAGATATGAAAGCAGAAAATACCTTACATATTCTAAAAACGTCTTTACTAGAGTACTCATTCAAACAGTCGCTGAATTACAGAGGTAGAAAAGCTGCAGAATAATCAATCTCAAATGCAGGCAACAGCAGCATCTCCTCGGTACTTTTTTATGAAGACCTTGTAGAATCATTCTGTGACTGGCATAAGAAATCAGAGAAGTAGGTATAGGAAGGAATATTCTCTATATCTCCATGCCCTGCACTTGAGAGAGACATTAAAAATTTATCTCATAATTCTTTCTTACTGGATAAAAATATATAATTTTATAAGCTATGCTCTAAAAGTTTTCCAGGCACAGCCAAATCACTTAGCCCATAAATCATAGTGACTTTTGGGAAACTTGTATTTTTAATTGCAAGAACACTTTTGGTGTGATTTCAAAGGTTGTGAAGTTGCTTTTGGCCATATTACCTGACATCTTTAACTCAAGATTTCATGTGCATGTAAGCACATAAAAATGTGTCCACTGAAGCTCATAAAAACCTGCTTTTGTGTCCTCTTAAATGGAGTCGAAGATGTTATCCTACTCTTATTTAAGGGAAGATGCTCTTAGAAAATTTGGTGAGAATCCATCCTTGGCATGTGTATTTTTGTTTTACTCAATTGTAAAGAAGGGGTGGTTATAGTTATAAGTCACAGAGATATTTTATCTAATAGTGACCCACTTTAATCATGTGATAATCACATTGCGCTACCATTATCTAACTAATATTGCTTGTCATCTCATTCTTGCAGTTACGTTTAATTTTTCCTGTATTTTTTAAAAACTCTTTTCCCAATATTAAATTTGTAGAGTTTAATATGTTGCTCTGTGTGCAAAATTACTTGTATTCCTTACTAATCCCAGAAGTTGAGGGGAGTGTTTTCTTTCTTCACGACTCAGTATCTTCAAGATGTTTGAGGAAAACATTTTTTTTAATTTTAATTTTTTTTTGGCATCTATTAGCATGTATATTTATTTTGGGTCTGCCTTAGCAGTAATCTCATCTGTATGAGTGATTGCAAGTGTAAAAGTACACAGCTTGCTGAAGTAATTAACGGTATGAAGTGGTTTGTAATTTCAGATAAGTATAATATTTATTTTCAATTACTTCTTTAACACATCATACATTTCTGGTGAGTTTTAATGAATCTAGGATACCAGTTTTTGAACACCAGAGGGAAAACACTCTTCCCTCCCACTCAGTGTGCAGTGTGTTTCAGTGTTTCATTTTGGCCTGGAATTGAAATAAAGGATAGATGGAGAGATGGATGGATATGAGACAAGAAAAAGAATTGCTTTCAAGTAATATTTTAACTAGTGAACAAAGTACATGAATATCATCCTTTCAGTAGGTATTTGTTTGCCTGTACTTATCCCCCAATCCTCAAAACAAAACCCTCGGTAATGCACGTCTGTTTCTTGATGGTTCCCTGTGCTGTCATGCAGAGTTGTTCTAAATTCTGGACTGTTTTCTGAACTTGAGAGTGTGAAACTGGAAGGGGAGAGATCTTTCCATCTAAGCTGACCTCTTTTGCAGTGGCTTGTTTGATCTTGCTTCAACATGCATTTGGGTACTTCTCTGTCAGAGGAGGACTGGGTTCAACCAGTTCACTCAGCTGTCCTTGTTGTTTCATGACCCTTTTAAAAAGAGAAAATTTTCTTCAGTCCCACGTCCTCTGGCTTGGCACCATCTCCCCCTTGCCAGATATATTTCAGTTTAAACAACCAAACCACATTCTAGTATTTTACAGTAAAATACATATGAATTCAGCACTCTCATATTCACCATAGGTGAGTTATTTTTGTTTTATCTGAAGCCTATTTTCTTTTATTCCCTAATACATTAATATTTCATAAATTTACAAGGTGGATACTTAATTTTGTTAATAGACTTCTGTCATCAGCCAGAAATACAACGTGGAAGTCTTTCTGCAAAAAGCCACTTATTCAGTGTTCAACATTCGTCTTGCATTAATTTTTCATGTATATGAAACGTATTGATGTGATTTCATCCTTAATGTGCGTGCTTGCATCTTGTTCCTTGCTGAGGCCTTTTTTCTTGTTTCAAGCAGCACTTAAAAAAAATTACAAAGATAATTTTAAAATGTTGTGGCATTTCAGATGATTGTGTAAATCAGAGGAAATAAAACAGTTTGAAACTGCTGTTAAGATTATAAGGGAGTCTTTGGATAGCAGGATTCTGATTGTTCCCTAAGCATTTAAAATATATATTAAATATTAATCAGTTTTTAAAATTATGTTTTGTCTAAGATACCATGCCATAAAAAATCTTTTTGTATGAAAGTTAGCTGTGCAAATCTGAAATATCAAAATTGTCTGGGTTTACAGGTCTGGATACAGGTGGAGGAAAGCAAGCTTTGCAATGAAGATTTCCTTCTGTCCTCCAGTAGGTGAAATGGAAATAGGTGGATGGACATCACTATAAACTAGTAGAAAGGAGTAATTGCCAACAAGGCAGCATTTGCAACAGCACTGGAGGACAGAGCATAAAGCATCCTGCCCAGCAATTCCCATTTGTTTCTGTTTTTCCAGTTCAGAAGGAAAAGGGATGTTGAGGAGATCTCATGTTGGTGCTCTGTGCTCTGTGGAGGTGCTGGAGAGCTGTGTGTTTACTGCTGGCCATGCTGCATGCTGCCTGAGCAGGAATACTAAGATATTATTGTGTGGTTAGGAGTTTCCTGACCTAAAGCTGTGATGTGCGTCTTTATTTGCTGAAAGCTTAGACCATAAACATATGGACTTGCAGTCTATTTGTTACAAAATTAGAGGCTTTTCTGTTTAATTGATTTAAAAAGGGAGTTAGGAGCCCTAGAATAATAATTTTGTCAGACACTATCAATGATTTCCGTTCAGGGAACCTTTGTCAAAGGTTTCCCTTGTTTTGTGGCAGAGCAAAGGGCAGAGCTAAGATAACTGATGGGAGAGATGAGGTCCAGCCGCTGTATCCCGGCAGAGTCAGGTGTGGGTTATGTGGGGAGCATCTCTTACCGTGAAAGGAGTGGATGTCAGTCCTTATCTGGAGGACAGCAGGGTCATGCTGACAGTGTGACCACACTGCCAAGGGAGAGCCTGGCTGGTGGCACGTGAGGGGACGGACTGGTCCCTCTGCCTTAGGACAGTGCTGGGCGCCTTCCCACTGCAGCTGGTTCGTCCCCAGCCAGGAGCATCCCCTGGCTTTCTCCTTGTGTCCTTGAGATAACCGAGAGAAACTGCAAATTTAAAAATTCATTTCAGCCCTGCACCGAGCAAGGGGCATCAGCAATTAATTGTGTCTACTTTATAAAGTGGAAGAGTTTAAACTTTTGGAAGACTTGCTAAACATCTGGCAAAGTTCTCCCCTGAAGCTATTTCACCTCATAATAGGGCTGCTCTCAGAATGATTGCTGTTGCTTGGGCATGTGCGTAATGGTTTCTAAAAATGCATAATAAGGTAAAGCTCTCAACTATACTGGAGAGCTAAAATGAATCCATAAAGTTGAGTCTTATAAATATTCACTATTTTGACTGGTTAGATATTTCACCTGTTTCCTGCGGGTTGTAAACAGGAGAGAATAGGAATTGCCAACAAATCAAATTTCAGAACATTGAAAGTGTCAGAGTGGTAGTGTACATTATGCTCATTCACAGACTATATGAGTCATTAAAATTCTGATATTGCCTCAGAAAGATAGAGTTTGTAATGAGAATTTAAAAAAAACCCAAAACCCATTTCTCTTTCTGGCAGTGATTGTTGGGAAAATTAAGGATAATACCAAAATGATTACCTTTGTCTCCTGCACTCTTAGCTTTTCAACCCTAAATGCCTTGCCTAACTGATGTGCTAGGAACAGTACACTGAGGAGGTGCAGTAGAAAGTTCTAATTTATTTTGAATTACAAGTAGAACGCTTTCACTTTTCTTACTAACTTTCTCATGGTTTCAAGATTCTTTTTACTTAAGTGTTTCTCCTTTTTAAAAAAACAATACTTTGAAAGCTCTGAAATGTTTTCCGTGAAGAACAGACTGTTTTTCTTTCTTGTAATTTGAGACTATACCAGCTAAGGTTTTGATGGGTGCTCTTATTTGTTCCAAACACACTGAAAGTCCTTGATCCAAAGCCATAAAGTCAGATAGATTTAACTGGCCCCTTATTTATTTACAAGTCAGAATGGGCCAACAACACAAGTAATTAACTCAGAGTAATGCCTTGCCCAGCCAGGTGTTAGTGGTGCTGGTGCTGTCCTGTTAGCTGGGAATGCAGGCTCCTCCTGGTTCCCATTGCACATCAGAAAGAAAAGCTCTTTCCAGTGCTGCCTTGAGCAGTGGAGCTGCTGCTTTGCCTGTGCCTCTCTTGAGGGCAGGGGTTTGTACCAGAGCAGATGAAGGGGCTGTTCCTGCCCGGTCTGTGCTGTCACTGAGCTGTTCCGTGCTTCACACGCGTTGTGCAAGCGCAGCATCGGCTGGTCTGGGTGAGAGGTGAGTCAGAACCAGCTCTTCTGTGCAGCTTTGGAGTCTACAATGCTCAACACTTACACCCTTCTCGGTGATCTGTTCGCCAGCATTTGCTTGATTCTGGTGCCTTAAGTTTTAGCTTTCACATTTTCCAGGTTCTGTACTGCATTAGTATATAACTCTGAATTTCACATAAAGTGTTAGCAAGTTCTCCTCACAGTTCAGTTAGATAAAACAATCCTTTTCCAGCCCAAGAACCAAGGACAGTTACAGCTTCAGGCCCAAAAAATATAAACAACAAATTGAGGAGAGCAGACTGGGAGGATGGGACTTCATAACCTCAAGCTGTAATTGGACAATTAACCCAAATATGTAAATGGACCAAATCTTAGGAAAGTGTGAAAATGTGTGATCTGTCATCCATCTTGGGTGTAGCCTCGCCAGGCTCTTGTACTGCCCAAGGTGTATGCTTTGAAGGCCTTTCAATAAATACCTATTTTATTCCCTTAACACTGCCTAGCCTCTGTTCTAGTGGCCTCCCAAGGCATCAGTCCATCCCAGGTTTCAGACGTACCGGTGGTGCAGCTCCCCAACTCCAGCTTTATATTTTAAGTGGCAGCAAAATACTTTACATCCATTTTATAAACTTGCCTGTCTTAGTCTAAAATCCTGGAGCTGGAGCTCTCGGAATATTTCCTAAGTCTTAGTGGGAAGGAAGTACAATCACAATAGGTATTTTTATGGTTTTCTGGAATGCTTTAGTAATTTTCAAAGGCTGTCAGCATATTATACAAATAATTGGACTGTTGTGTTTCTGTTGTGCAGAAAAATCTCTACTTGGAGCCATCAACTTTGTGATCTTACTGCACGTCCCCTAGGTCGTCCTGTGTGCAGCACGCTTAATTTAGTGTTTGAAAATGTGTAATTCTTGTGTTCTGGTATCATGTTTAGAATTCAGTTGTAGATTGTGACAACAGTGCTGAAGGTCATAAAGTAAAATCATGTAGTGGGTATTTAGAGGGCCAGGAGAGCCAATTAAAAATACTAAAGGAGTGGTGGTCACTCTGCATGAGAGTCCTTCCTCTGCAGTGAACATCTAGGGAGTAGTAAAAAGCCACCTCTCCACATAAAGTCAGTGATACAGGTAGTGAAATGCAAATTAATTGCCACCACAATTTTGTTTGTGATTAATTTTAACTAAGTTTGTAGAAGAGAAATTAATTCTGTTTGAAGAAAAATGCAGTGCAAGGATTTTTTTTTATTATTTAGTAGGTTTCCAGCCAAGGTACTTTGGTAGATCAGATATCCTAGTCTAATACATTTTTTATTGAGAATTGCAGGAAATGTTTGTATCCAACTTTCTCAAGTAGCCTTTTATTTGAGCAAATCAAAACATAAACATTAGAGATAATCTCTGGGCATTTTTAAAGTGAGAAAATAAAATGTGACTGCTTATCCTAAATTGTATTTGGAGATGGGTTGAACACAGCTCTTGAAATGGAATATATTCACCGGAGGCAAAAGCATGTTTGTGTTTACTGATCTGAAGTTAACTGACCTATCACAAAGGTTACATTTCAGTGATCTTCAGCAATTTTGTGAAAAGAAGACGTTTTTAAATGCTGAAATGTTCAAGGACTCAGGTTATTACTGTACTGTGTCCAAAAAAATGCAGATTTGTTTTTAAAATATGCTTGTGTAGATGAATAGGAAGAAGAATAGGAAGAAAAAAAAAGGTTTTGTACAGTTCATTCCCAAATATTATAGGATGCAGTCATTCTAAATCTGGTGTGACTTCAAAGCAGTTACATTCAATCACTGTCAAGCTTGCTGTTCACTCTGTCTGCATGTCAGATTTCTACAGTTTAGTCAGAATAAATCTGTAGCATAGCATGACCTTAATGATCCAAGATTCCAGAAGAAATAGGACTCTGTAGGCAAAGTGGGATAGCAGCAGAGACACATGGGAATGGTTTGGCTTTGTGGTCAGTGACTGTGGCCACTGCTGGACCCTGAGGTGCATGAACCACTTCTGCTTTGGGAGGGAGCATTTAGAAGCCACCATAGCTAATTGTAGCCTTATATTTTAATGAAACGTAGAAGAGGGAATTAGAATATTAGTCTGGAGAATGCTACATTGCAAAAAAAGGACCATTTTTCTTTGGACTCTAATGATCTATAATGCAGAAAATCAGAATTGGATGTGGACAAACATCTTCTACTGCGTATCTGTTGTGAAAAATTTCCTGTAAACATGTGACTGTTCAGACAGTCATGAGAACATGATTAAACATGAGCAGTTCAGGGTGAGACTGCATCCAGCTCTGGGGAAGGGGGACAAAGACGGAAAATGGACTGAGGTATGATGGATGTGTGATGACTTTAGTTGTCATGTGCTTCATTTCCTGTCACCTCAGTCAAAAACTTTTAATCTCAGCTGTGTCTAAAAGTTTAGGTGAATTATTGTATATGCTCCCCTAGGTCTCTTCACTGACAAAAAGGAAAGTCTAGTGGACTAGTTTAGATGCTGATGGGTACCCAGTAGGTGTTGGTTAGAGGAAATCTCATGCCTGTTTTCTCTTAAAAATGTTTATTCCTACATAGAAGCAAGTCCTGAGTGTGTGAGGCAAATCCATGAAGTGGCAGGTAACTAGGAGGTGAGGGATGAGATAGAGGAATGTTTTAAATCATTTGGGATGTTCTCAAACTCTCCTGGCAGTTTGAATTATTTTAATTTTTTTTTTTTTTCCAAAGGTATATTCAGGCTTTCTGGAGTAATGTGCATAATATCCTTGACTGGAGTCTTTCCATATACAAATAGCCCATTTCAGAGTTAATTTCAGAGGTGAAAGATAAATCCTTTTGCTTGTTTTCCCTTTGTCATCCCAGAATCCTTGAGTTTATATGTCCACCTCTCTTCTCTGATCCTGGCTGTCGCCACATACAGCTTTATTTCCAGATTCTGAAACAAGTTGTTTGACCTTTTCTCTTTTGTCTTGTTACCTTCAAACAGAAGGAAAGATGTTTTAGATTATAAAAAATTCTTTTTGTTTGTTTGCTTGCTTGTTTATATGCCTTCCAAGGGAACTTATATGTACAAAAGTCCTTCGTGATTTTGAAATGCACGCACATGAAGTTAGTGGTTGCTGTTTCTTTGCAAAAGACAAGTGGTCAGCTGGAATCAGAGAAGGAAATAAGTACAACCCTGCCTTGTTTCCTCTCACAGTATTTTTTTTTTTGTATCTCTGTGAATTAGTTTATAATACATGGAAAAGTAAATCAGACTACATTCACAGATTTGCATGAAACTGACATTCATTGCATTTTAGTGTTCAATTTTTATTCTTTCACTTCTGATTTTTGTGAAGATCATACAAAATCTGTGCTCCAGATAGTTTAGTTTTTGATTGTCACGAGGGTATTTCTTTTTTGAAAAGCCACGTTTGGCCATAATGCCTGACATATGGTAAACACATAACTCATCCCTTTCTAGAGACAGCCCTTGCAGTGCTGCTGCAGTCAGTGTTAGCTGAAATTCCCAGCCACAGCTGTGTGAATGGTGCCAGCTCGGGCTGCTCATGGCAGCCCACAGGGAGCTTTGATGCAAATTTGAGATAGCACACCTTAGGTCGGATCTCTCTTTCTTCACGTCGCTTTTGGAAATTACTTTTGAGTTCATAATTTTCTCTAAATGTGCTCCAGTAGGAAGTTGTCCGGCTGCCTTTTTTTCTCTTAAGGTAAAGGTGTGAATAAATCTCACAGACACTTGAATATTTTTTGCATCAATAAGTTTGGGGTTTGGGGGAGTTACATTTACACGTGAAGATTTGTAATGGATAGCACTGGGTTTTTCCTCATCGTCTATAAAAGAAAAGAATTCACGCAGCCTGCCCTTTTAGGCTTAGCCAACCAAAACCTTGGTTGAACTTGACTGTTCTATGGTCTGTGTGTGTGTTTGTCTCTGTTTGAATGAGGGATTAAGGAAAAAGGAAAATGCTTGAGTTAAAAATGGAAAACTTTCTATTTAGCAAATCATCAAACTCTTCCCAGGTAAAAAACAGATACCTTGGGTAGTTTCTGTCAGTGTTCTTTGGACTGAAGGTGTTTTTCAGAGATGAGTACTAGGGGCATAAAGCAGCATTTGCCTTTTGGAGAACAGTCTTTAGTAATCTATCCACCTGTCAGTACGTATTCAGAGATGTCTCCTCTGCTTATGCACAAAGAGAAAAAGACCAGAATTAATTCTCACTTCAACTTAGTAAGTCCTCAGAGTCCCGTAACTAATAAAAGTACAAGAAAGATCCACAACCAAAGAAAATATTTCCATGGCTTTGGCTGCCAAACTGGATTGTTTTGTTATTTTTTTCCTGGAAGTCGAACATATGTGTACTTGCAAAAATATTTACTTTCTTTTGTCAGTCTTGATCTATTAGATCTATTATTAGTATCATCTGTAAAATGCCAATTTTTCTGACATCTACCTTAATTTTCATCAGTCAGATTGATTGTATTTTGTCACTGTGTGCTTCCTATTAGATTAATGTTTGAGTACAGGATGAAGAGCATGAGCTCTAGAGACTAAATTTTTGTTCAAACCCTTACATAGTCTGCTGGGGATCATTCTGCCCTTTCTGCTTTCCTGTTTCTGTCCCATTTTATGGTGACAAAATGTAACCCCTGAAAACTAATTAAGAGCTCTCTGCTATTTTATTGCTTGAAGCTTTTTTGTACTTTTACAATGTAAGTGTGTGAATTTTAGGTTCTTGTTACATAACTTATATATATATCTATCTATATATATATATCTATATCTATATCTTTACTGTATTTTACCATAGAACTGGGAAGAAGGAATCCCATGGAAATACATTTAGGTGTCACTGTAAGGCAACCCTTAATTCAATGCAAGCAGTTCTCCCAGGCTTAGTCTCACTCAACATCTATTTTATTTTCTGCTCAGGGAAAGACTTGTGTTCCAAACTGCCGTGTTAGTGGAAAGCTGGAGATGGAAGAAAACAGATTACTCATAGCTGGTGCAAGGCCACATGATGGGTGACTTTATTTTTAGAGCAGGCTAGCGCAGTCTAATCCTGGGATGTTGCTTGGAAGAAGGAGGCTTTGCATGAAGCAGTTACTATGTAGGTTACATTCCTACATTATTAATAGTGTAACTGGAATGAAAATCTCACAGGTTTAATATTTATAAACCCCTCTATCTGGAGGTACCTTGGCACCCAAAGGAGCCGCTCTGTTGTTGATTTCCCACCCACCTGCTCTGTTGTTGATTTCCATGCACAGTTGGAGTTTGATGCTGTGTTCCCATCCAAGCAGAAGAGAGTCCCTGCTCTCTGATATTAAGTGTCCTGAGGGAGGGTCATGGTGAGAACCACTCACAAGGACCAGGCTCTTAGGAAAAAACTTCAGTAACGAACTTTGCATTGAAAATCCTTGCTTTGGATAGCACTGTACTTAATTATAGTGCTATCCATAGCAAATAACAGTAATTAGTCCATAGTGCACTTGCTATGGATTAATCACCATTATTTGTCCACTGTATCAGCTACTTCTAGCAGCTGTTTCATTTCCTTAGAGTTTACCTCAGTATTTCTCAAATAAGCCAACCAGTGGTCAGCAGCTTCTCCTTTATTCGTTATGATACACAATTTTCAGCCGTTCATTTTCCCTCGTATTTTTTCATAATACAGGGATGGATCATGAGGAATAATTTCAAAAAGCATCTGAGGTGATAGTAATTCACTGACCTTGACAAACTGTTAAGCACATTAAGTTTATGTATTGAAAATTACACAGTCAGGCAAAATGGTTTCGGTCATGTGAAAGAAAGTAAACTCTGTGTATGATAATGCCATAGAAATACATTTTCAAGAGCTGATTGGAAAATGGAAATTTTTGTTGAAATAAGAATACATTACTTTGGAATATAGTATTTTTTCAGATTTTAATAATTGAAAGAAAGTGAGCCACCTTTATTTTGTTTAAGGGAACATTTGGCTGTATTATGTCTATACTTAAGCAGTACAACTTCATAAATTAAATCTTACGGGTTACACTGCTTCTAAAAAGCAGAAGAAAGGACTGAAAAAACTTTTATTTTTCATTGAAACAAAATTTTTATTTTCAGTTAAGCATGATGCTGGAGAGCTTGTAAAGAATGTATATATTTCTCCAAAGCTCATGGCATTTCATCGGTTTTCTCATAATACTCTTTGTGCTATCAGAAAGAAATTCACAAAACCTTAGGTCATTTCTCTAAGTTATTCTATTATTAGGCTGATTCAAAGCAGAAATCATATCTAAATTTATGTGTTTGTGATGGAATCTCTTTCTAACTATATTAGCCAATCCCATCTACTGTAGGACTAGGAATGTGAATTTCCTCTGTTTCATTAAAAGTTTTAAAGATACATGTTACCCAACAGTTAAGAAAGTTGGAAACAGACTGACCATGACTGTAAAAATGCATGGGTTTTTTGTCAAAAAAGCACTTTTGAATTTTTCTCCTGTCAACTGGAAGACTGTCTCCTGTATTTTCTGCTTTACGAGGTGAATGCCGCCTCCCTGGCTGAAAATGCTGTCAGCCAGTGTGAGAACAAACAAGGCAAAATCACCTGGAGTCTCCAGAAGGAGTACCCAGAGTGGATAGCAGTGCTTTCCTGGAGTGCAGGGAGGTGCAAGGAGGAGGGAACTGCTGCTGGGGCTCCTCTGTTGTTGAGCTGGAGATTGCTCCCTGAAAAAGTCACGTCCCACTGAGCTGGAAGTCACTGTAGTTTTCTCTCATATTGCCGGATGCTCACAGCCATGATACACATGATGTTCTGCACTAAATAAGGAAATGTGTTGATTTTTTCCCCCCGGATTTTATGCTTTTGGACTACTAAATAGCTGTTGCAGTGTTGCATGGATTTTTTTGAATGGCTTGTAAATTTACTTACTTATAGGCTTAGAAGTAATATTTGCATAATTCTCTATCAGACACAGTCCGAGCAAAGTGTGCCCAGTTAAGTGACTATGTATAAATTTAAAGGCTTACAGTTTCTCCTTCTTTCCCTTGTCCCCTTTTCTGTAAATTTTTATTATTTAGTATCTTAGATGACATATCTTTTCTTTTTCTTGTTTTCTGTTTTTACTCTTGCATCCTCAATTGATACTAGCTTGCTATGTGCTTTTTCAAAAGAAATTTCTCCTTGATGCATTGGTTCTATGTGCCAAGAAAAATCTATCTGAATGAAAAATAATTAAAATAGCATAGTGAGTTAGCCTGTTAGGCTGCAAAAATTAGCTTTCATTTCCTAAAGCATTTTGAGTGACAGTAAGTGTTTCACTTGAATTTCAGGGCTCTGATGAGTCACCTTTTATGTAGGCATTATGAAGGCACTGTTGATGCCTCACTATGACAGTCTTAATATAGCTGTAATTATGCTGAAACTACTCAATAAATGAAATCATTGTATTAATCTGTATGTTTTCTTTGCAGGCTCCCACAGAAACATTTAACTGTGTTCTTTATCACGCTCACTTTATTCTTACACCACACTTTTGTAGGGAGAGGGGAATGGAAATATCAGAGGGAGTCAATTCAGAAATCCTGATTCATACTCGGTAGATGCTCCTCTCCTTCATGCTTTTCATTTTCCTTACAAGAATTTCAGTAATTCAGGTACAGCATCCACTGCAGGGCCACTGAACTCGTAGCTGTACCTGTCTGTCAGAAATAACAGGTCAGCTGCAACAGCACTGACTGTTCCTCAGTTCTTCACTGTAACTTCAGTAGCAAATCCTCCTGTTAGTCCTGTGTGGTGGAACAGTCATATTGCCTTCCTCACACTCTAGTCTTATTGACAATGCTGCTGCACGCAGGATGCAGCTGAAACACATGGCTTTGAAACTTCAGGGCAAATAGCTTTTATTTTGATAACGTATAGTGATCTGGATTTCATAATTAATCATTTAACCATTTGAAATGGTAAAAGTATGTAACAAAATGTGGAAGAGTTGACTGCCCTTTCCTTTCCTTAATTCTTGAAAGCATGAACTGTCTTAGTAGAAATGTCTTCAATTATCGTATAGGTAACTTGCTTAAATAATAGACTTCAAAGTTGTCAGAGTCTCTCTGATACATATGTAAATTTACGAAATGGACTTTGACTCACATTGGCACCATGGCTAAAAATGACTAAGCAGAGGTCTTCTCTCTTCTCAGACGCATTACATCAATAAATTTTAAAATAAATAAGTATTAATAACTCTTGTATTTTAGATGGCTGTATAAATGGCTGTGATTAGAACTTATACTTCAGCCAAAGTATTCTGTTGAAAATTTTCCCTATACATTGTGATAGTTTTAATTTGAACATTTATATTTACATTTCAGCCTGAGAAGTTGTGTGATGACAGTTCTTTATGATTTCTCAATGGCTAATATATGTATTTCATTTCATGTTACTGTTCTTGGACGTAAGATTGACTTGCCTTTTCTAAAAGCTTAAAATGCTTATTTTATATGAAGTCTCCAGTTAGGAAGAAGTCCTGTCACTTCTATTTGTGCTGAACTCTTAACATTTTTACTGCTATTGAGTGGTAATTCTAGGTCCTTCTGTTTTCCTAATGCAGGAATGATTCACATTTGGAGTCAGGGTTCTCTATGGTTTTATCATCATCATTATTGTACCAAACATCTCACTCTCAAGGCTCATGGTCTCTGTAATGTACTGACTTGCAGAGCCACAGAGTGTCTGAAACAGGAGCCATTTTCTCCACCAGTTTCTCTCTGTGCTCCATTGCAGTGAGCAGAATTTTAAGTTGCTCAACTTCAGTTTTAAGACGATCATTTTCAATCCTAGATTGGTCAGCTTGAATCCCCGATTTTTCTCCTGTTTCCCCATCGAAGGCTAATGATGACTTGAACACCTCAATTTCTGATATCACCACAGTACCCTCCAGTTCAAAAATCCATTTGGAAGCAAGGAAGTCCTTGGTTTCCCCACTGCACAGGAGGGGTTTTAGGAGTTTCAGGCCCCTAAAGCTGCAGAAATGATACCTTTACCTTTTCCCTCTCTAGATGAACCAGGTTCACCCGTGGAGGGCCATTCTGCCCCGGCTGCTGGCTCAGCAGCCAGGCTGCTGGCTCAGGACAGCAGCTCCTCTCTCCCTGGCTGGGCAGGTGCTTGGTGGTTCCGCAGCTGCAGAGCACCTCGAGTTCCGTCCCCGCGAGGATTTCCAGCGGCCGCAGTGGCCGCGGTGTTCCCACTCCGCTGCAGCCTCACTTCCACCCCCTTAGCAGGTGCTGCGGTTGCAGATTGTGTCCGTGGGGAATAGGTTTGGAGCTGCCAGCTCCATTCCATCCAGGGAGCAGCAGCTGTGTTTTACCCTATAATTTCCGTATCATTATAGCCTCTGTTAGGATGTGAATATAATTTCTCAGTTTCCCCTAATTTTACCCCCAGCCATCTTTCCACCTAGAGATTTGATGTAATTTACAAATTATTCTGAGTTACATGTTTATTGGATACAAAATACCTCTTTAGAAATATTATTGAAGTGAATAATAGTTAAAATAAATAGAAATGAATAAGTGATAAAAATCAAAGTATGTTGAATTCATGGCTGATCATGTGCTATGAATGAATTGAAGCACCTGTGTTTTTACTGAGTATAGTTTTATTTTCATAAAAATGAACTTGGTAACAATAGCTAATTGATTTGATTCAAGATATAGAACTTAAAGAGAAAATTATTTCAAAAATTAATGTGGCTTCTGTCAAAAGTATTGTTTAAAAATAATGCCAGCAGAATTTATATTGTAGCTTTCTGAATCCTTCTCCTTGCAGTCAATTAATGTGTTTATACAGTTTTGTTCAGAGTAAATACATTGACCAAAGTCCTGGCTGCCCTGAAATCAATGTTAGTTCCATTCATTTCATTAGTGTTTATTGACATAAGTAGATTTATTCATCTGTGCAAGGTAGACATAACATTTATTTCTCTTGCTGAATGAACACTAATTTTGAAGGGTTTTCTTGTATGAGCCTTGGTTTGTAAACAGCCTCTTCATTTATCTTCATGAAAAAGTTCAAATATGGACACCTTAATCTGTATATGTTAAGTTACAAGGATGATTTCAATTCTTCTGCATTTCAGGCATCATTGAAGCCTATGGGAGCTGGAGGAGTTCAGTGCTTTTCAGAAGTTTCCAGTATGAAATCTAATTTGAAAAGCACTGAATAAATTAGCTATTTTTCTTCTGTACAGTATGGCTTCTAAATACCAAATGAGATATACAATGTGCAGATGTGCTCTGAACATGGGTTAGTCCTAGAACAGAAATCTAAGCTGCTACCATATTTTTTTTCTAATTTGTGAGCATAATTACTTAGTGAATTACTGGAGAAGTCTTGAGGGTGGCTTCCAGGAGTCCAGTTTTGCTGCTGTAAAACAATTATACTTTCAAAGCGTTCAGTTGATGCTACAAAACCAGAAGTTTGTTCTTGCTTGTGCTTTTCCCCATCGTCAACATTAGATCAGTCCTGTGTGTTTATATTTCCAGCACTGGCACATCGTGTTTGTCCCGCTCGCAGTCCTCGCCGCAGGACAGCCTAGCTGTGTGTTCACAACGAGCTTTTAAAGGAAATTATGATGAAACTCAGTTCAGGCCCCTCACTTTTGTTTACCCGCTTGAGGATGAATCATCCGAGCTGTCCTTCATCCGTGCAGGAAAACAAGCCAGCGTCATTTCCCTTGGGCGAGGCGATGTGTTTGGACGCGTGTCAGTCGCGATAGTCCGGAGCGGCCCGCAGCGAAAGGTGTTTGACACCCAGCATTAACTCTGGGGGAGATGCAGCCATTGGGGCTGTCTGGCCTGGAGCGCCCAAGCGCCCTACAGCCCTCTGCTCCCCGGGCAGGATGCGCAGCAGCAGCACAGGCTCTGCTCTGCCCCAGGGACGCGCAGTTCCCTGTGGCTGGGTCAGCTCATCCACGGCTCCGGGCCTCCTGTGACACCCAAAACAGCTTGGGCAGGGTTACTTTAACATCTTTCATTTACTTAATTTTCTTTTGTTTCTCATTCACTGACTTAGCGTGAAATGGAAAATCAGCGTTTCTGGGCCTAGGGTTACACCGAACCTTTTATCCTCACACCTTTTTAAAAGGAGTTATTGGTTATATGAACTGTGTGATAAAAAGTCTAGGTGTGATTTTTATTGAAAATATCTCAAAAGGACACAAATCAGTGGTTTTTTTTTTTTTTTTTTTTTTCATTTGGTTTTAACACATTTAAATTAGAAGATAGGCTGGAAGTTGTGGTATAGCAGTAATTTGACAGAACTGGAGTTGATGTAGAATGTGTTGCATATGTTCTTCCGATGTAGCTAAAGGGAATATGTTTATTTTATAGATTCTTGTTTGTCTGGAATATTCCTTTGAGATTATGTTTTCTCAGAGTTAACTGTCTGGGATCCTGCTATAATTCTAGTTAACAAATATAATTTTAATCCCCTTATTGGGCTAAGCAAAAGGAAATAAAAATGCTTCTTTTTTTTTCTTTTTTTTTTTTTTTTTTTTTTTTTTTTTTTTTTTTTTGTGGGTGCAGATTTTTTTCATACTAATCCGTTTGTTCAGGCTTTCAGAACACTAAAAGCTCGAGTGATTTTGCCGAATCAAATTAATGCACACATAATGTGATTAGAGCTATCACAACAAATTATGACAATCAAGAAGTTTCACTTCATATTGGGCATCTTTAACCCTGCAGTATTTAGGGTTTGAAACCTTTATCAGTATACAGCTTGAGGTTTCATTTTGCAATTTAAGGGAGACAAAGTGCATTTTGTTTGAAAAAGAAAGAGAGACCTTAGCGATCCTTGTATTCTGAACATCTGGTCTTGATAACACAGCAGGATTTAATGACACTACTAGCACTTGAAGCTATCTTGCCTCTATTTGAGTATCCATATATATGAGGAAGACAAGTTTATATTGCTTCATTTTGAAAGGTAAAATGAATCTGTATCACACATGCAGATAAGATACAAAAACCAGTATGCAACTTGAAAATAGATAGAAGTTGTCATATTGCACTAGAAATACAAATATTAAAACCTGTAGAAGAGATAAGGTTAGCTTGGTGATTCCTACCTGTCTAGGAAATACAGAGTGAATTTAGATACTTGCAGAAATTACAAGCAATAAAAATAAATGGAAATGGCAGAAAATAATAATTTTCACCATTGTTCATGGGTTACAAGCAGGCTTTTGTACTTTTATAAATTAACAAATGTCTAATGGGGAGTCCATAATACAACACAAACAAATTGCCATGTTGGTGGGACAATGGGTAAAGTGTTTTTTAGGATAAATCAGAGTACTTATTTTAGTTTTGCCTCAAAACACCGTTATTCTTTTTGCTGCTATATATTTTATATTGATGTGTAAGCTGTAATTGAAATTACTGCTAATAGTTGGCATAAAAGAGTAAATAGAACTGCTTATCAGGACTAACTTTTCATTGTGTATGGATAAGCATATATATTTATATACGTAATACAGAGTAAATTTCTGAATGTTTTTTACTGTTTTGCAGTCTGCAGCTATATAGACACGTATAAATACAAGTATATATATTTATACTATATATATGCATACTTTTATGTATTCTTTGTATCTATCTATCTGTCTATCTAGGTAGATATCATTTCAGCAGAACTAACAGAATTTTTTTCTTAGAAATACTTTAATTCTCTTCTAATCAGGTCTTTATATCCTGTGTCCGGATCACTACTGCTTTACTCACTAGTAGTATTTTCCAATAAAATCAGGAAATAAGTAGTGGCTCTAAATTATCTTGCATGCAATGTTGACTTTTACCATAGCAAATAAACTTCATTCCTGCTGTATTCCTTTGAAGCTCCTGCTCTCTCAAAAGCTTTCCTTGTGTGTGTAATCCACACTTGAGTATTTCTTGAATGGTCACCGGGAAATACAGCAATAATTCTTCATGTGTGCATTTATTCTGTGATAGAGATCCTGTGTAAATATTCCTTGAGCTTGAATAGTCACAGCATAAGGATCCTGCCTGATTTGGTTTCAGTCACTAATTACTCTGCTCCGTCAGCGCTGTGGATTTCTCTTCAAATTTTGTCATGCAGTTCTCATTGACTGGCAATAAAGTTAGTGGAAATCAACTAGAACAAGTGCTGTAGCTTCTAGAAGTGACCAAATCAGAAATCACTTTTCTACAAGGTATTTTTTCTTAAATGTGTTTTCAAGTATCTTGATAATACAATGAAAATGTCTCAGAAATGCTTTAAAAATACATATCTGTTAATGGAAGCACCTGAAATCTGAGAATCTCCCTTCTAATTTTATAGGTACTTTCTTGCTTCAACGTAATATGTTTTCATTTTGTTTTACGAGTTTTGGTATTTCTTGCAAGCAATGTGGAGGATTTATCATGCAGGGATTTTCACATTTTCTGTCACAGTGCTATTTTTCTAATGTATACAGATAGGAATTTCCACTTCAGCAGGGTAATAATGTCTCAAGGGCATGGCACGTACAGATTGAAATTACAGGCAATTACAATTGCATATGCATAAATCAAAATGACAGGCAGAAAGGGGACACTGAGCTGTTCTAAACATTCCTGGTAAATGTGAGGTTGGATATGGCCTGATTGCTGCCCATATGTTTGAACAGCTCTGGAAGCGAGATCACCGCAAGGAGATCAGGGAGGATTTAGAGGGATGATTTCCACAGCTTTGTTTGAGGAGGCAGAGATGAGTGAGAGATCTGACCGTGCCTTTTTCAAACAGTGGCGCTGGCTCTGCGTGCTGTGAGATGATGGGACACTGCAGCGGAGGAGGAAGGCTGGCTGCAGTTAAAACATGCAGATGATGAAAGGAGTGGGGTGATAAGATCCCTGTAGTGATTCGAGATTGTATACACTGTGTGGCATCCGAGATTACTTCTCTGCCATCAAATAAAAGACCTTGTCTAAGCTGCTTTAGTTAGCTTCGTGTTCACTGAGGGTAGGCTACAAATCCTCATGCATGTCCAGCCCCTGTGGCTGGAGTCAGGGTAATCAAGATTTGCAAGCTTTTGGAACAAATAAATCCCTCATATTTATACAGACAGATAGAAATCGCTATGTATGTAGCTTGCAGAAATCTGTGTGTGTATAGCTGTTTGTTTGTCTCCTGACTAATCTAAATAACTCCCTTTGCATTGTGTAAATAAGTGAAATATCAGTAAGGTCTAGAAAGGCTTGGGTGCAGCTTTTCTCAGTGCTGGGATGGGAATGTACAGCAAAGGATGCATACAGTGCAGGTGAACTGTAAACGGGTAACAGGGCAAGTACTCTAATAAGGGAGAGGGTTTGAGTGAAAGCGTTGAAAAAGCCTCATACTGAAATCAGTCTGGAGTGCAGTTTTATTTTGGAAAGAGTGGTTGAAATAACCTAAGAATTGTTGTACTAGATTGTTAATAGTCCATTTTTCAATACAGAGAGTTTAAGACTAATTTCAAAGAAATGACAAGGCCTTTGATGTTAGCAGCCGTACAGGCTGGGTTCCTTGAGGCAGAGGTCAGGTCAGAGCAGCCAGAACTCCAGGTCACCATGAAGGATTGCTGTCCCTGGGAGCAGCGTGTGCTCTGATCCTAAGGGAGGTCTGTTCTGCAGACCCAAGAAAGAAGGAAGGCTGTCATGTTAATGGTGACATGAGCAAAATTAATAGATGCAGTTAAAAAAAAAATAAAAAGTAAAGCTACGTGAACTTGTGGTATTCCAACTGTAAGTAATTGTATGCACAAGGTATTATTTCCAAAGGCAGCATTTGAAAAATTCCCTGTGATCTTACGACTTCTATTATATCCTGTAATTCCCTTCAAACTGTTACTGTTAGCTTTAGGGAGAAAGTTTTGTACCATGTAAAAATGTGCAAAGCCTTTATAAATGAATTTTCTTTTTAAGGTCATACACATGTTGGGCAGTTTTTCCTTTGCAATTGCTGTGAGTGCTGATAAACCCACTTGTTCCTGTGCAACTTGATGCAATTTTTCTTTTTCTGCAAAATGGCTTTATCTGTGGCCTGCGTGCATTTAGTAAATATCCATTTTTGATTTGAAATTGATCTCAAAAAGTTCTGGCTAAAAAAAAAAAAATGTAGAGGGTATTATTTCAAGTGAAATATAAATGAAGATAATGGTTCAACAGACATTGCTAGAGCATATATTCTTTATTGTGTACAGTATAAGCTTTCAGTATCAACAGTTTTGACAATTATGTATATTTTGGTCCTGTGTAAGTCTTATTCATCAAAAACACCATAAAAGGTCTATGGAAGAAGTATGGGTCGAATCCAAATGTTGCAATAATAAGGACTGATAATTTTATTTCTTCTTGTAAGAACAAAGTTAGAAGTGAGGTTACCTGTGGATCACAGGAAGGTTGAATTTAATGCAGATGCAGTTGTTAGGGATCAGTCATACTTCAGCAATTAATTACTGCAGATAAGATAAGGATTAGTCCTAAAAAACTGTTACTGATATTGAAATCCTAAGTTACTACTTACTGTTGTAAGTATGACTCACAGATTCTGGTCATCTAGTAAGACCAAAGAAGAAATGATTCAAAACATATTTTGCTTGTGTTATGAAAGGCATACAAGAACCAACTGTATTGATATAAACTGTGCTTTACAAAATGCCCTGGAGATTCCAACCCAACTTTTCTACATGCAAACAAAATTAACCTAAACCCCCACATACTATTTTCTTTTATCCAGTGTTTTCTCTAGTGTCTAAAGAAAATGTTCAGGAGGGAAAAAAAAGAAAAAAAATCAGGCAATCAGAAATGTTCTCCTCAATTTATAAAGAAGATAATTGTTATTTGTCATTTTGGGTTTTTTCTGAAGGATAATTTCATTACGAGACAAGGAAAGGAGCCACGTGCAGATATCATTAAAGCTTTAGCCACACACAGAGTGTAGTCACAGCATGCACCATAAAGAGCACTGAGCTCTCAAGTGTTCAAATAGTTGCTTTATTTTGCAGTAACATAGCAAGTGCAGAAAATGAGTAATTTCACTGAAGTGAGAAAAAAATCAATGGTGCTATTGATGTGCCTGCCCCAGCTGAGGTGTAGGTGGCAT
Organism: Hirundo rustica; assembly: GCF_015227805.2. Lineage (NCBI taxonomy): Eukaryota > Metazoa > Chordata > Aves > Passeriformes > Hirundinidae > Hirundo > Hirundo rustica. The sequence goes on along the minus strand of NC_053457.1, from coordinate 10,406,522 downwards.
TTAAAAAATGAAGCGTGGAGCCAAAGCTGTCAATCTCACCATAAAGATGGCCCGATTTTGCCTAGTTAAAAACCATTAGTTGGCTGAACTCTTGCACACTGGTTATGTTTCAGGAGGTTATTTTTGAATGTCAAGCACTTGCTTGGGCAGGCAAATTTCTCTTCTTAATTCCCCAAGGTTCGTGAGGTCATTCTGTGTTTCTCGTGAGTGCTTTGCCAATTCTCATGCAGTGTGGAGTCAGAGAGAAATACCAGAGTCAGGTGCTATTTTTAAAACTCTTTTTTTTCTTCTTCTTAATAGTATTCTTGAATATATTACTGTGGCTATTTTTGTTTAGACTGGTTATTGATTTACTCATTTAATAAACTGGTCTTAAATGTTTTTTTGTAACATGATTGTCAGTTAAAGGAAGAATTACTGAAGACATTACTAGATGATTTCCATGAGTCCCACTGATCTAGGAGGCAGTAACTGTTGCACGAGGGGGGTTTCACAGTGCATGGTGTGATGGTAGAGCAGGAATTGCTTCATCTAATTCATCTTCAGAAGATGAACTGTCTCATTTCATTTGCAAGAGAAATGGAGGAGAATATTAATCAAGAGAGAGATAATTTTCAGCGCTTATTCTATTATTGAGATATGTAACCAAGTAATTCAATACGCAGATCTGAAGAGAGCGTTCCTTTTGTCTTCCTTCCCTGTACTCGGGGTTTTTGCTGGGATCTGGCTTCCTCTCAAGGACAGCTGAACTTTCTGCTGGTGTTTGCAGCAGCCTCCCTGGTCGGCTCTGGGAGCATCTGCTCAGCTGTCTGTACAGAGCTGCTACCTGGCCCTTCCTAAGGGCCTGGTGACACGTGGCAGCACAGCTGCACAGCACCTCAGTGCCTTTCTGGGCAAGATGTTCAGGAAGAAAAGAGTTCGTGTCCCTCCCATCCCGAGTTTCCTTTCTTCATGGCTCATAAGGAACTGAGTGCCTAGATGTGCACAAACTCCTTGTATTCCTAAATTGCTTTTTAAAGGATTGCTGTTGTGATAGCCACCAGTAAGGATAAACCTCCGCCTTTGGGTCATGCATTTGCAGTTAATATGCTTTATGGAATTCTGCAAACTTGCGCAGCAGGAGGCAGGATAACACCAATACTGTCATGATGCCATTAATATGTTTCGGGCTTATTATATTGGATTTGCATATTGTAGCAGGTAACACGTTTATGCAAGGTAAATCTCGAAAGCCAAAGCTGATTCAATGTATACAATACCGAAATAATTGATGGATTCAAATCAAAATCTCTGACAACTTGGAAGGCATTTAAAGGATTTTTTTTTCCCAATTTTTGATGACCTTTGATTCCTGAAGGAACTCACTGTGATGTTTTCACAGGAAAACAGGTTGCATTACTGGGTTGAATACTGGAAGTGGTGTGCTTTTAGTTTTTGGTGGGTTTGATTTTTTGTTGTTTGTTTGTTTTTCATAGCAAGGTGAGTACGGTGATGCCTGCACAAAGCATTCATTTTTCCTTGAGCTGTTACAGAGAAAAGTACAGGCAGAAATACAAGCTAACAGTCAATGTTAAATACAGGGGGGTATAAATTCAAATTAATAGAATTATAAACCAGGATAAGTACTGCTTTTCAGAGGCACTGAAGAAGATAAGTATTTAAATGTTTATAGCTATCACCGGCCACATAAAAGTTAACATTCACATGTTACTGACAATTGTGATTATATTTTGATATTAACTCCTATTAATATTAATTGAGTAAGGATTGCCATTCTCACTTCACGTGAATCCTCAGTATTTCAGGAAATTGTATTCTCACGAAGGGTCAATCCTGAAAAGTTTACATTCCTGAACATTGTAAAGAAAAAATAATGGTCTTAAAAATGCAGTTGGTATGTTTGCTTGTGTGAATATATATTTCATATTTCTCATTTAAATTTAAACTTCTTTTAAAGAAGAATTTAAATTCTTATTTTTCCTTAAAATGTGAAAGGCTTTGAAGTTTGAATTAAGTTCAGAATTCATGTGGTCTAGCTTTACTTTGAAAATGTAGAAGCAAGCTATTTACCAAATCAACCTTATGCCATAAAAGAGTTCATTTAATCAAATTAATTTTTCCTAGTGAAAAATGTTAGTTAAGAAATACCTGAGAAAAAATTATACCCCAGGCTCTGTAGGCTGAGAGGAAAAACCGACATCTGAAGCAGTTGGCAGTATTTGGATTTTGCAGTCAGTGTTAATTTTGATGTTTGGGGTTACCCTATCCTCATTTGCAAGTAAGAAAATACAGATGAAGAGAGCATAAGATGATCTTCATGCCAAGAAAGACAGGTGTGATGAGGAGAATCATCTCTCCCATAACATAGCAGTCACGTTCACCTCAAGGTTATCAGGTGTCCAGCAGGGCTACAAACACCCCATTTTCAGGTTCAGATTCAGAAACTTCTTGTGGGTTTTCTCTGAAATCTGGGTGATGACCTGCAGGAAGAACTTAAGGATGCTTCACAGTTGTGATCTGTGCTTCACCTGTAATCTCTGTGGGCATGGGGGCACTCTGCTCAGGAGTGTCTCAGCTCAGGAGTCAGTGTTGAGAGTTTCATTAAAGGGCTGGCAGCTGCTTCTAGGGGAGTTTTCATTATTGGATTCCAAATCTGCCAGAACAGCTTTGTCCAGCCCTTGTTCTCATTGCAGCTAATCGTGGATTCTTAAGCACTCGGGCCTTGATGGGAAGGTATCTCCCTCCACGCAGGGATTATTGATCCCTGCCACAGAATAACAGGACTGACATTTGAGGAGGAAGTGTCAGCGGGAATCTTTTGCAATAAACCATATGGTCCTCGGGTCTGCTCCGCACCAAGTGTTTTTAACAAAATATCTGCTGGTTTTCTACAGACTGCAAGAAGCAATCTTCTGACAAATCAGAAGGAAATCCCTTTCTTCTTGTCATTCTTGAGAAAGAAATAACGATGGGATGAAATGTGGCAAAAATTATAGTTTTATCTGTTGCTATTCCTGAGGAGTGCCAGATTTCTTGCAGCTTCTGTGCTGCTGATAGGGAAAATGAGATGTGTTTTGAAGCCCAGAATATCACTTGTTCCAAGCCTTTACTTAGGTTTTTGAAATGGGTAAATTTTGAGGAGAGAAAAGAGGCAAAAATAGACTAGGTATCTCTGTAATTGCTTTCACACCTATCTGCAGATACCCTGAGCGCAAGTAATTTGGCAGAGCTTCCAGGGTAGGTGAAGAAACAATAAACAGCTTTTCTTGAACTAGTCCAGACTCTTCCAGCTAGTAAGAATATTTACAGCTAGAGCTAACAGCCTGTGTTTGTACAGAGTTATCTCAGCCTAGTATTAGTAAGGGAGACCCAGGTACACATCCTGTTCAGGAAAATGAGAACATGCTCTTTCATGTGTTTTGCACCTAGAGGTCTACTTATCCCATTTCCAGTGAAGTTTGGTGGAGGAAGTTGTGGTGGTTAGGATGAGTCTGTTCCATGCCTTGCAGAATTTACTTTCTGTGTCCATGTGCCCACTAGACGCCTGACTGGAAAATGCACTGGAACTTTTCTGTTGAAAGCACGAGAAGATTTTTGTAGGCAGGAAGAACAGTTACTGTACGATATACTCCTAAGTAATTTTTTGGCATGTGGAAAGAGGACTTGAGCTTTTGAGGAGGGAATTTGCTAATAATTAGGATTTTTTGATGTTTGTTCTTGTATGCACAAATTGAATTAATGATGGCGGCTCAGTAATGCATATACAGCAAGTGGGCAGAAAAGGGGTAGAGAAAAGTCATCTCATGTGTTAGATCTGACTCAGATATTTCAAACCATTTTTATTATCTAAAGGCCACTTCTTGTCACCTTTTTTAAAATTTTAGTTACATCTGTTGTCACTAATTGGTAGTGTGTGGTTTTGCTCTCCGCAGTTTACCAAAGGAGTGGAAGTTGGAGTTAAATCCAATGACTGTGTGCTCATTTCAGTAGGCTGTTCAGGACAATGATTTGAAATGTTCCAGAAGTCACGCAGAGCACAGAGCAGTGGGCAGATGCCACGTGGGCTTTGTACAGTCTCCAGTGAAAAACACCAATTGGCTTCCCTTAAATGACAATGTTTTTTCTCATATTGAGGGATATAATCATATTAATGAACACTTTGCACAGTCTTAACACAGAGTTTTGCTTCTCTAATCCATTCTTACATGTAGTAAGTGGAACAAAAACTTTTTTTCTCTTTTTTTTTTTTTTCCTTTCTGATAAGCAAAGTCTACTTTCATTGAAACTCGTTGTAGTTGCTTTTCCTCAGTGTCATTATTTACAAAGGGATTCAAAGCTGTACCACTGGAGTTTTGCGTGTGTTGCTGACAAACAAGATGTTAGTGGAAAATAGCCCCAAGACTTAACAAAATATGGTGAATTGCATTTGCTGTAGCAAATATATTCATTTCCTCTTGGAAAAGGTTTAGGATAGTTCTGTGCTCAGTCTTACAAGGCAATCCTAGAATCTAGTCTAAGCAAATAACATTTGCAGATGCTGCATCTGTGCTAATTTTCCTATTGCTGCAAACAAACAAAAGAAAAGGAATTGAAAACAGAATGAAGCAAAAAAAGTTCAACTTCAAATCTAACTAAATTATCAAGCTTTAAAGCTTAGTGGTCTTGGTTCCTTCATATGCTATGTAGGTGAATTGGATTCTACTGAATTCTTTCAGAAATTCAAGGGAGAAAAGCAGTATAAAGACAGTAAAACTGTCTGGGTAGAAATCTACTTTCTGTGCACATTGAAAGGTCTCCAATAACAAATATTGGATAAGAATCTGAATAGCAGGAAAATTATTGAAGTCAATTAGGTATGTGAATTTATGCTGTGAACTTAGTCTTTAGTAAGAAATTGATAACAGGATCTTATGAAAAAATTCATTGTATTTAATAGCTTAAAACCGAGTGGGATGAGTTTGTGGACAAGTCCACAGGTTTCTGGGACCATACCAGTGGTATCCCAGCATGATGATAGTACAAACAATAAGAAGTGAGAAAATGTGGTCCCGTTATTGCTGCAAGTAAAGGTGCAGTGCTCTGAGGCATGGCACTAGAAAACACCACCATTCTTTTACAGCTTGTCCAGTGTTACTACCTCATAATCAGATCTGGTTTTATTTGCTCACTTGGTCACCTAAAGTGTCCTAGCTCGGGGCTCTAAATTCACCAGCTTCAAATTTGACCTCTCATAAATCAGTAATCTGATTATTGAGGCTGTTTGCCTGGATGCACCAAAAGTAGGTTTAGCATTCCAGTTTAGAGACAGTTCTAAATCTATGCCTTGTGAAGATTTTATGAGTTTCCACTATGATTTGTGTGGGGGTTTTGTGCATGTGCTTGCCACTTTTGTGAGGGATACATTTGGTGCAGGTGGCTCTGCTGGCAAGCTGCAGGTTGTGAGCAAGCTCTGGGTGGTGGGAGCCCAAGAGAAGAGTCCCTGAGCTGTCAACCCTTTGCATGGCAAAAGGCACAGGGACCTGTGGCACAGCCAGCTGAGTGACACAGCTGCAGGACCCCAGGACTGGGGAAGAAGAGCAAGACTTTGCCCTGCTTGGACTGTGAGGGGATAAAAGCCCAGGGGTTCCTTTGTTGGGGTCCCTCCTCAGAGGCACCAGCTCGAGCACTTTCTCTGTTCCTGCACCGTGAATAATTTGCTTTATGGAAGGAGGGTGCCTTAGGCTCTGCTGTGGGAAGCCTGGGGCAGAACTGGTGAGGAGAGGAGGCCTGGTCTGAGTGTGTGCGTCGGGGCAGTGCAGGGAGTCCCGTGGGGAAGGGAAGGGGCTTGGGTCCCGGCAGTGAAAGCCTCTGGAGCTGGGAGCGTGACTGCCGGAGAGACTCGGGAATGGTCAGACTGGGAAGTTCCTTTAACGCTTTGGGACTCAGAGAAGGGAAGACTGTACTCAAGAATAAACACCCTACTTTTCCCATTGACATTAAACCTCCGGCAGGTTTGGCAGTCCTCACAGGCTGGCTGTAGCACCTGCCCAGCCCCACAGCTTTCTCTGAGGGCCCCGGTCTGGGGGTTCCTGATGGTGCCAGCACTGAGGAACCCTCAGATGCTTATGTTCCTGCCAGGATGCCTGGCTAATGCCGTGCCCTTCCTCCTTGTCTCCCGGGGGAAGAGCTGAACCCGCAGGATGTCCCGGTGCTGGGGAGGCTGCTGGGGCGGGGCTGTGTGACAGGGCTGTGCGGGAGGCCTGGGGCAGTGCGGGGCAGGGTCTGTGCTGCTGCTGCTGCTGCTGCGGGAGCGTGTGCAGCCCCGCAGCTCCAGCTCGCCCCGCAGCTCCAGCTCGCCCCGCAGCTCCAGCTCGCCCCGCAGCTCCACCTCGCCCCGCAGCTCCAGCTCGCCCTGCAGCTCCACCTCGCCCCGCAGCTCCAGCTTGCCCTGCAGCTCCACCTCGCCCCGCAGCTCCAGCTCGCCCTGCCCCAGAGGCGGTGCCGTGCGCCGCTCCCGCTGTGGCGAGGGAGAGGAGCCAGCCGCTCGCAGCACGCCAGTCATCCTTGCCTGCCTGCCTGCCGGCTGACAGCGTGTGGCTGATCTGTGAAAGCATACGCAATGCAGTCTTGGAGAAGGGTGTGTGAGTGGGGGGAGCTGGCATGAGCCACGGCGTCCTAATGTCGCAGTCGTTCTTCAGTCTCCCCCAGACAGCAGCCGCTCCCCTTGCCTGCACCAGCCGCTTACTCATTCACAGCGCAAATGTTCTTGTTTGTATGACAATGCTAATTGAAAGAGCTGTTCCAACTTCAGCAGCTATTTGTTTGGTTATATCACAGACAGTAACTTCTAAGTTAATAAACCAAACAGACAAATGTTCAGGAGTTACGACAGCAATGTTAAAGTGTTTGGTGGGTTCTGGTTTTTGTTTTTTGGTTTTTTTTTTCCAGTGTGGCAGCGTGAATGAAAAACAGTCCCCATCTGCAGCTGGCCCGTAAATGTTTAGAAAGAGCATTCTAATAATTCTCATCTCTGATCTTCTAATTTAAGTGAAGGATAGCTTAGTTTAGATTAGAAAATTGTAATTCTCAAATTCTGTGATCAGTTATTGTAGCCTCATTTGTTTTCTTTCTTTTTTTTTTGTTACTTTTTCCATATATATTTTAATGTAAAATTCACACACACAAAAAGTTTGAATTCTTATTACCCATCAATTTACTTGTTTTATTAAGCTGTCTTGATGCACTATTTGATTCCATTTAACAGTCATAGTATGTACAGATTTTGGGTTTTAGAGTGGGCTGGCTGCTCCACATGAGAGAGAGTATCTGTCAGGGGATGCAGGAAAGCCCTCAGCAAGAGCATGTGAACGCAGGGTTAGATTTATGAGGATTACGTGGTAAGTAGAGGAGAGTTTTGTGTTTTTTTTCATCCTGCACATCCTTCTTCAAATCCCAGTGCATTTTCAGTGCTGCACCTTTCTCTCATGCAGACTCCAGACACTGATCACCTGTTATTTTACAGTATGAAACCCTCAATTCCAGGTGCAGATTTAATCTCCTTTAGAAAAGTGTGACCATGGATGTGTATGTTCATTTCAGCTGGTTTATTTCAGTTTGAAAGAGAGCAGGTGAGGAGCTTGGATCTAGAAATGAATTATGACTGCTTTACAGTATCGTTGGCCACGGCGAGCATATTGACCTTAAAGCAGGTTAGAGATAAATCTTATTAACAGTACTGATTTGCAAACAGCTATATCCTCTGACAACAGTAATGAAAGCCTGAAAACCGATTTTTCCACTATTACCGAACAGAAATTCCTACTCTATTGTTCTTCAGCATATTGTTTGGACTACACCTTTCTCGTGCTAGTGCACACATTAGTATTAAATCATACCACAGGAGATCCACTCCACTCCATGTTGGCTGGACAGGATATCTGAAAGTCTGCACGGTTTTGTAAGGGGTGCTTTCTGGGAAGCAGTGCCAGGGTTCATACTGTACAACCTGGCCCAGTATCTGTCATTTCTCAATGATTCGAATAATACATAGCATTTGAAATTTCTCAGTTGCTGTTATTAGGAAAAAAAAAACATGCTAAAAATGGGGATTTTAATTTTTTTGAAGACCAATCACACTGACTTGCTGTCTCTGGGAATTCTTTTTGAAGACTGTTATTTCATCTTCAGTTTTAGTATTTAGTGTTGTTAACAGATAAAGTAAGCATAGATGTGTCAGAGAAATACAAATATTTAACAAAAAAAATGCCATTCTGATTAATTTTTTGTAGGATTTGTGTAGATGCAAATGTTCTCTGTTAGTTGTGCATTTGTTTGAAACCCATTGGAAGAATTTGGCAGCAGGATCTGCCTAATAAAGGAAGCCTACCTGCGAGACACCACCAGATGTTTGGAAAAGGGAAATCTTTTAAGGAATTGTCCCTTACGATTTCTTAAAATTGCTGAACCAAGTTTTGCAGGTTAGCACTTCTGTAAATTTTCCAAGATTCCTGCATGCACAACAGAATTCCAGTGCAAACGCAGTTGATTTAAGAGAAGAAATTGCTGTGCCAAAGATGTGATGACAACTGAGACAATGTGCAATGAAATGTTCCAACTCCCATCAGAAATAATGACATTCTTGGCTGAGTGGAGGTGTTTTAACTAAATACCGACAATTCATCGTAATCAGTGAACGTATTAGCTGTGAAATTTGATTCTCTCATCATGGACTGTTCACTTACATATTTCAGATAAAAATAAATCTGCATATCATTCCAAGCCTAACGTTGTGTACCTTTCTAGACACTCCTGTAGCATTTCTGTGGTTTAGTAAAGGGAAGCCTCAAACACTTTTTCTGGAAGAGCTGTCTCATGATTGACAAGAATCAGTAGTTAACAGTTCTTTATGTCAGCAGTCTGATGCTTCAATGGAAACTTCACTGGCTCCAATTTGTTGTCTGATCAACAAGAGAGAAGCAATTGCTTCTTCCTCAACTGGTTCCATCTTTTGCTAGTGACTTTTGCCATCAGGTGAACTAAATGGGAAAATACTCTAAATGGAGTAAAAATATTTTCAGAAATGAAAATTATTTGCATGGGTAATATTCCGGTCTTGTTAATTCTTGTTAATTTTAGAAACCACTAATAATGGACTTTCTTCTCCATTGCCAACAGTGAAGCAAGTAATAGGGCTTTTCAGAGACATAGCTGTAGTAGGGAAAAAAGGATTTTTCACTTGTATTTTACACAAAAAATTACTTATTTGCTAGAAGTCTAGATCTTATTTATGTGGGGAGATCCATCCTTTGGCTACCTGCAGAATCATTGCAAGACATAACTGCTATGTGACCTCTTCTGTGGAAAAGTTAAAATAACGAAAGCAGTAAGCTTTCTCTTGCAGGTCTTAAGTTGTTGCTGTGCAAGATTCATATGATCTGAAATTGCTTCCAGCACAAATGGGGCACTTGCACGCTGGCAGGTCATCACAAATGGTTAGTGGAAAAATGAAGCATGGGGAACATATATAATTTAGTGGCTTTGGGTCTAATTCTATTCCCACTGAAAGTGGAAAGAAAACAATTCCAGTTTGCTTACACAAATAAGAATCACGTTTGGGAACTACAACATGACATGAGGGCAGTGCAAAGGGAGTTGAGTGCATTTTCTGCTTCGGTGGCTTTGTCTTTTGTGGCAGGAGAGTAACTGAACTGGGGATGTATTCAGTAATTTAAAATTCTCTACTAAAAGCATAGAAGTGTAGAATTTTTAGTTGAAGTTAACTAGCAGGGTGTTTCCTCCTTTCGTCTTGGTGAATGACTTGATTGGTTATATAGTGGAGCAGCTGCCGTTCTACAACTCTTGGATGAGAAGATTTTTCCTGTGCCATGATCAATGTGTATTTCTTTCACTAGCTGCCAGGAGCTTGTATTTATCTCTCGTGAGATACAGCACTATGTCCTTTAAAAACAGTGATCCTCTTTCCTTTGGCTGCTGAATCTCGTCACCTCCACTTACCTGTGAAGGTATCCAGCTTCAGAAGCTGCAATAGTATCATTAGAGCTGATTGCATCAGGAACACAGCGAATAATACGTTGAAAAATTGCTGAGAGTTTTCAGATCAGCAGCCACAGCGTTGACTAGACAGCCGTTTCCTCCAAAACTTAATTCCTATGTAGTGTTATCACCTTTCAGATTAAAACCTCCAGACTTCTTAAAAGACAAGAGGTGTTTTCTCTGCGTAAAAGAAAATGTGGGAGGGAATTGCTTTTTTTCCTACTTTGTTTGTGGGTTTTATTCTCTTTTAGCTCTACTACTAGTCAGACACTAGATCTGTTTGATTTTTGCACCCAGTTGGTTGAAATTGCATCTAGAAAGCTGAAATTTTAGACAGTGTTGAGCAGCTGGAACAGTGGGCTAAAAGGAAATCATTATAGAACTGTTGCTGCAGTTGTTAATTTCTCCTGCAGACCATCCTGTTCAATGTATGCGAAGATGGAGTCCACACAAAATTCCTGATGATATGATAGGATCATAATGATAAATCTCTTGTAATGAAACCTCCCTAAAGTGCCAATGCAATCGTAGCTGCTTTGAGTGCATTTGGGAAAGGCATTAACTCTTCCATTGAGTTTCATTCCATTTTATCTGTGGATAAGCCATGTATTTTTGTACTTAAGTCTCTCTTTTCCAATGATAATGCATTAATGAAATAACACATGGTGAACTGTGACGATGCTTTAAGCCCAAGAAAAAAAACAAAAACAGAGCTTTATCTCCTACAAGTCTTTAAATTAACTTAGGAAATTTTCTGGAGTACCACCACTGCTTAAGGTAGGTGATGGATATTTTTTCTGTGTGTAAGAATGCTGTTTTTTTCAAATGACTACCTGTCATCTAGAAAAACAACTCTGAGATTTTAAAAAACAACCCAAATCAATGTAGCTGACTAGAATTCAGGTGAATTCCTCCTCTATCCTGTGTAACAGATGTAATTTTGAACATCACTATATTGAATTCCGTGATTGTGCAATTGTTGCCGTCAGATTTGCATTTATACTTACTGTAAATGTATTAGTAATTCACCATTGAAATAAATTGTGTGATATTTGTACGCCTTCTCTTCTGCCTATGCCATCAAGGTGCTTGATGCTTTGAAGAGGAAAAAGAGAAAAGCCAACTTTTAGAAAGCATACTGGAAAAAAAGTTGTAATTTGGTTTTTTTTTTTTTTTTTTAACTTTCAGAGAAAATGACAAAAGAGTGGGCCATCATTTTGCATTCTGTTTTGAAACATTTGAAACGTTTGTATGAAGAAAGGACAGCTCAGCATAATATCACTTCAGGCCGTAATTTACAAAAGTAGGATTTTTCATTAAAATACCATAAAACCAATTTGTCAAATTCAGATTTTCTATGCAACCAAAATATGTGGGCTTTTTTCATACTAGTGTGTTTTCTTTTTCTTTTCTTACCCAAATGTGAAAAACATGTCCATTTTGTACAGACTATAAAGGAGAAAAAGTGCAGGCAAGGAAATCATCATAAAAATCATGAACTGGAAAAATGTAAATACATTGCATCTTTAATGCATAAATAAGCTGTTTTGTGTTCCTAAGGCCATTAGCTCTTAAGGCCTAATGATTTAGCTTCCTGCACAGAATCATCAGATTTTAATATTCGTATTCCCTTTCAACTCTAGAAGATTCTCTCTCTAATTTCCATATTAGCATTTGGTAAATACAGCATTTATCATTCAGTATGCTGCAAAGATAAAAAAGGGCTGGACACAGCTCTGAGGAAACCAGAATAATTGCTCTGTATGGCCACAGACATATCATTGGAATGAAATTGAAACTGAAAGATGTTTGACTGTAATTTATCATCAGGAAAAAAGTGAGGCTTGTACTATTAACATAACAAATTGAGAGACTTGTATTCAAAAAATACAAATTAATATGGAAAAATTATATTTCTCTCCCTGGCCTGGACTCAGTCATGTGGGTGTGCACCTTCCAAGCACAAGTTTCCAGTGCCCAAACTGTGTTTTGCTGTGTGCCTGCTCTGGGGACGGTACCTTGCAGGCATAGCAGTCTTCCAACTGCATCTAGAAACCCCAAGATGTTGATAACTGCTCTGTTATATCTGACTATCATCCCACATTGGCAAATTGAAAGAAATTCAGGCACACTTTGAGGGAAATAGCAGTTATGGGGCAATAGAGTATTATAATTTAGCATGAATGACCAAATCTAGGTATTTGTTGCACATGTCCATGTCGTGATAATATTTTGAGTTATGTTTTTGTAAATCTCTTAGCAAAATACTTTTGATCCGTACCAGACGTCTCTTAAATTCTACCTTGCTATAAAGAACAGGAATATCAGTAACAGTGGTATCTGGGGGTTAGTCAATGCGATTGCTTGACCTTGGCTGGATGCCAGGTGCCCACCAAGCCTTCACAGCTGAGCAGGGGAGAGAAAAAAGATGGAAGATAGCTGCAAGTTGAGATGAGGGAGTTTACTAAAGAAAAAGTGTAGGTTTGTGCATGCACGAACAAAGAGGAGAAAAGAAGTTATTCTCTACATCCCATCAGCAGTATTTGTAAATAATTTGTAAGTAAAGCTGTATCATTTGGTGATATCAGTAAATATTGACAACCACAAAAAAAAAAAGAAAAAAAAAAAAATTGGGTATCTCCCTGTGTGTTCTCTTAGGGGTGCAAATGTCTATTGGCGTGCAGAGGATGAGGAGAGAGCAGAGAGAGAAACATAAAGATGAAAGAAACATTTGTTGCCCATTCCTGCAGATTTGTCCTGTTTCTGTGCTTCCATGGAACAGAGAGAATGAAGACACAAAGCAGAATAGATAAATGTACATATTATCCTTTTTTTTATACAAGTTTAAGGTAAACAAAGGGCAATCAAGATGTCTGCCTTGAATATTATTATATGACTTAAAATTCAGATGTTGAGAAGAAAAAATTCCTTGGCTTAATGTACCTGTAAATGGTTTCTGTATTCTTATTTCAGACTTCATGCTGAAAACTAAGTAGTTAAAAGTTTTTTCAAATTTGGGCATTCTGAAGGATTTTCTGAACTTCTGTTTCTGTCGTATCAGTGAGGATGTTCCTAAAGAGAACAAGTATTTGATCAATAAAACAGTTCCAGAATACGGCTCAAACTGAAGCTTAACTGTTACTGGAAAAGAAACACATTGGGAGCTAAATTAATAATTAATATTAGCTCAAATTAATAAATATTTTAGCAGAGACAATGCAGGGGCCTGTATAGGAAAACAGGAATTTCCTATTTTAAAGCCTGCCTACAGTCAGTCGATTGTGATTGCCTGACTTTCAGTTGTGAATTTGATTTGCCATATGGCATGGGAATAAGGGACCTAGGCTTACCACAGGAAGATAGTATTGATATGCAGACTGAAATGGAAAATTAGATTTCCTTCCTAGAGCACAATAAAGAGTGTGTTGGAGGTTGACTTAAGACTCTGTTGTGGCAAGCAAGTGTACAAACTCTGTTTGATATGAGTTTCATGCTTTCAAACTGTGACTTGAAACCTGCTGACACTGTTAGAAAGAGCATTAATGCTTTTAGTTTGTTGCTGTTGAGTGGTTCCTGTTTTTTCTCAGCTGTGTCTTCTCAAACTGACACGCAGAGTCCAAGTGATGCTGCTTTTCCCTGCCTGTGTAATTAGCCTTCACTGGTCCAGTATGGAAATCATCTTTCCAGGGGTTTAAACCCCCTTTTTTCCTACGCCTTTTTCTCAGTAACTAAAGGTGGCGTGCATAACAGAAATAAAAGGACAAATTTTAACCTGATGGGACAAATACACATACATCCTATGAAGTCATGCCTTTGCAAACTAGACTAGAGACTAGAGCTTGGCTCTGTTTAATTAATCACACTGCACAGAGAATCCTTGATTTGAAAGCAAACCCCAAAACATTATGTACGGATAATATGCATCAAAGTAGCTTCACTGATAATCCACTCTATTCCTGTCCTTTGAGTATATGATGATTCTGAGCTCTGTAGAGAAGAAAATCACTTTAAAAGCTCTCTGAAGCTATTACAAATGAATGGACATGTCTGGACATGGCAAATCCTTTGTCTTGGCAGCCTGGTAATTTTTATGATGAGCCTTATGTTTTTCAGCTTTTCAGCGTCCCAGGGTGAGCTGTGTCAAACAAACCTAATGAGATGGATGAGTTCAGCTTTGACTGGATCAGACTCTCTGTGAGAGAAAGTCCACCTGGAGTATTCAGCTAAAAATTAATTTCCAGTCCTGTGTTTGAGACTTTGAGGATGGAAGCTGACTGTGGTGTAAGCCAGCACTAAGCAGAAGGCCTTATGGCTGGCAGGTTACTGCGTGGAGTTTCTTGCTTGTTCTGATGAACTTCACTGGTGTAAAAATCGTGTAGATCTTTGTGTACTCGCAAGCTCCACATATTGAAATTAGGTCTGTAGACAATCGTGTTCTTAGTTGTGTTCCAGTGACAACAGAATGAAAACCACTTCTTTCTAATGTTCTCAGACTTGCAAATCCTCCAGCGCAGAGGGAGAAGCAAAAGCAAAATATATTAGATCTACTCTCTTTGAAACGGAGAATTCTGTTCAAGTATTTATTATACATGTATAGGACTTTATAAATTTATGAAAAGAGCTGAAACTGCTTTTAGATTTATAAATACATCAATGTTTTAAAAATATGCTAGTAGTTCAAAGTTTCTGTATTACCAAAAACTACATTTGATTAAGTAACCATCTGGTAAAATGTTTGCTACCAGTGAAAACACTGAATTTTGGATTTTGTATGTGCCAAGTTAAAATGTGGGCAAGAGTTACAGCTGCATAAATTGAGTAGGCAGTAATTGGACCATATACCTTTCAAGCCTACTGCTATCAATCTAAATAAATATTGTTCTTCTCAAAGCCATTTTGCTTAGCTGATCCATCCACAGTCAATTGTTTCATCACATTTTACAATTTTCTGAGAAGATTTAGTTGACTTTGAGTAATAGTGTCTGTACAAGGCTCAGATGACCTGAGTTTTGGTAGACTTTACACTAAAATAATTAGGCCCTGTGTTCCATGCATAAACCATGCTTGGAACTCCTCAGTGTGACAGCATTTGGAAAGATTCTCTGTGGTTAAATGACTTGTAGATAAAACGTAGGTGCAGTCTGGCCTTCCTAGAGCTCCCCTAGTGCTAGTGTTTTGGGGCATGCTGATAATAACAACGGGATTTCCTTGGAAGAGTTGCTGTAGCTGCCGTTCATTGAGAATTGTTTTGCCCATTCATGCATCAGTAGCTTTGTAGAATGCAGTTGTCTTTTTTATTCATAGCCCGTGGAGCATCTGTAACCTTTCCAAAAAACCTTCAGCATTCATTCAAAATACATCAGCGGGTCAGAAAGATAAAATACTTAACAATAGGAAATGCTACAATGTGTTGATTTTTTATTTCTAGAAATTTAACCTGGAACTCATACTTGTCCATCATCTTTTGTTATTTATTACCTTTTTAAGAAATATGATAAGGCTTTTGACGCCTATTATTTTATTCCTATAAAATGGAAATATTAGAAAGATCAAGTATTTTTTCTGTGTTGTTGTTACCTGTGGGAGATTGGGAAGACAAGCCACTGGTATACTCATTTTTATCTTTGATCCCAGCCAGTATTGAAGTGCGCTTGCCAGAGGTGAAAACAAACTTGTTTTTACAGCAAAAACCATTCTAATGCAGGGGATGCAATACAGTTGTTCTGTTCATAATTTACCATGTACATTGCTGTGTCTTCATTTCAAATACTCATGGAATGACTAATGAAGTGGTGGTTATTTCATAACTCCATCTCTTTCTCCCTGACATTAAATATTGACGCTACAAGCCCTTTCTGAGAATAATAAGATGAGGAGCTTAGGAGAGTAGTTTCTTCAACAAACAAAGCCCTGCACTAAATACCAATTAATTGGAATTCTGTTGGTTACATTTACAGATCAGAAAAAAATTGTAGTATAAATACTTTGTGAATGCTGTGCTTCATGAACATCCTACAACAGTTTTAAAAATTGTTCTGAAATTGCTGGGGATAGTTGCCTATGGGTTACTGATCTTAGCCCTTACTCAAAGTGAAAGATGCTGTGAGCGAGTAAGAAGAAAGCTGAAGAGATGGTTATTACATAGTTTCTTTAAAAATGTAAAAGGAATGGTGACTAGACAGATTTTATTTCCTACTGCTAAAAATGCAGTTCTTGCTTTCCTATTATGAGTGTTAGACATCTGTAATTTCTATTATTTTTTTTTAAGTGGAGAATGGTGGTAGAATATCTTTTGCTGGTGTTTCTGGTGAAATTTTATTGTGAATGTTCAGAATGAGGTCTTTGGGTTTATTTCAGCCGAGCTGCACTCGGCTGAATTATTTGAAATTTATCTTTTATATTCTTTGCTCAGAGTTGATTCTGGGGGTGAAGCTACGTGAGGATATTTAGACCACCCAGCAGCATTGTCTGTATTGTGAGGTGTGTTGCTTGCTGAGAAGCGGAGCGGGTTTGTGCAGTCAGTGCGTTATTAACCCGCGGTGTGTGGGGATTCACACATTGCACGTCAGCCAGGGGCCGCTGCACTGGTCAGTCTGGCCAGCCAGCTGGCAAAGTGCTTTCAACCTGCTCACTACTTGGTGTTTAAGGGAGTGAGCAAGGAAATAACTCCAGAGAGTTCAAAGAACTGTTTCAATTTACTGTGATGCTTCAAAATGCAAATGCATTTAATGTATAACTTGGCCACCAATTGCAGAGTGCCTACATTAATTCAAATGTCTACTACAAATCAGAAACTAACCCACAATTAAGTGAGGTTATCAGATCTTGATGGTTGTATTGCGTTATGTTGATTCTTGGGTCCTTGGTTGCTCATAGTCTTCAGGTTAGGACAATCTCTTTTTAAATCTCTTCTCTCCTTTGATTCCATAAACCTTTTAAGCTCCTGCATTAAACTAATTATTATCCTGCCCAGTCAGTGTCTACCAGAGCCTGCTGACTGAACTCAAATTTTTCTCCATTTACTCTAATCTTCTGACTGCCTGAATGTAGTTCATGTTATCACTAAATTTAGTGAAATGAAAGAACACGTCCTTTGTTACAAGGTCTGCTTTGTTTATTCTTCTTGCTTAGCAAGCATATGACCAGGTTATTCTGGGAGCTGCAATGTGACTAAATAACAATATCTTCCGTTGCAGTGCAGGATGACAAAACTCGTGACATGCTACTAAGACTGTGAGAAATCCTTAACACAAATATTGGTGTTTTGGTGGAGGTTTTTATGTTGTATGCAACATTTGTATAAAAGGCAGCACATCAGATGAGCAGTTGAAAGCTGCATTTTGCTTTTGGACTGGCTAGTTCAAATTTTGTAGTGGGTCACACTTCCAAGGTGCAGTAGAGCACATTAGATCAAATCACATCTATTTTGCTATAATTTCAAATTAGAATTATAACATACTTTCTAATGTATTTTATATTTTATGTTCCCATGGTATATGTATATATATAATTTAGAAACTAGAAAAGATAATCTAGCAGAATTTCCAGAAATAGAGGGTTTCAGTGGTAACTGCTGTTCACGTCTTTGGACACAGTACTGGATGTTTTCCTTCTAGAAAACAGTCCTAATTAAGATCCTCCAGTTAATGAATATGCTCGTTTTTCCAGTAATGTTCACAAAATAGATACTCTGCAGGGTGACTGTGTTGTAGTATAAGGTAAATATTAATTAAAATAATCTGCTTGTGGAAGGAATGAATGGAGGAGAGGATTTGGGGGGTGTGTGTGTGTGTGACAAATCCCCAAAAAGAAAATTTCTGAGTTGATAATGTGATGGGGAGAAAAGTGAAGAACCTTGGAACTTTTATGTGGAGGGAAAGAAAAAAAGTCCAGCCCAAAAGAGTAAGACATTGCAGCTAATTGAAATGTGATATCCTATGGCAGTCAGTTATGCAGTAATTAGGAAGAAGCCTGGACGGGCAGAGCCTTGCTTGTGCCCTGGTGTTGCCGAGAGGGGCTGTGCTATGTGTGAGCTCAGCAGGTCCAGGCCCTTTGTGTTCCATTCTCAGCCCAGCGTGGAGTGTGGCATCTGCCATCTCTTCAGTCACTTCGGTCTTGTTGCCATATGCTGATTGTTCCTTTCTGTTCAAGCTTTCTTGTAGATGTAATATTCTGCTGCGTGGCTAGAATAGAGTCGAGTGAAGTTAAGAACTTCTTACTGAAATGGGAACATTTAAAAGTTGAAGAGTATTTTTCACCTCCTGTTAAGTGTTTTTCCTTGCCATGCCAAAAATTCTCCTTAGTGTTGCCTAGCCAGATGAGCACGGCTGCTTAATTCAGACAGAGTATCGCTTTTTGAAAGGCAGGTACATAAAGAGTAGTTTCACTGTTTACCTGTTTCCACTGGAAAGCTCCCAGCTTTCTCTCTCCTGCTTCAGCAATGCTACAGAGAGATCCCCCAGAAACAGCATTACAAACAGCAGGCTTTGTGGCGGGAGGGGCTCCCTAAGTCACCTGGAAGATCCTTCCTCAGGAGTCGCAGGCTTTCAGCGCGCTGGCAGAAGGCTCTGGTGAGCTGGAAGGCCGGGTGTGCTGGCAGCAGGTACAGCTCTCAGTCACACCCTGTGCCGTGTTCACATCGGGTCACACCGCGTGCTCTGTGTTCTCCGAATGCTGATTTATCTTGGGGTTGGCTTGCAAGTAGGGTTGAGTGGAATGTCTGTAAAGCAGAAAGGTATTGATTGCTGTTGTTTTCAGTAAACAGAGATGGTATGGAAATTGCTTTGCATTTTATATGGTTGTAGTAATAAAAAGACATCAAAGTAGCAAAAGTGAAGAGGTCTGAGATTGTCAACTATCTCTAAAAATGTATATTCTCTGGTACTTAGAAAAACTTAGCTCTGAGTGGAAACATGCTATTTTTTTTTTTCATAAATGATAGATTTATAGGTGTTCTTTTTGGGCCTTTTCTGAACTTATTTTAAAAGTCAAATGTGTCTTGTCTTCCTTGATACTAATCCTGTGCAGCTAGAGAAAAATGAATTGATTTTCTCTATTGATGTGGCTATTTCTGCCCAGGCTGTAGAAGCAGGACATGTTTCTTTATTGGTTTGGTCCTGAACTTCCCTGACTCTTGATGAGCACAAATGAAAGAACCAGTCTGGAGTTAATTCTGAATCAGCATGGGAACGAGTACCATTGCCTTGGCCAGACTCTTGTTTCTTCACTGTGTGACTTATGCATTGGGTTACCATCACAGTAATTAGAACAGGATCTGGATATTAATGTATGACCTGTAGTAAGAGGGTTGTTCCTTGAGTGCTTGATCTCTGTATAATGATACAAGAAGAGATTTACAGTATAATTGCAAAGGAAGATTGACAGGGCTGAATCCTTTAACAGTCCTGGAGGTGCCTGTGTGCCCAGAGGATGTAGTGCCTCTTTCTGTCAGAAGAACAAATGAGAAAGGACTCAAGAGAAAGATGCATGAGGAACTATTAGCTGATATTTAAGGCTGTGCTGAGGCAGATTTGTGCAGTATTTTCCAGCACAATGATGGAAAGCAGCTGGGGCACTCAAGAGTTTTAAATTCTGGATATTTCACTTGTAAGCTTATTGGGAAACTTGACTGTTGTAGTACTAAGGGGTGGTTTGAAATTTATCTTCCAGGAGATATGGAGATACTAAGATACAGGTCAATTACAGGACACTTTGCGGGACCAGGCATTTTTCTGTAGAAAAATAATGTATTGCATGAGGCTGGATTCTGTTCTCTGTCACTGTGGTCAAATGGTTTTAGTGCTATTCTTCCTGGTATCTCACACAGTGTTGGTGTAACAGAGGCAGTTAGTGCTTCACGGATAACAACTTATGCTTTTTGTTTCATTCATTCTTGAGACACACAGGCACACGTTTAATATAGAAGATTGACTTTTTTTTGAATTGTTGATGACAGAACAAAGTAAGATTATGTCTTGAAGAAAGAGTAAAATCTTACGAAAGATGCTGCATCATTCTCCAAAATTGGGTCCTTCCAGTAGTGTGGTTTCTCTCCCTCTTTTATGCTTTATGATAAGTTGAACTTTTTATTTCAGTTTTGTCATAAACTGGATTTACTCTCTGGTTTTAAGCACAGCTAAATCACATCGTCAGCACACTGCTTTGTACTATCATTCTTAAAGAAAAAATCTTGATACTTTTGCGGTATCCAGCCAAAGGCAGAGATAAGGCTGAGCCATTTCTTGTATGTATGTAATTTAAAAATCAGCAGAGAATATTTCTTTCACAGGAATCAATAAAGTATGAATATAAAATTGTCAGATGATAGCAACTGTGTGATGCAGAGATTAGTGACTTGTCCTTTTATTATCAGAGACTGTGCCCAAGCTTCGATACAACAAATCAGAAATAATATAATGCTGCATGGGCTTTAGTGGTATTGAACAACAAGAGCTGATGTGTATAATACCCCAGTCCAGCTGGGAAATATTGAGCACCACTCTAATCTCTTGCTTTCTCTTGCTCAGATCAGCTGTGGATTCTCAAACTAGTACTTGGATGTTGATCATTCTTTACTGTCAGGATAAACGTTCTCCACAACAAAAAACCCCATGCTAACTGTAGTGAATTCATATTTGTACGTGCTCATGAGGTAGCAGTCCTTCCTTCAGGTGCAATTCCAGGCAGGCTCTCAGCAAAGCATCAGTGAGGAAGGCAACAGGGCTGAGCGGTCGGTCTCCTGCTGGGAACGGGAGCGTGGCTAATTCCAGTCTATTAGGGAGGGAGCCTGACCAACACCTTTCTCCTCAATCTTTGACAGTGCTGGTTCCTGTGGAAACCTTCCTAGGAATGATCTCACTTGTAGTTTAAGTAAATAAGCTGAAAATTCTCCTTTGTTTTTCTAACAGTATCTAATTTTTGGGGGGAGAAGCAAAATGTGAATGGATTCAAGAGGCTATGGATCCAGCCTTTAGAAAATATGTTCCAGAGATTCAGTGTGCCACTGCATTTCAGTGGGCCTGTTAGCTTGCCTGGAAAGCACAGGGACAAGGGCAGGGCATGGCCTTGATATTCTCACCCAGCTCACAGCTCCAGTTTTAATTACACCTCTGAAAGATCTATGAATTGCCTTGTGAAACATCGGTTAATACTTCAAATAATTAGCTTTGATAAATGGAGTGAGTTGGGCACTCCTAAGTAATTGCTTTGTTTCACCTGAGAGACGTTTGCATTTCAGCGGTGGGTTCGCAATTCCCCTGCATGCGTTCTACTCCCAGCACTTTGGGAGTGAATGCAGTCAGGAGCAGCTCAGGAGGAGCACTTGCATTGCAAGGGTTGCCCAGTGAACTGGGGGAAAGAGGAGGGCTGTGTTGACATGGGAGGATTCCATGAGCAGTGGCAGTATTTAAACAAGTAGGTGTTTAAGTAGGTGTGATTTATCAGTAGAGGTAGAACATGAAGGGTCTGTAGAGTCTGAGAAACCCATCTGAAGTAGTTCCAGCTCAGTTCTACAGAGCATTAGTGTCTCACCTGTCTTCTGTAGAGGTAGGCCTTGAAGATATGAGCCAAAAATTACTTCAGCTCTAGAAGGGGCTCAGCAATTAAAAAAATTCATGAAGACAGCAATGGGACTGTCTGCTTGTGGGAGGAGGGATATTTCTGTGTGTAATATGTTCATATTGTCAGGCCTGATTTGATGACAAGCACTGACATTTATAATCAAACTACAGAATCAGACTAGTGACTGGTGGCTTCAAGAAAAATCTCTGTTCACTCAAGGTGCTGCATTTTATGCATAGGTTTGTCTGCTACCCTCTGCAGTGTATAACATAGGACAGTGCTTGTGAAGCTGCATGTATTTTAAAGCCCTCTGAGATTTTAGTCTGAACTGTTAAGGCAGTACGTGCCACCTTCCAACTCTTGACAAAACATGCCAAGTCAGGATAAACACAATTAATATCTGCTGGAGACTTTTTCAAGCAACGTGATAGCTTCTGGTTCATTATTCTGAAGATTTGCATACAAAAGAAATAAGCAAGCAGTAAAGCTGCGATAGTGCTGACACCAGCATTAAATATGAATACTTAGTACAGCAAAGCAATGGAGAGCACATATTTGTGTTCCCAATCATCTGAGCTGAAAGACATTTTTAAGTGAAAAATTCATTCAGAGACCTGAATTTTGACTGCACTTCCAGTGTCGTGTACTGTTCAAGATAGTACAGAAGATGCAATTTATGCTATAACAAACTAATTCTAAAGCAGGTCATTGCGCCAAGCATAATTTACCATATTAAAAGAAAGAGCAAAAACTTCTCAAGAAGAGGTGACATGAAAGAATTACACAATCTTCTTTCCCTTTATTGGAATAATTTCTCAGAGATTTGCAAACCCGTTAAGAACTATTTGCATGTTCAAAAGCTCTTTCAACTGGAATAATAGAATTATCAAGTAAATTGTGCTTTTCCTGAGATTTATGTTTCTGTCATGCCAAATTAATCTGCCTTTTTTCTGCACCTGAAAGTTAAACATAACTCTTGTTTTGTTGTCGTGGTTTTGTTTTCTTGTAATTATTTAACCAAAAAAATTGCTTATAGTGATCTCTCAGCTCTGGAGGAAATAGCTCTTTTACCGGTTTCACAGTCATACCTTAAGTGCTTTTTGGTTTCTAAAAATGATTTCATTATTCAGGTTAGCTAATACCTTTTACAGACTAAATTAAAAGTAGAATCTGATAAGTTGTTTCACGTTTCCATTATGCATGTTTCCATTGTGTAAACAATAAGATATCAGGCTCTTCCTCACGGGAATTCCCATGAATTAGCATTCTGATGGACTTACCCTTCTAACCTGTTTACCCCAGGGGTGAAGCACTTCAAGCACTAAGAAAAGGGAAAGGATTGTGCAGAAACTAGAGTCGTGTGTTTCTCCATCCACTAAAGACTCTTTATAATTCCCTATATTGAGGGAAAATGGGTTTTCAATCCCTGTGACACCACTTGCACTCTGTGAGTTTGCTTGTGTAATTGTTGGCACATCTGCCGCTGTGTCACGCGGAGCTCCCAGGTTCCGTTCACGGTTCAGCCGGAGCTGGTGCCCACTGTGTCACCCCACCTGCCTTGCAGCTTCCCTCCCTCAGAGACAAAACAAATTCAGAAGCCTGGGAATGTTTTTGTTGTTAGAAAGGTAAAAAAAATATAAATGTAATTCCTCTCTTTTTTTGGGATCCCCAGATAAATATAAAAATTCAAGATTTCTTCTGTGTGGGTAATCAATCTTATATCTTTCTCTGCTTTTAACATTTTGACAGGCTTGTTTTTCGTTTTGGTTTTTTGTTTTTTTTTTGTTTTTTTTTTTTTAGGTGTTTGCGTTTTGTATAAACTGTTTCAGCTAGCATATACTTACGTAATATTTTAAATCCTTCCTTTGTACTTAAAGGTGATGGAATTCAAAAGTAAAGGAAAAAAGTCATCATTGCTTTTCTGTAGGCTTTGCTTTTTTATATATGTTGTCTGTCAAATTATCCAGGAATTAGACAGTAAGTCTGAGGTATTTCAGGGGAAATTGTTTGTGTCCTCTTTATCAGTTGTAGTTTGCTGATTCTACCCATGAAGGCTTTTATTTAGAGAAACAAAAGAATTTGATAGCACCTGCTTCTGAGTAATTGCTCTCCATGTAGGCATGGTCCAGTGCTTGTGACTGCTAGCTGGAGATCAAAGTCTCTGGTTTTATTCTTATCATGTACAAAAATCTTCATCTTGTAGATTGCTTGTGAATATCTCATACAAAAGCATGAGTAAAGCAGCTAATTAGTAAGAATGTGGTATCTAATTTGAAAACAAACCACAGTTTTTGAAAGAGTTTGTTAATGAAATGAGAGGGATGAAGGTTTCAGCATCTTGGTGCTTAATTTGTTGTGGAAAAAATATGTTAGAAAATAAGGGCTAAGGCTGCAAAGGAGATTATGGTCATCGTGTGTCCTTATTTTTATTCACAAGTATGGACGCTTGAGAGGAAAATAAAGTTTGTAGCACTCCCTTCACTGGCAGCGTCCCTCCCTCCCTCCACATTCAGTGGTTTGGAGTATCACTGAAGAACGAATAGAATATATAACAGAGCCTGCAGTGGACCTCTGAATGGCCCTATTTATCAAGTAAACAGAATTAAAAGTTGGAGTTAAAAAAGAACATAATGCATCCTGTGTAGAGGTTTGAATTTTCACTGCTCATCCAAGTCAACCAGACTAGAATTCTGGTGAATACTTCATGTCCTGTCTTTCTGGATTACTTGATAAGAAAGGCCGAAAGAGTGGAGCAAGGCTTTTATCTTATGTGCCAAGAGAGTTTGTTCATTTGACTGAAGGATCATGGCAACAGAGTTATTATGTAGATGTACTGCAAAAGCATCTTACCTCCACCTGGAGCTGCGGTCCATTTGGGATTGTCAGCATGAACAGACAAACACTTGGTCATCCTGTTGTGTTTGAAGAGATGTCTGAAATGCGACA
Source organism: Hirundo rustica (assembly GCF_015227805.2). NCBI lineage: Eukaryota > Metazoa > Chordata > Aves > Passeriformes > Hirundinidae > Hirundo > Hirundo rustica. The sequence continues at coordinate 10,381,985 of NC_053457.1, read as the reverse complement.
GTGCTGTTTCATCACTTGCAGTTTTAAACAGCAGGAAAAAGAAAACACGAGAAAAGCATTTGTAAGTAGCAATATTGTGAACGGTGGTACAAGGCAGATGCAGGGTGACTGACAAATAGATAGCTGTTCTGTCTCGTAAAAACAGATGTGTGCAGCAAATGCTATCAGTATTCCGTGAGGATCTGTGTACTTTGTTAAAAAATGCAGGAGATGACATGAAGCAATCAGCCTGCTAAAGCTCAAGCTGTAAGACAGCAGAAATCAGCCTGCACTGTGCACGGGGGATAATGCTCCTGGATGGGCATAGGGCTGTTCTAGAAAGGTGAGGTTAATGAAGAAAAGTATGAATATTGTCTTTTTCCAACATGTACCCTTTATCAAAGGGCTTGGTTTTGTGTTGGGTGTTTGCCTTGCCTCTGTCCAAACTTTGAGTAGTTTCCAGTTAGTTCCCTACCCTCATCAAAATCTTTTTGCCTATCTTGAAAAGTACTGTTGGGAAGCAGTGCCACGGCTAATTTGAAAGAAATAGTTAGGGTCATGGATGATTTTAATCTCTTTTTAGCCGCATAAACAGAATCAACCTCGTTATTATTTTGTATTGTTCACCTCATGTTCACCAAGACTTCTTTTGGTAGCAGTTACACCCCTGGCAGGAGTCTGCCTGTGCATTTAAATTGTATTCCCTCCTTTTTGTGACCTACAGCCATTCAGAGAGATGAAATTCTCCCTTTCCTAAATTAAATCCTTCCTTTATTTTTAGAACCTAGCACATCTTGCTCTCTCCTGAGATCCTATTTACAAACAACTGCTGTGCTAAATACAATAAAGCTAAAGGCAATTCAGGTTTTCCCTCACCATCATGCTAATAATGTTCCTTAAAAGTCTGAGATCTGAAAGATCCAAAAAGATGCTGGAGTTCTGTGTGTGGTTGTCCACTGTTCATCCTCTGTTACCCTGGTTTTTCTGAGTTTTTTATAGCCTTTTGATTTTCTTAAATGGAGTCAGATCTTTTTAATTACTGTACAATATTAAGAGCAGTTCTACCTTTTTCCCACAGATGTAACATAAACAAATCCTTTGTTTTTCATTCTCTGTCCTTTGTTTGCATATTTCTAACCTGAAAACAATTGCAACTGACAGCTGGTTTAGCCACTTGGCTGACCGGTGAAAAACCCCAGAAGCCAATCTTCTGCTAGACCCACAAATGTATAAAAAGTAAGAAATAAAACAAAGAGGCTCTCTCCACCTGGATTCAGCTTTTGAGCCGGATCAGAGGAACCTCTGCTCTGCAAAACCGCTTGTCTGCGTGTGGCTGCTTTGTGTGTCTCGGTGACACATCCTCCCTGCTGGAATTGCCAAAGGGGCTGGGGCAACAGAGCAACTGGTGGAACTGGAAAGTAAGAAAATGTAATCTTATGCCAAGTATGGACCTATTCAGTTATTTTTAAAACAAGTTTAAATACAGACAATATACTGCCCAGGGTAGAGATGAAATCTTTTTTCTCAGCTTTAGGGAAAGTTGTTGTATCACTGCCTCAAAATTTTGGGGGGAGGAGGTCTGTGTTTTGATTTGTTCCCCCCCTCCCCACTTGTTCATATTATCCCCTGGTTTTCGCTGAATGTTTGCATCCTCACACATTATGGGCCAAAGAATCTAAAAACATTTAAGTAATACCTCTTACTGATTTTAGTGTTACTAAAATACTTTATTATATCACAGCGTTTATCTGTAAAAACATAAATGTGTAACCATGCAGATGTTTGAGTTTTTTCTCTCTAAGTCTGGCTGGAATTCAGCTGACTAAAGAATTTTGCAGATAAAAACTTGCAAATTGGTTTTGTATACTTCTTAATTGCTGAGGAACAGCCAGATGACAAATGCAATTCTGAATTGCTACCTTGTTTCAACTTGAATATCCTTTTTCAAGTTAGTTTGCTCTGTTAAAAAAAAAAAAATACCATTTTTAGGATTTTGGGAATGATATTAACTGCAGGAACAAAAGCAGCCATGTCAATGTAGATGTAGTTTAGGATAAGTAAATCGGCTACTTGAGGTGCATTATTTTTTAAGGCACATACTTAAATTCTTGTCTTGTGCTTTGAGACTGCAAAATGACAGGTGCTTTAACTGCAGAAATATTATGAGGTGGGTAGAGGATTTTTCAGGAACTGTGACAGAAGAATGGCAGGCAGTAGGTGCAGTCTTTCCCGAGTGATGGGCATAGTCCAGAGTCATTGTTCCTTGGGACAGGGGATGCTCATTTTCATAACAAGAATTTATCCAAGGCAGTTTCCTTGCCCAGATGTGAAAAGAACCCCGTCCTAGCAGTGTAGCGTGGCAATCCAGCACAGCAAGCCAGTTAGGAGGAGTGCTGCAGTTCAGTGCAAGAGCAGCTGTGACAAGTGGCTTATATGCTAAATGCACTGCTCTGTGAGTGGCTGCAAACCAAACAGCTGGGTTACCGTGTTGTTGTTCTCTATTAGTTTCACAGATCCTATTTGCTTAAAGTGCTCATAGGCTTGTTTGTCTGTCTCAGTGCTGGCTACCAGCTTTTTACTGGATTAAACAGTTTGACATGACTACCCTTGAAATTGTAGGCGATTTGGAAGGAATTTGTTTGAGCCTATTGTAGCAGTTTTTATTCCAAGAAGAGGGGCTTGATATTTGATATGTGTTCTGAACTGAATTTAATTCCCTGGAAATGGATTTCAGCTTGCTGCTGTGAGCTCTGTCTGGTTTACTTTTATCTTCCAATTTCTAGGAAGGCAGTTAGACATTGCAGTCATAAGGACCATAAATACGGTATGTTAAGAGAGGGCGAGTTGACACACAGAACGCATCTCCAGTACGATAGCTTGAGGCTCTGTGCAAAAATAAGCTCGATATTTTACAGAAGATAGTCTTTGTATGTACCAAAACCATGGTTCTGCAGCCTTCACCACTGCTGATTTAGGCTTGTTAATAGCTAGGCTTTAATCTTAGCACCTAACAAGTGGGCTTGGCAATAACTATTAACTTTATCTGCGTTTATAGTGGAAAAAAAAAATAAATTTCAGTGTTAGAAAGTTTCTTGGAAGTGGCTCGACTCACGGGCTGTAGTTTTTTACGGGAGTTTTGGCCAAGTCTGGCTGGAGAGCAGGGCAGCAGCTCCTGTCTGCTGTCAGCTCAGCCTGCCGCGAGGCCACTGCAGCAGAGCCATCAAATTCACCCTAGGAGTGCGCGCACTCTCATCCCTCGCCAGTGAGGCGTTTAAGCACGTGTTTATGGTTAATGATTGCATCCAGATCAAAGCAGTACGATGATCTGTGATTAAAATTAAACACGTTTGTATGCTTTCTTGAAGAGGAATGAAATTACCGAATGCTTTCGTGCCGTGGGTCACCTCACACTACTGTATTTTCCAGAATTAGCTATCAGCATCTCAAAAAGCATGTTTAACATTAATTTTAAAATGTTGTATATGTGTGAGGTTCGACTGCATTATTCTTAATTCTTTTACCTAGTTGTTTTGGCTTGAATTTTAATAAGAGTATTTGTACTCTGCATGCACAAGTCCAAAGTGCTGATGAGGAAGAATTGGGCTTATTGACCTCCAGATCCTAGACTCAGAACCCAACCCTGTAAGAGTGCAACTAACTAAAACATTTCCCACCAACTTGTTTTTCCCGGTAAGAACTTTTTGAAAATATGATTGCTGCTTCCTTTTGGTTGGAAAAAAGCATACAATTTTTTATGGGGAAGAGGGAAGAATTCAGGAAAGGTACTGCTTAAAATCACTTCGAGCTTTGAGTTATAATCTTTTTTTGTGTTTAGAAAACAAGGAATTAATTGATGTCTTATCTGAAATTTTCAACATATTTCATTAAATAATTCAGCACATTTTCTTCACGTCAGGCTTATTACTAGCTTGTTAAGAATAATTTCTTTGCTTCTTTGAAGATTTAAGTGAAATATGGCCAATCTTATACCTGATCTTCAAAAATGGGTCCATTTGCTTTATTGAAATGTATTGCCTCCTGTGTAATGTTTATTACATGGAGCACTTTTTTATCCATGTATAGGGAGGAAAGAAGTAGAATGGTGTGAGAGCTATAATTTTTGTTTGCTTTTGTTCTTGACATGCATCTAGTTTAATCTGTAAAACACGGGTTATAAACTACAAGGGTTAAAGAGAGACTTAAACCCAAACCAGGAATTTCTGGAATCCATGTGTGAGTTTTCTTCCAAGCCTGGATCTTAACATCAACCCCACAAGGGTATGATAATCTTGAGTTTTGCATTTTTACTTATCTTTCTTTATGAACAGCTGTTTATGAACAGTTCTGCTCTCAATTCTAGAAGAAAACTCTATTTTTTTGCAAAACAGGTGCTCCAAGGGTTTTTTTGCATAGCTGAGACAGAACAAGGGACTCGAGCTCCCTGATTGAACACTGGGAGTTCCCACTGGCCAAGCACCAATAGCAGAGTCAGTTGTATTTCACCAACCTGAGATCCTTCCCAGCCCTTCCTGAGGTCTAACTTGCTTCAGAGGCCATCCTCTGGCTTCTGCCTAGTCAGGGGAGAAGGTGGAAGTCAGGGAAGCAGAGGCTGCAAATTTTGAAGGCATCTCATCATCTTTATAGGAATTAAAAAAAACCACCAGGAGAGAAAACAATATATCAGTGTTTTTAATTCCTTATGCTGGAGTATGGATAGGCAAAAATCTGTAATGGCTTTGCGGGCTCCTTCCCCACAGGATCCCAGCTGCCTCTGCTGCCTTGGTGTGCTGGAGAAAACAGGCTGCATTAAACAGGTTTGATGGAAAATGTATTTCCATTGTACATCAGTATAGGATATTAATTCTTACTGAATCTCATTCTGTTTTCTGGTTGCATTTACTAAATGCCACTTCCATGTTGTAACAGTATTACGGACTTTTATTCTAATGTTACAGACTTTTATTCTAGGTAAAACTGCTTACATATTATTTGAGATATTTATTTGGAGACAGGTGATAGAAAAATGATATTAGATAAAACTGAATTGTGTTGCCAAGCTGTGGATTCTAAGTGTTTATAAATTGAGACAGTAGATAGCAATTGAAAAGCAAAATTCATACTTTTTACAGTGTTCAGTTACCATAGTGTTGTCACTCTCAAAATGAAGTTTCCTATTCCAACACTTAAAATTTTATTCAGAGTCTCTCTCAGATTTTTTAGGTTTCTTGCTTATTTTTCTGCAGATTTGGCCTTTCTTATGTCCTGTTTCTTTGAGGGGCAGTGTAGACCTGGTGTCCTCTTGGGGTCATTACAGATACAGCTTTTAGTTCAGTATTTCTTGAACTTGTTCAAGGAACAGGAGCCATTGAGCTCATTTGTCCTCCTGTATCTTGGAGGCACACAACCCTTCAGCCCATTTCCAGAGGGGGGAATTAAGGCATGCTGAGGTTTGGATTTGATATCTCAGCTCTTCCAGGGCAGAGAGTGCAAAAATTACTGGAAATAGGAATTCACCTAAAAGAGGGAACCGTCAGTAATGAGACAATTAGGAGTTCGTTCAGCTCTTGGAACCAGCTGCACTCCTCACCCACAGTCAGTTTGTTTGCACTCCTGGCCCCTGAAGACCTGGATGCTGCTTTCCTAGCCCAGAAGCATCTGTATTTCTGTCTAACCTGGGCACAGACTTCTCCATGGAGTTTAATCCTGCACTGCTGCACAAAGTTGATCCCTGTGTGATCAAGTGGGAAATCAAATAATATGGCAGATTACAGAACAAAGGATCTGTGATGTGGGGTTCTTGTCACCTTGGTTAGTCATCAGATTCATTCTGTGATGTCTTTTCTCTAGAGAAGTTTCTGAGACATCTTATTCAGCAGAAAAGCAGTTGGTATGAAATTGCTCTGTGAATGCTCAGAGTGATTTTGAGCGAGCAGGCGGAGCCTGTGCTGGATCAGCATTTTTATCCTGTATGACTGTATTGATTTTGATCCAGCACTGTCAAATTTAAAGCCAGATTTACTGTACTGTCAGGCCACAAACTTCAATATCTATCTTTAATTGAAGAGTAATGTGATATATGAAAAAGAAAAGTCATTAATTAATGTCTTACATTTTGCCTGTGAATGGAAAAATGCTGAAATAGAGACTCCTAGGGCTTGGACGTCATTTATTTGCTTCCATTTTAGCTCAGTCTCCCCCGTATCTACTACAGGAGAGTTCTGCCAGAATTCCCTCCATGATTTGTTTAAAACTGTCAAACCTGCTGTAAGAGCGTGTAACCTGTAAAGCCAAACTCCATTATTTAATTTAAGGAAGGATTTCCTTAAATTGAATTAAATTAAATCAAATCAAATCAAGATGGAGTTAGAGAAGAGCAAGGTGCGGCTGAGAAAGAGAAGGAGCTGGAAGATAACCTTGAGATTTCAGGAAGACAGCATGACAGGAACAAAGTGATGAAGAAGAAAATCTCAGTCTTACAGCCTCAGCTTGTCTTTCTTTTTTTCTGTCTGACTGTTTAGTGATTAATAGTAAAAAAAAAAATGGTATTTCTGGGGAAATAAAAAAAAAGTTCCTGTTGTGTCCTATGTGTTCCCATTCCTACTTATGTTTTGTATTTTACTATTAATCTTCTAATGCTATAATTGGTAGGAATCTAATTACATTGCATGAAGCTGTGTCTTTTTGAAGGAGTAATTTACATTTAAACTCTTTTGGAGTGTATGTGTTTTGTCTTTGATGTCCTTGATTAGTAATTGCAGCTCTTGTTATCAAATGTTATATTTAAAGCAAAGCAATTCCGTATTTCTCTGCTTACATTTTCTTGGCAAGTCGCCTGTGTGGTAAAACATTCTACAACTCCTCCTATTAAGGTAACCTAAAGTTTTTTGGGTTTTTTTAAATATTCTCCTCTTTCAGAAAGTTGAATAAAATAAATTCAGATGTACGTGTCCATCACAGGCACGGATGAATGTGAACCTGTTGACTTTGGACAGGACAAAAATCTGTGATTTAAAAGGTTGTTGTGGGTGTGTGGATGCTCTCCCTTCCTGTGCTGTTAGAATGGCGTGTTCATTGGCTGTGTAACTTTGTGTTCACGGCTGTCTGCAGCGTATTCCACACGGATATTGCAAGAGTGCAGTTCTTATTTCTCTCTAACTGGGGGACAGAGTGGTGTCTGGGAGCCCAAAAGCTTTGAAGACTTTGCCTTGCTTGTTACAACTGCTGAGTTTGTTTGCTTAACACTTCCTAAACTTCACTGCATCTCTCTGCTTTTCCTCCTCCTATTAAACTGCTATTTCATTACAGAAATACAGAAATACTTACCTGCATAAGCCTTTCTTCCCAAATTATGTTTCTGTTTCTACAGATCATATTTCTGTGTCTGTTAAATCTCAGTGTTTCCAGACTGTAGGTATTGTTAGTATATGAAGCAAATGTACTTTACATCTATTGTTTTGTTAAATGGTCCATATTTTTATAAAGAAACACATAACTTGTTTATTATTCTCACCATCTGACGTGAATGAGTTTTCTGTCATGTGTTCTGAAAAAGTGTGGAAAATAATAGTGTTAATAATGCTGAGATGTAACATTGGTCATTTCAGTGCTCACCTGACATTTCCTTACCTTTTATCAGGAGGTCCATGTAAACCCCAAATGCTGAAGGCAAAGCTACGTTTGCTGATTCTGTCAGAGATGACAAAAAAAAAATCCTGCCTGAACTTCTGCAAAACAGCAATTTCACTATTTGATTCCTTGACAAAAACCCCCACCCATTTAAAATATTACTGCATTTCCAGCAGGACTTGGTGCTTCCAGATTATTTTAGATTTTTAATTGCCCTGAAAGCATTAATTTCCTGAGTTAACATGTGAAGTACAGACCAAAGAGCTATTTAGTTTACAAATGGTAACATCTAGTTTAAATGCAGGAGTGTTTAATGGGTTTAAAATACATAAAGACTAATTGTGCTACAGATTTTGTAACCAGTCATGTTATTGATGTTTACTTGTGCTACTTACAACATTAACTGTTATGTATATGACAAACATGAGTCAGCCATATAACTTTGAATGAAATCAGCCCAGTTGAAAACTGCCATGCCAGAATTAATCAACTATTATTAAATGACCAAATATTAGAACACTTCTGATGAATAAATTCATTCCAATACTTGTATGAATATAGAAATATGAACATTAATTTGGAACTTTTATTAATTTTTGAAGATTGAGTATTGGTTACAGCCAAGATTATTTATGTGCATTTCTAAAGTTTAATTTTCTAGATCTCTGGTAGAACTCAATTTAACATGAGTACATAAATAACTCCCAACTGATGATAACAGTTTGATTATATTTTAATATCTTCGCTCATTGTTGTCTTTACTTCCTTCTCCCACCTCTGTTGAGCACTTTTAGGGTATGACATACTTGCTCATCTTTGATCCATGTAACATTTCTGATGTTCTTATTTATCATTGAGGCAAAGAGCAGTTGAATAAACTTTAAATCCTTTACTTCAGCAATCCCATGGGCAGAATTTCATGTTAGAAACTTGCAAGCTTACAGAGCCTAGCAGACTGTTTACGAGGGCAGGATCTTAAAGTCCTCGTATCTTTATTTTTTATGCCTTTTTTTTTTCCTGTGTCACATGAAGAGTGATACGAACTGATGATTTGAAGCAGAAAGGAGGCAAATTCCCGAGCAGACTGTTCAAGGATGTCCCTTACTGGAACTTTAGAAAGGAGCTCATCCTATTTTCGAAGGGATTGAAGGATGTAAGAGCATTACAGTCCCCAGATATTGTACTCTGTAAAGAACGTGATACGCAGTGAGAAAAAAAAAAAAAAGTAATTCTAAACATACTTGAAGATTGAATGGTTTCTGAGATCAGGCAGGTCAGAGCAATAACATGAAGGCTGAGGGGTGGTTTTCTCTTTCATTTGAAAATTTCCCAAAACATTATTGTGCATTTAAAGCTTTGGTATTCTGGAAACTTGGAAAGCAATCAGATTGGCTATTAAAACCATCAGTAATTTTTTACAGAATATCCTGAGTCTTGAGAGAAGATGAAATCTATTTTCTTTCAAGAAATAATTGTGTATAAATTTAATAGTCCCCCCAAATATTTAGAAAAACGACATGATCTTTTGAATTTCATGTTAGTTTATCTGCAGTAAAAATCTTTTAATCCTGCTTGTTTCTGATGAGCAAGAATATCTTAACTATGGAATTTAAAGTTTTGGCTATAAATATAGAGGCAAGGAATATATTAAATTTGTTAACTGATTAATTATATAAAAAAATCAAATGCTGCCTATAGATCTATATATTCCCTTTGAAATTTGTCTCCAACTTCATGGATGTGGCAGACTCATATGATTTAAAATGAAAGATTATATTTAAATTGCTTGTTCAGGTGAAAACATTTAGGTATTTGCAGAATAGCTCACTAAATAATCCACAGTTGGGCCTGAATGTGTTACTTTTAATTCTTCATTTGTGTGATTTTTTATTTTATTGGCATTTATTTGCTCTGAGTGAGTCCCATGAGGTTGTGTATCTCTCCTTGGGAGTGCAGCGCATGGTAAGCGGTAAGAGCTGCTGTGTTCTCCCAGCGCAGTGAGGATGATGTCGGGTAAGGATAACCTGCCCTGGAGTCCCCCCAGAGCAGACTCCCAGAATTCCTCACAGGTAATTAATCCCTACAGGAAGCACAGGGGTTCTTACTGCTGCTTCTTTCCTATACTTCTCCTCTGAACAGGTCTTTTCTTCAGGAAGTTGTTTCTACATTCAAAGTGTGCTGAAAACATGAGACTTACCAAAGCTTTGCTCTGTAGGTTCTTCTCCAGGATCTCTAGTGAGGAAGTTTTAATAATAATACCCATTTTATTTTTTTGGTGCAAGAAAGTTGAGCATGGGGTACCTTTCTCCTCACTGACACAACTTTTCCTGCCTGCTTGGGTGTGTGAGAACTCAGCCTCTAGGGAGGCAGGCTTTGATGTGTTTCAGCTGAGTATCATTAATAAAATATTATTATGCAGATATATTTCCTTCCCATTTGCTCTCTAACTGTAGGGTGTAACCTTGAAGGGTAAATCACCTTTTCCAAATTAAAATCCCAGTCTTTGTGCTCAAAGTGGTTTCTCCTGTAACCTCAGTAAGTACTAACCTGCCACCCAGCTGTGCTGGGGGTGTTAAATATGTGAGCATTCGTGGTGAGGATTTGACACAGCTGTGGCCAGCCCAGCCCAGCTGAAGCTGTTAATGACTTTAATTAACTTTGCTCCCTGGCCCTGGGGGCGGTGCTAGGAGATTGAGAACACCTGAGGGTGAGGCAGGTGCGGGGCAGCTTTTGCCTCTCCTCTGAAGGAAAAGTGGGGAATTTTGGCTTCTCTGAAGGAAAAGGTACAAGTTGCATGATTGTGGATGCTGGTGACTCCAAGTCCCGACCCTAGGGAAAGGCTCTCTCCTGGCAGTGTGATCTGGGTACTTTCACCCTCAGAGAGGTGAATTTGGCAGTTTAAAAGTACCTGTGAGATTACTGATGGTGTTGGAGCTGCCATAGCAGCCCTGGCTCCGCTGCAATTTGCGTAGGAAAGAAGAGCTGCGTGTGGATCCTGTTGTAAGTAAGTGCAATTTTGTGTTGTGGTTTTGTGATTTATTCTCTTCTTATAGCTGTGCTCATGCAGTGACCCACAGGCTATGTTTTATGATGCTTTATTTGTTCTGCAGTCTTCTTTCCTTGTGGATCTTTTATGCTGAAATGAGGTCTGAATAAATCATTGTAATGGCAATAGATGTTGATTCTTTGTATGCAACGTGGTGGATGTGAATATGGTCTTGACCTGGGAGGGGTTAGGGTGCATGAGAGATGACAGCAGGAAAAAAAGCAAGTATTTGGTGCAAGCTATGTAGTCCAATGCCATTTAAAAGCTGTAGATTGTTCCAGAAGCAAACTGTATTCCCTTGCAGTAGCAGTGAGGAGAAAACTCAGTGTGGGAATGTGTGTGTGGTGCCTGGGCAGAGGAAGGTGCTTCCTCTGGCTTTGCTACCCAGGCTTCAGGTGTAACAGAGACTGATGGCTGTGTTCTGCCTTCTTACCAATCCCTTTGCTCTGGCATATGTGCCAGTAGCAGAGGTGCTGTAAAAATGCCAGATAAGACTGAGGGGATATTGCAGAGCTACTCCTGGCTTGCTTTTGATAACAGCCTAGGAAAATGGGATCTGGTGTGTCCTGCTGGGTGGTGGTCTACAGGGCTTCTTGTAACTTGTGTAATATCAGCTAAATGCAGCTCATGAGATCACTAAGACTGAATTATTCTTACCATGATGGATAGATATTGGTGTTTGGTAAAATATAGAAACTTGTGGGTGTTGGTATTTATAAAACTTAGTAAACTGCTAGGAAAATATTTTAATCTATTGTGTTGACTTCTTCATAAATATTAAAATATTACCATAGTACCCCTTTTCAAAGTATCTAAAACAGTGAAGAAATTTTCTGTACCGAGCCTGAATCTCTGCATGATGTTGGTGAAGGCTGTGCAGCTCCTTTAACTTTCATGAACCAGAGTCTCCTATCTCTGGGACTCCTCCTGTGGCTTCTGCCCAGTGTGCTTCAGTTTAAGTATGATCAGTGAACGTAGAGGTGTGTGACCACTGCTGCCACGCATGGTCAGCATTTGTACCACCCTTTGTGGCTGTGGATAAAGCTGTCCTTCCCTTCCTGCTTCAGCACAACTCTGTCACGTGTTTGTAGTGTAGCTTTACACAATTCACAGTAAGAGAAACCTCTTGTGCGGGGATCAGGGATGCAGTTTGGTGCGTGGACGCCTGGAGGTTGGGAAAGGTAAATGGAAATGTATGGATCAAGCTTACAAACTAGGGCTGGCTTTTAAGCTAATGTGCACCCCTCAGCCAAAGCACTTGGGATGCCATAATCCTGGAAAATAGATAAGTTTTATTTTTGAGCTGTAGCTTATTCTCTGCTGCTTTTTCTGAATTTAAAGAAAGTCCATTTCTACACGAACAGGGATAAAATCGTATCTTAAGTGGAACTGAATATTAAAGAAAAGCTATCCTTTGTTCAAACAAAGTAAGGTTCCAATGGTTTTTGGGTTTAGAGGGAAAAGAGGATGTTTTTACATTTTCCTATAAGAAGTTTGTGCCCTTCCTTATTTCCTGTAAGAACTTTGCATTTTTCTTCTCAAGTTTACTTCTTCAGATGTGAAAAATTTTCAGGTATGCATTTTAATCCTGAGCAGAACAAATTGCCTATGCTTGCAGAGAAAAATATGAGGCTGAGCAAGTTATTTGGTGATGTTCATTTTTCTTCATCAGAGTGTGAATTTAAAATTTATTTTGCTTAATTCTGGAATTAAAATAGTAAGAATGGTTGTAGTACAAGTTTCACTCTATGTGAATCAAGATTTTCTTTGAATAGTCTGCCATAAAAATACATGTGCTTTGAGGGATGAAGCAGAAAGATTGATCAATAGTTTTATAAATATTCTTTTTAAGGTATTTTTGAACACATGTTTACATTAAAGCTTCTAATGAGAAGCTACCAAAAAAATCTGTCCGACACAGTGCTGTACTAATGTTCTCATTTCGTGAAAGTGGGTTTAACAAACTGAAATTTTCTGTCCTCTCGTTTTTCATTCCTGCTCTGTTCAGCCCTCTGTATTCCTCTGTGATAGTTGAGAAGTCAGGGGAAATGAGTAATTGGAAAGGCTTTAGAGGATCAAACTAGCAAACTAAGAGCTGATTTTGATGTAAGGTACAACCTTCAGCAAGGGTAGTTAAAGCAGAGAAATCCTGGGAAACACTGGGAGAAAAACATTTCAGAATTGCAATTCCTTCTGTGCTTCTTGTCTTGTTTGAGGTTGGCTAGGATTAAAATACTGTTGGGAATGAATTATGGAGCCTCTCCTACCAGCAAAAGCCTTTATAAGATCTGCTTTTATTATCTGCAGTGACAGAAACCAATTGGTGTTTATGTCTCCTTTTCCTGGGATTCGGAGTTTACATAAGAAATTCAGTTGTATAATGATTTATCCTTCTCCACTCTCCCTTATTTGAAGGGGTTATTTGAACACTAGCTGTGTTTGGGGAGATTTTCGGGGATCAAGCAAGGACAGAAAGCATCAATAAAAAGCACAAGTTTTATCCAGAGTTTGGAGTTTTTCGAACATTATAAGCTTATGAAACTCAAATTCAGATAAAACTTAATCTTCCCTGTTTTTATGAGTATTTAAAATTGCTTAACTCCACAGCATATATTTAAGTAATACAAAAATATAAAATCCCTCCTAGAGAGCAAACATAACATCTTAATGAATGTCTAATATGCTGGGTAGTGTTCAGCATATCACCATAATTATTAAACAGACAGAAATGGATGCCTTAAGAAAGCACCATGTGTGCCCCATGCTTCACCAGATCTCACAGCCCTGTCTTGTAAATACTAATTAAAATGACATTGCAATGAAGAGAAACACTGCAATAAAGAGAGGTGATTCAGTGCTAGCAAGTACCTGTTAGTCCTACTTCTTTTTTATGATGGAGAGATTCTATCATGATCTAAAGTAGTGTCTGTGCTGTCCAGCACACCCTGGAGGAGCTGTGCCCACCACAAGGAGCAGCTCACTTGATACTCACATGTGCCTTTCCTGAAAAGGGGTACCCTTTACCTTGAGTCCAGAGATGTTTTCTGACCAAGCTGGTGCACGTCACTTGTACTGATACAGATTGAAATCTGAGGTGCTGCCTGCCTGAAATGAATTGTGTTCTCCAGCACCCAGCGTGTGCTTCAGTGGTGGTTCAGAGCAGTGTGTCTTTGAGATGGTTTTCTCTGGTAAGCAGAGAACGAGTGAGCTGCTTATGTGACAGCTAAGACACAAGTGAAAAAGGTCATCCAACTTTTCTTGCATTAATTAAAAGAAAAAACAAACCTGCACTGGTGTCACTGAAAAGAAGCATCACTTTTCTGAAACTGTCTATGCCAAATAAATAGAGAAAACCAGGTTCTTTGTTTAAAATTTTTCATCAAAATAGTTTGGAAGTTGGCCCATACTGCTGAAGTTTATATACATACCCTCTGTGCCTTCATCTAGAGTTCAGCTGGTATTGCCATATGTCTGAGCTTCATAGATGTGCCTATGAATTCCTCATTAAAATGATCCTTCCTCTGTTTATTTATGAGCATAAAAGTACCCCAGAGTTCATATGAGAATATGTAATATATGTCTATATATAATATATGTGGATGTAAATGGTCTGTTACAAGGGGCTGTAGAAGCTGGAGGAGCTTTTTATGCCTGATCCTAAAGAAGGAAGACAGATGCAGTGCTGGATGAAAAAAGTGGGCGGTCTCTACATTTCACATTTTTTAAATACACAGTTAATATTATGACAGGAACAGAACTTATGAAAGTTAATATTCCCCATTCAGAGCATTTTTCTTCAATAACAGTCTTGTGTTTTGCTAATAAACCTGTGGACTGGCTGTTGCATTAGTTACCAAGGTGCACACTCAGAAAAACCTATGAGAAACATGAATAATGTAGAAGAATTTCCCCAGTCTTGCTCACCAGTAGCTGGGTGATGTGATCACATGTAATAGGTTAAACATCAGCCACAGTGATAGTAAATTTAAATGTCTGCCATAAACAGGGATTCTGTGCCACAAATAGTGGTGCTAAAAATATGGTCACACTTCAGTCACAAAAACATCAAAATGCAAGAAAATGCATCTCGAATCCAGGAAATAATCAAGCAGTGGCACTAAATGTGTGCTTTGTGATTTGGTTTGATTTTAGTACTGAGAGTTCTGCCTTTCTACTTCTGAAATGAAAGTTCTTGTTCAATCTCTCCAACAATACCAGCTGTGCTGTTCAGTTGTTCCTGCTGACAATTTCTTTCCCTGGGTAATGTTCCCATTAATAAATCTGTCCCAAGAGAGCAGGTAAGATACTGGCTCATGGAAGTATACCAGGCATTTTCAGGGGTTAAAGCAACTAAGACAAATAACAATTTTTATTCAGTATATTCAAAAATTATCTTAGTAAATATGCAAGATCTTCTTGTGGTACCCACTGTCACTGATTTAGTAAACCAATCTCTTTTCCAGTAGTAATTGAGAAGGTAACATTTCTGCTTGTAGATTCTTTATCCTGTGAGCAGTAATGATTATCTGCTTAACATAGATGGTGGGGTTTGTTTTTCTCCCAAAGGGTTTAGTGGTTTAATATATAGTGTTTCTTTACAGGGCTGCATCTTACTTCTTAACTGAAGAACTTTACTTATAGAAAATATGGAGGCAAGGATCCTTGATTTATTTTCATAGGTCTGTCCTCATTTTGAATATCACAGCTATTTACTACCTTTAATATTTTTCTACCAATACTCATTTTAAAAGACCAGTTCTATATGTAAAACACTTATATAAAAAATACAGCAGTGTTTTACATGTAAGCAGTACAATCAATTAGTTAGTAGATGCAAATGAAACCTGAAATATTGGGTTCCTCAGCTGTGAAATGGGTTTGCATGCCAAGATTTTGGTAGTGAGTGGACTTCAGAGGTGGCATTCCTCTACGTTGATTAGGGGAGGAGGTAGAGGATCAGGGATGAAGTGAAACCTGGGAGGAAGAGGAATGGGGTAAAGGTGCTTTTCAGATTTGATTTTAATCCTCATTATACTGCTCTGACTTCATTGGTTACAAATTAAACCCACCCAGGCTTCCAGTCCTCGTTGACAAAAGCGCAGCGTTACAGTCGTGGTTCTTTGCAAACCTGACAGTTGTCTTTTCCCAACAGATTGTGTCACTTAGTGTGCATAGAAAGGGAACACCTTAATCACTTCCAGCTACAAGTTTTTAATAGCTTTTTAGCTAACTGGGAGAGAGAGGCAGAAAAGATGAGGTTGTGAATGAAGTGTGGTTTATACCAGTCTGGTATAAATTCTTACTGCCTCCTACTATAGAGAGTGGACTGAAATCAAACACAAGAGGATTAAGTATCTCTGGGCAATGTCTCATTTGTAGTTTGCTTTCCATAGGAGACTTCAGGAGTCAAGGAAGCTGAGAACTGTATTTACTGTGTGGAATGGAAGTGCTGGTATTTTTAGGCAAAATTCCAGTAAAGTGTTTTTCCACCTAAAACATACGGCTTACGTAGCAGGCTTCTGCTCTAGCTGCCTCCATGCTTTATCTGTTGCCCATTTTTACACATCATTTTGTGGGGCAGGAGTTCTGCTAAAGGAATGAACACTGACAAGCAAAACTTTAATGAGACATACTTAAATTTTTAGGCTGCCATGCAGAAAAAGTGTAACCAGTATAAATTCTCTGTAGTTACTTGATTTTTCTTTGCTGTACTACTTCTGATATCATGTTCTCTGCTGTGGATGATGGCACTCACCTCTTTCCAGTATAATGGCTGAGTAGGTGTAGAATGTGCAGCAGTGGCAGATTCAAAGAGCATTTTCTGTAAAGCAGTGTAATAAAATATTTACAAGATTTGAGGTAATGAGTTAGGCAATTATGTGTGAATTGTACTGTCTACACTTGGTTAGAATAGGCATCCTGCATGCATTTACAGCATCTTCTTCAGCACAGTTTCCAAACCATGTTTTATGGAGCAAGAATATTGTTAACTTTCTCTCTGAAGTTTCATTCCATCCCATCACAATGAAACACAGAAATATTTACAGTTGAACTTTGGAAAAAAGGAGGTTAAGAATTCTATTAAGACATATAAATGAGCCTATATAGGGATGTGTGCATTTTGAACCGGCCAGAGATGCAAGAGCAAGCTTTTCGTATTGCAAGGTTACGGCAATTTCATGTTATTCAGGTATCTTTCACCTTTCTTTCAGTGCTTTTGGTGTGAATCTGCAGGAACCTCTCACCTTCCCTGCTTAGCAGACCATCTTCTGGAAAGCCTTAAAGCTCTTTTCTTTCCAGCTTCACTGCTTGTATTATGTGTGCAAGTACCAGCAAGTGCAGTGTTTATTGTCCAATGAACTGGCCAGTTTTCTAAGGTCGGGATAAGGATTTCTGGTCACAGATGTGACAAACCTGATTCTATTCAAGCAAATTAGCCTATTTATTAGGCAAAGGGGTGCAAACCTGGACCAGCAGATGATAATCTGCTTCCTGTTTTGTGTGGGAAAAGGACAGAGAATTTAGTTCCATCCTGTATGTCCTGAGAGAGTGGTCTAACAGTGGAAATGGCAATTAACTAGTTCTGCTGCCAATTTCTTTTCGGCTATGCAGCAATACTACATCCATTCATTTAGAAGTATTTTTCTGAACTAAGGAAAGGAAGGACCATAAATGTTAGAATTGAGACTGCTGGTTCTGATAGAGTTCTAATGTAAAATTGTCCAAATACTTTAATGTCACAACTGCTCAGTTCCAAAAGAAAATGATTCATCTTTCGTCAATCTTTGTCTGTATTGCTTTTAGTCTAACAGTGTAATATTCTCAATGCAGACAGTAAAATGCTTTGATCTTCCTGTTAGCCACTTGGCATTGTTTTCTAAACTTACCATCAGCTCCCTTGTTTGAAGAAATTATTGGAGCCACTGAATTTTTTTGTGCACAGGAATTTTACCTGAATGACTAGTGTCCATTCTCTCTCTGACAGTTTGGATTATGTAGAAGGGATGCAGATGCGAGTATGTTTATTAAGAATATCATGTCTAGCTTTATTTAGAAATGAAAAAGGGAAAGGCCTATCTACAACTCTCATCAGTCTAGTAACCTGATATGCTGTCCTATTTTTCACTGTTATAAAATGATCGATTAATGTGCAATTAGTATTAATCATAACTGGACACATTTACTGGAGTTTGATCCCTTTGACTTTTAGACTTACCTCTGCACACTGATGCTTTCCTCTTCTGTGGTCTCACTTCATGGGAGTGAAGCTGTGAAGCAGTAGTATGTGGGAATATGTATTAGGGAGCTGCTGGCCCTAATTTATGCTCTTCAAATGCTTATTTGTAGTGCAGTCTGATTAGCTCAAAACTTGAGTGTCTTAGTTGTGCAATGTATGCATTTACAATTAAAAAGTGGGGAGTGGGGGCTGATGGCAGACTGCTTGCATAATCATTTATCTGAAAAAAAGAAAGTGAATTTGTCTGTGAAACCATGGAAATTGGATCTACTGACATATCCCACTGTCCAATTTGAAATCCCCGGTATGCTTGAAAGAGTTGGTGAATGCTCCAAAAATAATGAGAAGTGTTTATAGAAATTTACTCCAGCTTTGATCCATGCTCTGGAAGAACTGTGCACACCTTCAAGAAAATGTATTCATTTCTTTTGAAGTCTCATTGATTTTTAAATGAGAACCTGGAAAGTGGTGGAGAAGCAAAGCTTATTCTTCATAAAAGCAAGGATGGACTGAATCGTGCTACAAACTTCAGACAATGAGGAGGTACAGGCTGAAGGGAATTTGAGTTTTACTGCCTGTGTTTTTCTTTTTGTCTCACGCAGTCTTGTGTCTGTAACATATGCAAAGCATTAGCAGTGATAAGCAGGTTCACAAACCCCAAAGAGGGGCAGGAAATTTTAAGTGTAATGACAAGATTTGCAGAATAGTCAAGTGATTTATGGACCCTGCTGATTTCTAAGGCTTTTTGTAGTAAAGCAGAAAATAGGTAATAGCCTTTAGGCATCATTAACTTTGACTTGTTTTCATATATACTACAAACAGATAACTGATTTTTTTTGTTTGTTTGTTTTACAGTAGGAGCCATGGCATACCTATTTCTCCCTAAATTCAATAGAAATGTGAATATAATTAAAATAACTGTTAAAAACAAGTTATATTGTACTGGAATGGAGAATGCACTATGTGCTGTGAATTGCTGAGTCTAGTGGAAGCCCTTCAGTATTTTATTTTACTTTGTTTTAAAATCATTACAGAGTTTCTATGTACAAGAAATATTTTAAAAGCCATCCGATTCTGGTTTGTCCCTCTATATGTTAATGGTTTAGCTGTTGGTACAAAGCATCCATGAAAGACTAGGTTGTTTATCATGTTGGCATAAGGTAGATATTCCTACTTAAATGCTGTCTTAAGAAGCATACGTGAAAGCAGGGACACCTGTATTTGACCCTTGGCAAAAGGCATTGTGTTTTCCTGCCACGTGATGTGGTTGCAGGAGGCAGTAAGCAGTGTAGTCAGTCACTGGATTACAGACTATTCACAAAGCAAATGCATTCATCATCTTGTCTCTAGTCCATTGAGTGAAACTTACTGAAATTTCCCTCCTTTTGGTCATTATTTTTTTCTACATAATAAAGTATGACCTTTCATTCAAATAGTGTCATAAGGAAATCAAGTAGGCACAACAGTACCAAAGGACTGATACACATTGCATGAATCGAGCGGCAAGAGTGTTGATATGAACTTTGTGATAACTAATATTGCTATCGTTGTATGTCTTTATTAATAGTTGTATCATTGAAATCATTAATTGAATTACATGCAACCTGAGAATGCTTGTGACATTTGGCTGCTTATTGGTAGGCAGGGTGTATTTTGCTAGATGTTGTACTAAGCTGTTGCCAGTGTTTGTGCATAGCTGTGCTGCGGGCCTGTTTCTTGTTTGATGTGTTCTAAATATTTTCTTCTGGTCCTGTACAGAGGGGCAGCAAATCTAGCAGCTCTCCCGCATGTCCAAAGCAGGGAGACATCCACTCCATTCAGCTCTAAATGCACCTGTCCTGACTCGAGTGGGTTCCAGCCTTTTCCTTGGGCTGAATGTGTTTGTCAGAACGCACTATCACAGCTGAAAGTGGTGTTCTCATACAATTAACAGTGCTAATTAACTGAAGCTGTGACTTCAGCATAGACGAACTCAACAGTTTCTCTTCATTATGTTCTGAGTTAATTTTTGTCAAACTTTTTCCATGTACTCTACTGCAATGTTGTCCATGTTTTTTACAGATTTCGTTTCTATTTGCTAAATGCAACCAAATGTTGCCTTATTTTAAATCTTGCAATTCCCCACTGTGATCAATTTCCTCATAATTTTTGATTTACATTTATGAGAGAAGGTACATGAAATGGATTCTTACATTTTTTTTCCCATTAGACTATGCCATCTTAGATCACATAAAGCTCTTGAGAGCTTCAGCCAAGCTCTCAGAAATTTTCTCAAAAGATAAAATTGAATGCTTTTCTGAGTTAGTGTCTTTGAAGTCTGACTTAGAGAATAATACGTTACGCTGTGGGGTTGTGGGGGTTTGTTTTGTTTGGTGGGGAGTCTGTTTTGTGTTGTTGAGGTGGCTGATGAGATCCTGAGGTCTGTCTGTGCTGCTGACAAGCGAGTGTAAACATAACCTGGCTCAGGTTTCAAGTACAATTTAGCAAGGCAGTTTCAGGCTCTCTGTTGGGGCAAATTCCCACTCGAGTCAGGAACTGGAGATCTGCAAAAATGACCTGGGCAAGATCTTGCCACCCTTCCTGGGTTCTGCTGAAACTTAGATGGAGTTAATGGGTTTTTGGCTGCAATTTTTGTTTTGCCTGACAAATCACGTGACTTAGAGCCGCAGCGTATTATCCTCAAGGAGTTTTAATAAAAAAAAAAAAAAAAATTGCCAGTATGAATGAGTAATAAGAGAATGCTTGCAAAAAATAAAAATTTCTGTCTGGGAAAAAGCTAAGAAAGCATATTTAAAATATCTCCAGGTCTGTGTGTCTGAAGGTTGTGGGGAAGGACGGGGTTATTTGTAGGCATGGTAACTGAATGTGTCCCAACACTTCAGCTGTAAG
The DNA here is from genome assembly GCF_015227805.2 of Hirundo rustica. Taxonomy (NCBI): domain Eukaryota; kingdom Metazoa; phylum Chordata; class Aves; order Passeriformes; family Hirundinidae; genus Hirundo; species Hirundo rustica. The sequence continues at coordinate 10,361,208 of NC_053457.1, read as the reverse complement.
GATTTGGTGCCATGAGGATGTGGGTGCACCGCGGAAGGATTCTGTTTCCAAGGGGTTTTATCTACTCTTTCAAAACCCATGCCTTTATTAACATAGTTTGTTAGAACAAATAAGCGAACGTTACTTTTAACAGCAAGCAGAACCTGCCATGCACAATAAGTGTGACTACTTCCCTGCTGGAAAGATAATTCTCCAATTAGCCTCCAACCATTCAGTGATTGAAAATTTGTGGATGCAAATAATTTTTAGATTATTTAAGTCACTTAAAAATAAAATAAAGGATTCCTGTGGAGCTGGGAGAACTCATTTATAGCTGGGGTGTTTCTGACTCCAGATCACATCTGGCAGGAGGAAAATGTATTCATTCTCCTTATTATCTTAGAGTGTGTACCAGGCTGATGAATGAAACGCATGCAGAGGTAATTCTTTCCAGTATTGAAATATACAATGTTTTATTGGAAGAAGAGAGTGCTAGAGAGAGGCAGGGATCAGGAAAATAATTTATACAGTGGCCTTGTACATTTTCCATTCCTCCTTTCCTCAAAGCCCTTACAGGTGGTGCCAATATCTGTTGTTTGGGTCTCTATTGCACAGTGTCCATGCCTTTTGGATCAGGAATTGTGCTCCTTTGTCTCCCTCTCATGGAGAAGCCACAACTTGCTAAAGCCATGGGAGCTTCTTTACTTCTTTAACTTTGAGGCTCGGGACTTGTTTTTGCAAAGTTTACTCTGGCCCGACTCTTGAGTTAGTGTTTAGGGGCTTACAGAACAATGAAACTTTCTTCGTGTCACTTAGTGTCTGCTTTACAACACAAAGTGTTGAGGTTCTTGGCAGCCTAGGCTTTAAGTGGCTGTTAAATCCAATGCAACTTGAATTTCCATTGTCATTAACAAGTCCAAGTCCAGTTGGACCTGCCAGTGTGGTCACGGTACTTCGTGTGCTTTGGCAGTCCCTTGTCAGATTAGAAGCAGCTCGTGTGTCAGTCCTGGGCACAGGGTATCAGCTGGCCAAAACCCCGATTGCCTGAGGTAAGAACAGCCTCGGGAAGATGGTGTAGGATGTTGAGTGTGTCCTGGCTGTGGTTTACCCTGTGCTAGGTTAGGTGGGGCACTGCATTGCATGGCTGAGGAAGAAGGTTAAAGAAAAGAGAGTGCTCAGTTTCAGTGTGTCCCCATCTGCTAAGGTCTGTGACACTGCGATGGAGTTCTCAGCCAGAGCAGGTTCTTAGGTTGGATATTAGGAGAAAGTTTTCCACGGAAAGAATAATAAACTGCTGGAATGATCTGCCCTGGGAGGTGGTGGAATCACCATTCCTGGATGTGTTTAAGAAAAGACTGGATGTGGCACTCGGTGCCATGGTTTAGTTGAGGTGTTAGGGCTGGGTGGGACTCGATGATCTTGGAGGTCTCCTCCAACCCAGTGATTCTGTTTGCCTGAAGAGGGGGTGTGTGCAGAGAAAAATCACCTCAGCTACCGGAGTGCAGCAGCAGAACTCCAGCAGCAGCAGGATGTGTCTGAAAGTGAGATCCTGTTAAATGGCCTTTGGCACCCTCACTCAAAGTCCAAAGGGAATTGTCAGAGGGCAGAGCTTGAACCATGGTCATCCCAGAAGATCTGTCTGTGGGCACGGGCACTTCTGCATTCATGTGCACTGGATCTCCTTGAGTTTTTTCCCAACATAACCGATTGGACCAAGGGACTTTTGTAATGCTTGATAAAGTTTAAACCTGGAATTATATACAGCTTAGTTAGGAGGAGCATTGCAGCCAATCCCTATGCATTCCTCTTCATTGTCCATGTCATCCCTCAGGGGCCTGTATGTCGAACTTGATGAGTAGAGCTGTTCTCCTTGTATTTTATGGTGAAGGGTGTCTTAACCCTACAGCTTTGATAACTTCTTTATGCTTAGTTTGAGGGCTTGTAATGTAGGCGCTCAATTTTCAAAATACTCTGTGATCGTTGTCTCTCTCCTGTTATTATCAAGAAAAAGTGATTATGCCTATCCTAAAAGTTGGCAAAGGCAGGTGTTGCTCAATATAAGAATTATGAGTGATGTTACTGTAATTCTCACATGGGTTTTGAAAGAGTGGATAAAACCCCTTGGAAACAGACTACTGTATTCTCACCAAATACATCTTTTCTGATTAAAAAAATTCCCTCTACTGTATTGCTTGTAGATTCCTAATTGTTTTTATATAATAAAACATTAAAAGAAAATTGATGTAGTAAAACAGATAAAGCCTTATTAAATTAGAAGACTTGAACATTCATTATAATTATGTTTCAATTGTTTTTATGATCCTAAAACAACCGTGTATGTGATTGAAAGATGGATGTTTGCAATATTAGATAATGGCAATATTAGATCAAAGCTGTTTGTGTCTTTCAATTACCCCGTGCAGTATTGCTGAATTTTCAATTACCTAGTAGCATGTTAGTAGAGCTGGGTGTGCTGTCTCCTCAGTGCACCACCTGCTCCTCTAGTTTCATGTCATCTGCAGTGCCAGAGAGCTCAGAACAGACATTGTTATCTGAGGAAGAATCAATTTCCAGTTACATTGTAGGAAAGGCAACTTGTAAAACCATCAATCCTGTTACCTGGCAGGTTCAGTTACAGTTATTTGCTCCTACCTAGTTATGAAGAAGTGTACAGAACTCCTCATAGTGTCACACTCCGATTTTGCTTAATTTCCAGGATCTTGTTTATCTTCTCAAGTGAGAGAAGGAACAAGCCCAGCTTGGATTTCTTGCACAACAAGGAATATTTTTCTGGTGCAAAGTTAATACCTTAAAACTGCTTCATTATGTTGTGCTTTAGTAAAGATTTCTTGTTTCTCTAGCTGCTGTCCTCAGCTAATAATAGAGCGAAAAGTCTCCATTTTCTTCAGCTCTTCTTTTTTTTTTTTCCAAGCTTTCTGCCAGAAATGTCAATATGTTCTAACTTTCAGTCACTGTAATGAATGATACAGTAAATATGGCTGCAAGCAAAACCAATCCATCTTCATCCAGACCACCTTTCTTTTAATCTTACCAGAGTGTGTTGCCTAAAGACTATAGTTGGATGAAAGTTTCATATTACATGCTTCATAAAAGCAGCATAAGTACTTCGTCTCTAAATTCTGCAGTAAATATGAGGCAAAGGGTTTTCTCTGGCCTTTTGTGTGTTCTCTATGCAAACCTCTAAGCTGCTTCCAGGTAATGTTTGACTTCTTTTTAGATATGCTTGTTTTGAGTCTCTTTTGAAATTTCTTAAGAATAACAGCTGGAGGAAATTTTCTGGGGTGATTTGCTCTTTGTAATGTCCCTATGAGAACTCATTTCAGCGGTGATTTTATTTAGTGACAATCAAATACAGCCTTTATTTCCAGAATTACAAAATTCCTAATTTATAAAGCTTCAAATCTTTGTACAAAGGTACTTTAAGGACAAAGTGACCTCTCCATTCCGTCCTGCAATGGGAGTAGTTTCTACCTTTGATGTCATCGTGCAAGTGAGGCTTCCAGAATTAAGTTCTGCTGAAGAGGGCTTGTAACTGTAAGAGGCTATATGTTTTTACTTTTTTTGTCCTGTAAAGTGTGTTGGTTGTGGGTTTGTGACTCAAGATAACGTCACCTAAATGTTTTTCTGTGGTCACTGTACAATAGATCAAGGCACTCTCAAATTTGTTGCGATTAGATGTAACAGCGAAGGGTTGCAAATTATAAATCTTGGAATGTATGAAATAAGTCACGAGGAAAAGCATTTCCCAGAAGTTTTTTCACATTAAATAGAAATATGTGTAGCGAAGTTCAGTAGTTTAGTCCTTCTTTGAAATCAGTGGCTACAATCATTAGGAAAACAATGTTAAAATACTATTTGCACATACTTTTGAAATAGAGCAAAAAGGATTGGAATTGAAACGAAGAATGCCACACTAATGTATACGCTGAACAAAAGTTTTCCAAAATCGAGCAGGAAATAATTAGGTTTAAGTTTAGGCTCTTACTAGAGCTGGTTAAAAATAAGCCAATCCATTTGGCATGATCCCTGAATTCCTTGCTTCCTTTGTGAATCAACAAAATTTCACACTCTAAATATAATAAGAAACACTGTTGAAGTGATGCCTTTTTGCTAACACAGGCGATTCGGTGTCTCTACACGTGTGTCCCCACCGGTACACCCAGGTAAATCTCTGTTTACCTGTCATGGCAGAGATCCCAAACCCAGCTCTGGGACTGGAGAGTGTCGGTGTGTTGCCTCGCCCTTCCCTTGGGGACACTGGCTGTGCTTCAGTGATGTTAGGATTAGTGCTGAGGTCACTCACCACCCTTTGTCAGCTTGGGGACATTCAGCACATGTCAGTGCAGCTTCCAGAAGTTCCCACGGGAGCGGTTTATGTTACTTTGAAGTCACTGAGTCTGGGAATTAGAAGGTTCAGCAAAGCTTATAGGGTGGTTGGCTTTCAAAAGCCCTGCTCTGAAATGTGGTGCAAGCTGGTGTGAAAGGGGGAAATGAACCTGTTGTAACAGCAAGCTATGGCTGGATTGCCAGTGGTTTAAGAACATATCCTGTGAACGTGCACATTTTATGAATGTGCCTATTTCACAAAAATCATGTGATTCCTAACTTGTTAAACTCTCTCTTGAAAATTAATTTGAAATTTGGATTTTTTTCTGTATGTTAATTTAGAAGACTTCTATTATTATTATGCATAGTGTTTTAAAATATTAATTGGTGTTGACATTTCTATGTAGGCTTTCAAAGAGGCAAATGTTAAGAAAAAATGCATTTTACTGTAGAAATATTTACTGCAGATCACATGTGATATAGAGTATAATACAGTTTTAGGGGATCATGGATCATCTATATCCCAGTTAACACATTCTTATGAGATTCTTTGTGCTTATTACCTTATAAATACTACACTTGTGGGGGTTTTTTGTTTCTTTTTTTTTTTTAAATTTTGCTTAGATGAGGGTATACAGCAAAGGCAAGTTAACTTCCTTTGAAATGAATCAAGATTGGTATTGAAAGTAATCCAGATTGCATGGTAGATGTTGAAGGTGATCTAGAAGGTGTTTTGAGTAACATCGTATTTCTCTTGAGTGACTTCAGTGATGTAGGAGGTTTACAGATGCTTAACATGTCCTGAACAGGTCACATAATTTTTAGAATTTAGTTCAGGGGAGGGGTCTGCCAGGAAATTATTAGTAGATGTGGAATGATTTCTAGGTACAGTTTTGACCTTTTCACCAAGTTCTGCAACTTATATTTACACCAAATTCAATGAGAGTTCCTTGTAGAAGATCCATAGAGAACCTATTCTATCAGTAACAGTGGGACTGTAAGTTTCATATTAGGAGAATCGCAAAACACACTAAAAATTTATGCTTTGACAAGACTTGTTCCTTAATTTTCCAATTAAGGAGAAGTTGGGGAAAAAAAATAGTCATATGAGCCAAATGCAATCATTTTAACCCACTAGGTTTGTCTGAATCTATTATGAGCTGTCTCATTCTTATGCTTCCTTTAAAGACGTTCAAGTGAATTGTTTTGGCCTTTGAGAGAAAATTAGTTTTGGTTTTGACTGTAAATCATAAGATCTTTGCCTCCTCATGATTAATGAGATAAGCTGCTTGAATGACTGCTTAATTTAGTGATCCGAGATTTAGGGAACTGCTTTGAGAGTATTGGTAAGTAAATTTGTTCACAGTGTGAGAGGTATTTAAAATAACAGCAGTAGCTTGAGAAGGCCTGCTCTCCACTTAAAGGATGTAACATTGCTAATGGAAGTTTGTGTGTGTGGAGAAACTAGAGCTGTACTGTGTCACTCTACTTAATTTAGAGCAGCCGGTTATAACTCAGGGTGATTGCCATTAAAAGCCAATTCTGTTGTTGCAATCCATGTTGATCATCATATTTTATTGATTATGCAATCTCTGAAGGCAACAGGAAGGGAAGCCAGGAAGTTCTGCCATGCCATTTGAGAAGCTGTTTCCAGGCACAGGTCTTTGGATGGTCTGAGTGGGCTCCGATTTGCACACATTTGCTGCCAGTTTGTGGGTTCACCCAGGAACAAGGCTGAGCAGATCTCCAGAGGCGCAGATGGTGAACAGCTCTATTGCTGCTTTATCATCTTGGCCCTCATCTGCTTCTTGAGTTCTGTACACCTGGGTGGGTTCATTTATTACTTTCCTATCTTCTTTTTCTTTGGCTGAATTGCCCTTAGTAAAATATTCTCATATTCTACAAATCCTTGAAAGTTGTGCATTCATTTAAGTTTGAAAGTGCTCGTTCAGCGCAACCAACAGGCCATTTGTTTCGCTGAGATTTCTGTGTTCCTGTCCAGTCTCAGCAGGAATGGACAGCTGTGCAGGATTGCAGGTCTCAGGAGCTGCAATGTGTTTCTGTCATGGACCACTTTTACCACTTCCTGGCATGTTTTGGGAGCTTGTCCGGGGATGTTGGTTGCCATGGCTCTGGACTTCTGCGCTTGGTTTCTAACAGTCTGATCGGTCTGGCAGGGGTAAAGAAACAGATTTAATGACTGTGCTTGTATGAGTTGTCATGAACTTTGTCTCTCTTTCAGAAGTTGTATCACTTGTGTATTGGTCAATGCTCAGTATCAGCAGATTTATACTGGGTTTAATAAGACATATAAGGAAAAATGCTGCAAATCCTTTGGGTTTTTTTCCTTGGACAAACTGTAAATAAGCAGTTTGCAGCTTAATGTTGTTAAGTGAATTCTATTCAAGCAGATTTTCTGCCTGTCATGTTGACCCAGCAAATGACTGATATTATAGAGTATTTGTTATTATTTGGTTGGTTTATTCTTGATTTATTACCTATGCGGTAGTTGATAAATACACTCATAATATGCAGGGTGTAAATAAAAACTCAAAATAGTGATTTCATTTGAGTTATCTCATTTTGGTAGTGTCGCATTTGACTGTCATAGAGTTGCCAAAAAATTCTGGCAAGAAACAGGAAAGCAGCAAGTCTTTAAATATGACAGTCAAAATCCTGCAGTCATGAGAACTTCTTCCACATATCTTACTGGTGCCTCTTCTACGTGTTCCCTCAAGTGGCTATAGCATCAGTTTTGTTTACATCTTAAAAATAAGTGAAATGCAGTTGTCTCACTTTTCCTAATTCCTCCTTTGAATATGAATGTTGTCTAATGATGTGTTTCTACTCTTCTAAGAGCTAGGTGAGTTAATTTGAAAAATTCACCAGCAGCCCAGAGCAGTGAGTGCTTGTAATTGCCCACCTGGTGTGCAAGATATGCCTTTATTTAATAGAAAGCTTCAAAAAGCTCAGTGAGTTTAATTAAAGTGCATGCAGGAATAAAAGTGAGATTGAAAAGAGAAGTGGAGGGGGGAAAAAAGGTAGAAGAAATGCAGGGAACTGCTAAAACTATGTTACAATCTTTCAGAAAAGCATTTTCAGGTGAGTTCTTGAGCATCAACACAGGACACACCTTAGCTGCAGAACAGGACTACAGACAGCTGTGTCCTGGGACAAACACAGAGATGGGATCTAAAACAGGTTATGGAGCTGGAAGCATCTAGAACCAAACCCTGAAGATACTGGTTAGAGCTGAGAAATAGAATGTTCATTTGTACTGCAAATCTAATCTTCACAGTGGGTAGACTCCTTTGGGAAAATGGGCAACATCCTTGTTTTGTGAGCTCTGGGGTCCCTCTTCTGTGGTCATTTTATTTCTGTATGTATGTTCCAAAGAAGGTTCTTGAATGATATTACATGTAATCCAGTGATGAATTGCTGATATGGACAGAAAAGGCTAATGTGAATTTCATTCAGTACGAAGAACTAATAATTGGAAGTTATCATTCAGCATCTCAGCCTTCACTGTGATATGGAGCTAAAGTTGTAGCAGTAAGAACTGCCCAGTCATCCAATTTGTCTGTGAAATATTAATTTGAATGATGTGGAAATCTTTTGTGGTTTTAGTGTAAATGCTGAGATGTCAATTTGGCTCAAGTCCAACATCCTATGATAGATGCCTTATTCAGCTTGTGTTTGAGAAGGAAAGCAGGAGGGAGCAAAGAAAAAAATAATGAAGTAACAGGATTTAAAATAGATAAACACTGAAGTGAGAGGGGGAAAGTTATTAATAAAATTTTGATGGTTTTTGAAGATAATGAACAGTAGGGTCAGGAGAAAGCTATCACTTCACATAGCAAAACACTAATTTCAAACAGATGCATGTGGTTAAGTCTACTAAACTAACTCTTTGTATACTTCATATATGAAAATCTGGGTATAGCTGCCATTAAAATCATTAGTGAGGTGTGGCATGGGCTGCAGATTGAGATGGTGCTATAGGCATGGCTCCTGCATTGGTTGAAATGTTGCTCGTTACTCTTTGCTCTGAAGGATGGTGTCAGACAATTTTTTTTAAACAATTTATAAGGTTAAAAAGAATTATGCTTCCATTTCTTTGTACTTTTTTTTTTTTTTCCCCTTGTATGTGTATTTTTAACTATGATAATAACTGGTAAAATCTGGCCATAGATCCTGTTTTCTGTTAGATGGAGTGCCATAGAAACTGATATAATGGGATATTTTAAATTTTTATTCAGTTTTTTTTTTTTTTTGTCTTTAAATAACTTGTACAGAGTTCTTTGTTGTTTGTTGTGATAGCAGTGATGATTTATCATGATCTTTCACCTTTTCTCCAGTGCGCTGTAGTCATGAATAGCTAGTCATGAATAGCTGTGAAAGGATTTTGTCATGATAGTGAATTTCCTCAATTGCTCTAAGACATGGAGCTGAATAATATGTGCTGAAATAACTATATTTACTGACAAGTTATGTTTGAGACTTGTAGGGAAAAAATTGAATGTCCCCTTGCCATGGATATGTAATATTTAAAGGAGAATATTCCTCAGTCAAAAGATCAGGAATCAGGCCAAAGTAGTCCATATCGCTTAAAAATTCTTTCTTAAGCCACACAATCACAATTTATCTCTTTCTCAATGCAAATATATCAATTATTGGACCCCTTTACCAGAACACTGCAGAGATGGTTGATGTCAGTATTTGCTTGGGTTTAGGCTACTCAGCCACCTTCATTTCTGTTCCTAGCTCTTGGTTTTGTTGCTGCTAATCCTCTGCTGAAAAACTTATGAATGCCATCGTGGGTAAAGCACTTCACTTCTTTCCAGTTAGACACAGTTAAATCTTGATCTTAAGAGAGCTGGGTACCTGAAAAGAGCTGGATTATATATTAAAAGATTATCTTCTCAAAGTCTTTGTTTCCTCAGTTTTCCATATATTTGTTAGTAATGCCACAGCACCAAGAACCACACAGAGAGGTTTTTGTCTGCCTCTCTCCTGAAGGAGAAAGTGTCATTTGGATACAGCTCAGATGTGGTTTAGCCTTGCTTGAGCTGATTATTGACACGGTCCCAGATGTCTTTTCTTTGTCTCCAGCTGTTAATGTGTCCTTTTCGTCATGTGCTTCAGTTTTGTAATTTTGTACATTTTCTGAGTTCAGTTCCTTTTTTTGCAGGGGGATTTAATTTTGCTCTCCCCAATCTTTGTAGTACGTTATTTGCTGGCATTGGTGAGACTCCCTGCTACTTCTTTATCACTTGTGAAATTGGTATCTGGTTTGGTTTACTTGATGAGATGCTTGAAATAATGAAGTTAGGTTTAAGTTGTCTACAGTTCTTACCTAACCCTTTGCATTTTTGTTCAACAATGTAATAAGCTTTTTCTCTGATGCCTTCTCTGCAGTGGTGAGGGGATTTATAGATAATGAGCAAACAGGAAGTCTGTTCCTTTCCATGGGTCTGCATGGTTTGAAGTAATGAATCCTATAGCCTGAAAGATTGTGTTTGACACTCGATGTGCTTGCAATGGGAAACTCAAATATTCCTCCCAGATGCCTCACTAGGACTGATGCTGTTCTATATTAGTCTGTAATTTTGCTGTTCTCTGAAGACCTGTCTGATATCGTCTTCTTTCTCCATTTTGACACGACATGAGATTTGGAGGCTGCTCAGACAGTTTGTGGAGGTGAAGCATTCTCAGTATTGCATATCCTGCACGTTGCCAGGTGCTGGATGTTCCACTAACTTCCTGACTTTCCAAGGGGTTTGTGCCTTCATAAAATGGGAGTTGTACAGTGAATTTTAGACGCTAGTTTATCTGTCTTAATTGAGAACTAGGCTTTCTGCTGCGAATGTTTATCTGAATGTGTCTGTCAATTGTGTGGCAAATGCTGGATACATATTATTGAACTTGTATGCAAGCCGCACTGTTAATTATCAGCTGTCTCTGAACCGAGTCCTGAGCTCGGGTTGTCTCTTGGTGTCAATTCAGGTGAGTGAATTCACGTGATAAATAGTAATAAGTAGAATAAAACAGATGCAGTGGTATCCTAACAAGCATGCTTGACGTTTCAAATAGAGCATTTTTATGGCCAAACAAGCATTTAATTTTTGTAATAACAGATGATTTGTGAAGCTGATACTTCTTTGAAAGGAAGAGAGATGAGTAGATTGACGAGCTGTATTTGCTGTCTGGTTACAAAAGCCATGTTTTGCTTTGTTGCTATTACAGTGCCAACAGGAGGGAAGAGATTGCAGTCTTTTGTTAGAGCTGGTTGCAAATTGTACTCCTGTTATGCTCAGAAAAAGCCATTCCTCTAGAGCCTTAATGTTTCATTAAATTATACTGGGTTTTGACGGAGAGGAAGGACAATGGAGAACACTTCTAAAAAGCTTTAAAAGGTTGTGTTTCAACATTTATGAGAAGAAGTTCGGGTGTTCGGTATTTAAAAAAGCAGAAAGTTGCCATTGAATTGAAATGCTTATTAGGGACTTGCAGTGGTGGGGGTTGTTGTTTGTTTGTTTGGGTTTTTTGTTTGTTTTTTGTTTTGTTTTTTTTCCCCTTGAATATGAAATTTTCTTGTTATCTTTAAGAGTTTTCACACCTCTCAGAGAGGACAGGGTGGAAAAAAAGCTGACTTGAAAAGAGATCTGCCGAGTAACTTCTGTCAAGTCACTTTATACAATATAATGTTAAGATAATAAGGTTGCAGATAAGGTCTCACGTTCTCCTTAGATGCAAACAAGCACTGTATAGTGCATGCTTCAAGTTACAGATCATTCCAAGCCTGAAGCTTAGAGAATTGCATAAGTTTTCTAAATTCTTTTTGATCTTGACCCTGGTCATATTTCAGCAGCAATAAATGATTATTCAGTTTGATTTTTGTTAACTTGTTGGGGTATTTTAATTCTTGCTTCTGAGCCCCACTGGGTTTTAATTTTACTTCCCTTGTTAACTCTTCTTAGTGGGGTGATATAGAGACAGGTTGAAAATTTAGCTCAAAGCCAAATGGAATACTTGTGGCAAAATCATGTCTCTGATCTTCTGATGTCTTTTGTGGGTATAAAGAAGTCCTATAATTAGAGGACAAATCTGCTTTTCCTGTATAGAAGTGCTGCCTTCTGAATGGTGCACAAGATTATGTGGCAAAGTGTCTCTTATTTTTCTTTTTAAAAAAATTATGAACAGAGCAAGCGCTGGAAAAACAATATTTAAATACCGCAGGTTAAAATACTTACCTGCGTTTCATTTTTTTCATGTGTTTTTTTTTTCATGTGGGCAAATTTTCCCTGAATTTTTAGTTGGTGCAGAGAGAGATGGAGTATCTGCACAGCTCAGAACATCGTTGCAAAGACATATAGTAGAAATATCTGATAAAATGAACTTAAAAGGAAAAAAATCATAGCACTGTTGTAGGGAAGAAAAAGGCTATTCTTTTTCAAGGGAACCACATTGCTTTACTTTGCTTTTTCCTTATTGGAGGGATATGTGGAGTGACAGACTCATAAGATGAGAATGAATGTGGTACCTGTGTTATTTGAGACACCCATGCAGGCACAGCAGCAAAGTCCTTTTGATATGGGAAAAAGCACATTTCCTCTGTCAGCGAGGTTTTCCAGTTGGTCTCAGAAATTCTCACTCGAGTGGAGGGAGGAGGTGCAGGATTGAAGATGAGACTTTGAGGGTCAGGGGAACAGACTTGCAGAAGCAGAAGGTCCTGTTGACTTTTTAATGGCACAAGTCCCTGTATGTAGCTCATTTTACACACAAGAGCTGTGTAAAACCCTTCCTTCTGTTCTGGAAGGCAGAAACATCATCCACACCCTTAAATTACTCACAGCATTGTTCCACTGTGGTTTCTGCTGTTGCCTTGAGCAAGTGTTTGTGGTGTTCCTCTCCAGCTTTACCCTGCTCAGTCATGGGTGGACTCTTGCAGGACTGGAAGCTCCACCTCTCAGTCACAAGCACGTACAGGAGATTTTCATACTTTGAAAATAAAGCACTAGACAAAGTGTAAAATACAAAATGTGCACAGAGATAAATGCAGGAGCTCAGGACTTCTGGACAACTACCCAGTATGATTAAGCAGAAGCCATTTGTTGTTTACATTAAGCTATATTTACACATTCTAAAACTACTGATCACGCATTACTTGATTGGTGCCTCTGTCTTGCGTTCAGCACGCACCCCTCAGGAAATACGGTTACAGTCCAGTGCTTCGTGGCCCTCCTTTATCTAGTTCCTGAAGTCTTGGTATTCTGTTTCTCAGCCTCTTCTTCCTTATTTTAGAACAGCTTATGTCTTAGTAAGCTTGATGAATTCCAGCAGGTTCTGATATGAGTGACTAAAGATGGTTTGGCTGTGGCCTAAGCTGTTCAAATGCATTGCTACAGATAAACAGTAGAGGTCTAAGATACATTAAAAACTGACTTCATTATTCTTGTCACTCTTTGTATGTGCTCGCTTTCAGTATAGGAAAGAAGACTGTTCTTGAAAAAGACTTCTATTTTTTTAACTAATTTAAGCTCGAGGTTACTGTTTTTATGACATAGAAAATAGACATGCAGACCAAAGTGCTAGGATAAGTAGTCCAAGGAGCATGAATCACCTAACATTTTTCATCCTGGTTTCCCTTAACACAGCATTTTTTTCCTGAAGAGATCTATCTGATGATACTGCATCAAAGTAATTAATTATTTTTCCTAATTTTAATTCCTACTTCTGTTTGAAGAAGGTGTTCTAGTCCTAGGAACCAAAGTAGTCAATATGGTATAAGTGAAATGACTTGCAGGTGGGTGTGAGACTGATTGGAAAGACACTGTAGCATAGTTCTTAATTTTTTTATCAAAATTAAAGCAGTACTAAAATTAGAGATCTAACCAGGCCTCCAGTATTATTTGTTACATCCAATAGCAGGGCTGGATGGTGTGCTGTAGAAGACAGGACTTTCAAATTCGAAAGGGTACAGACACCTTAGGGAAATGGTTGGAGAGAAATGAAGTGTTTGAGCCCGGGACAAGTGTAAAGTTGTGTGTCAGTCTTCAGACAGAGATTGGAGAGAAGCAAGCTGGGCAGCAGCTCTGTGGTAGCCTACAACTTTAAAGTGGTAACAACATCACAATAATGTCTGTCTGGAAAAAAATCTAGACAAATATTTATCAAAAATAACATGAGTATTGTTGAATTTGTTGGGGGGGAAAGTGCATTTATCGTCCTCTAGTGCTTCTTTCTGGGTCTTATCCTTATGAATGTCTGACTGAAATCCTTTCACCTTACACTTATCTGTGAATACACTACAGCACTGTGGGCAAGCCCACAGAAGAGAAGGGAGCATATATTCCTAATTACGTTTTAACATCTAATACATTGCTGGAACAACATCTGGGGAGATTTGCAATTTAGTGATATTAGTAGATTGCTGGGGAGGTTTTGTTGTTGTTAGCACTTGTTGTTAGTACTTGAAAATACAAAAGTAATCACTTGAACAGGGTGAAGGTATATACTTCCTACCTTTACTGAGATTGTTCTAATCAAATTTGTGAAAATTGCACTAAGATCCTGGTTTGTGTATTTCAACCCTTTTTGGCATTTTCCCTTCACTATTCACCTATGAAAGCTTTTATTTTAACATAGTGTAGCACTCCTTTTTGACCTAGATTTTTAAGAAATTGGTATTTAAACATGTTAGTGGAATGACAAGATTAAAATCCCTTTGAATTGCTTCTAGCTCAGCAGTACAGTAAAAGCACCAATGTCCTAGGAGTTGCTTCAGAGATTAGAATACCGTTGTTAGCTTGAAAAAATACTTCCGTTTTCCAAGTGATATTTGAATCAATCTGTCTTCTTTTGATAAAGGGACCCCTCACTGGCCCCTGTCAGATTGTCAGTGCTGATAGTGTGGAACCAGATATCCCCCTGTATTGTGCTGCCCCTGTATCTCCATCCTCATCAGTATTGACCTTTTTCTGGAGGAGCCGTATCTCGCAGACAACCCCACTCCTGCTGTGTTTTGTGTTTTTAACAGATATGTCTTGGGTTACACTGGCAGCACAGACTCCTCTCATTTGTCGCCTGCACTGTGCTGTCCTTTCTGCTGGGTCACAACAGGAAAATGTGGCTGTGTTTAAGTCCTTGTGCTGCTGCCTCTCTCTTGCACACATTTGCCTTTTCTGCTGCTCCAACTCTGCTGCCTCAGAACTTCAGAGCCAACGGGGTGAGAGCTCTGAATCCATGCAGCAAAAGTAAACAGGAAAAGCTGCCCAGCAGGGAAGCCACCCCTTTTCATGTCCTACCACAAATTAACAGTAATTGCAGATACATGGGTTCAAGGAATAAGCAGAGCTGCACAACGGTACTGGAAACAAAGAATATAGCATGCACAGAGTAGTAATTAATTAGCAACTCAAATAACTTGCATTGCTAGAGCTGTACTGCCAGAGGAGGCGGGAAATCTGCACGAAGAAAGCAGGTACTGGAAAGGGAGGGATTCTTGGTTGTGCTTAATGGGCTTTAATGTACTTAAGCTGTGTTTGTAACCATTAATTTTCCCTTTTGCATAGATTTGTTTTTAAAAAAAGGAGAATTTTCCAGTCTTAGGAAAGAGATGGTCTCGTAGTGGTGCATAGTGTAAAAGTGGCAGTGTCTCTATGCTGGACAGGTAGATAGCCCTGCAGTACTTCAGGAGGGTATAAGCACTGTGTCTGTGCAGGGTAGTAAGGCTGGAGGGTTTTCTTTGGAGGGAGAGTTCCATTATGAAACCTTGTGGATGATATGTTGATGTTCGACTGAGGAAAATACTTCCATGTGAGGTGTTTCATTTTTGTGCTTCAGCCTTTCCATCATGCTATTTATCTCAAGTGTTGGGATCCCAAACCCTATTTTTTGAGATTTGCTGAAAGAAGCCCTGTACCTGCTGAGAGCTGCAATTCAGACATGAATGTTATCTGCCCACTTTTTACCCCTCAGTATTTAAATCAATCTTTCTGCTTGTCTGTTTATTAATACTTTTCAGAACAGTCTGCGTTGAAATTCTTTACTTTGTCATTGACATCTCTGGCACTGGTTACTTTGCAAATATTTTCATTGCTCTTTGCACTGTGTTAATATTACACCTCCGTAAGAGCTGTGATGGCAAATGCAGTAGTGGTAGTAAAAACATGCAGTTTCATGGTCTCTTCCTATGGTGTTCCACACAAAGAGCAGTGCAATCTTTGACTCAAGTTGTTTCGTCGTTGATTGTTATCTTGTATTTATTTTCCACTTTGAAAAATGTGCAGTTCGTATTCACAGCAGTTCAAATTCAGATTCTTTACTGCTTCGGGATAATTTCGATGTGGCTGTTGATACAGGCAATTCCAAAGACTATCTTGTAAAAATCATGTATGACTCCTGTTAACATACAGAATTAACTAGAATAAACCTTTCTTTTTTAATAACACTATATAATATATTTATTGGTTTCTTCCCTCTAAATGATACTATAATGTACATTAGATTTCTATGTGGCTGGGGTTTTGCTGGTTTCCCCTTAAAAATGTGTTTAACCATTGGCTGTCTCAGTATCCTCAGGTGTGAGGATATTGCTGGACTAGCTCCTAAATTTCAAACATAAATGTAATGTTGGATCTCAAACTGCCTTGCTATGTAGGATGTGCACAACATGCTGCCTTTTGTTTGCTTTATACACCAAAGGACTCTTAAGTCCAAATATAAGTTTTTGCGGGATTGTAAGCACTTAATTTTGTAGCTAGAGAGTTGAAACTCACACAATGGGACCACAGGGATGAGATCTCAAAATGGACGAAAATTTTCTCAGATTTTTTTTTAATGTTTTGCCTTTTAATACTGTTATATTGGTTTCTCTGTACGCTGACTCTTCTACTGTCCTGTTGCTTGCCCAGCTTCATATCTGAAGTTCTCTTTGTATATGCTGAAACTCAACTGCAGTTTGAAAGCTCTTAAACTGCACTGGACTAAGATGAAATCATTCTTTACGTGCACAAATACGTTCAGGGAAAAAATTAAAGGATTTATTTTGTTTTTAAAGGCTATACTTGTAATAACAGACTTAGATTTCTATTTAGTTTGCTGGAATGTTTATGCAAACTTTAATAGAAAAGCTTAACTGCGTCTTTTGTTGCCGCATACTTTCAACATGTAAATTGGTATTTACAGAAAAACCCATGGTGAGGAGATCAGAACACTTCTTTATTTGCACAGACTGGTATTTCAAATACTAACTCAGTTTTGCACATCAGTCTGACAGCTGATAAATGCCATTTCAATGGTACCATTTTTTGGTTTTGTTTTCATTTGGGCTGAAACAGTTTGCTTATGTGCATCTTATTTGTTGCAAGTAGAAATTACAATCATTGAGGCCCCAGCTAGACAGATTGCTGTACAGTTCTAAGGAATAAAAAGAAAAATATGCATTTTGTGACACATTGGCAAAAGCACAAATATTTTAAACTGTGATGATCTATAGTAATGGAGAACGCTACCCTAGGATGTAAGAGGCTGCATAAATTGTGGGAAATTTACTGCAATTTTTTTTCAATTTGCACAAGTTCTGGAAGTGTTGCTTAAGATAAACATTGGACTGTTTTAACACTCCAAAATATGAGGTTTTCTGTCCCTGTTGGAATAACTTCAGAGTAAACAAAGAGGATAACTGTACCAAAAACATCCCAGCTTCAAAAAAAGTGTCTTAATGGTTTCACTGCTGTCTTATTTTCTCTAATTACTGTCATTTCGGTATTGATCAGAGAAGATTAATTATTTACTACTGCAGAAATGTACTTTCTAAGTAGTTCTTCAGATTAAGTATTTATATGGATTCCGACATGCATTCTGTTGCTTTCTATCATATATTTAACATTATTTTGCCCCTAGCATCTTGTGTACTTGTGGTGTGTAGAAAGATTGGCATATGGTGATCTCATCAAACGTGTAGTAATGGTCAGTAGCTTGGAATGGGCAGGTACAGAGTGTTTGTGGGGAATGTACCAGTCCTTCCTTTGCCAAGGTCAGAGCGGCTTGAGGAGAAAATGTTTTAGATCTTTTGATAACACACTTCCAGCATCTTGAAACATGGATGCCTATCCCAGAACTGCAGTTGTAATGAATTAGTAATGTGGTCATTTATATTGATTGCAAACCAGTGGAAGCGTCTGAAGCTAACCAAGGCAGATCTTGTCTTCCTTGAAAAGGAGAGAAGCAACATGCAATGTATTTCTAGATATTTTAGGAAGCAAAATTAAATTTGGTACCTTCAGGCTCTGCATCAAACACCAGAATGTCAGGAAGAAGTTGGAAGATGATGATCGTGGATGATGAGAACATTAAATAGTGCTGGCCTGGATGTCAGTCCCTGGGCACCCCGCTTTGAGAAGGAGCAGTTTCTCACCACACTCTGGCACGTTTGGTCAGTTCCCCACCCACCACAAGGACCATTTGTCCAGACCATAACACCTCAGTTTCTCTAGGCTTTCTCTAGAGTTTCTCAGAGTTTGGAACTCTGTATCGAAAGCTGCTGAGATATTCAGGTAGACAGCGGCCAGTAATTCTTCGCCGCATGACCCTGCCCTGTATGATGGATATGTGTGAGAGAATGTTGGAGTGGAACAAAAAGGGTTAGGATTTCGTGAAGGAAACATGAAATACATAGGATGTATTTTTTCTGAAAACTCTGGCATTGAGAAGTGGGAACCAGTAGAAACACTGGAGGAGTGGGACAGGGATTTTACCAATTAAGTTTTTCCTGTTCTAAGTTTTACCTGCGATACTTGCAGGGATTGAAGTGCACACCAGGTATAAGGCAAACAGTTCAGCTGCTGTGCTGTATTACAGTTGAGCCAGAAGAGCATCACAGGAGACTTATGAATGTTCTCGTCATGAAAGCAGGAAGGCTGATACATGTTTCTTAATAGCTCCTTTAATGGTAGCAACCACCATACTGCAATATGATCATCTCCACAGCGGTCCAGATGGGGTTTACAGGAGGCAGTGACTTTGCTAAGCAGATGTTTCAGATATATATATATATATATATATAAATAAAAATATATATTTTTTTTCCCCTCTGGGTGTTACTAAGTGAAATACATCAGTGTACAGCTTGTATGATTGCACTTTTCCTGTCCTCACAGTAAGCTTTAGTGCTTGCCATAGCCTCTTTTGAGTCCTAATTAATATATGTAGTGATTGCTTTATTATAAGGATGGAATGTACAGAAATGAAAGGAAAAAAGGCATTTAGACAGAGCCTAGGTCTCTTCAGAAACTGCCTTTGAGACCTTGGGCAAGACACAAAGCTGCCTTTCCTTTTTTGTTGGGTTAAGAAGAGTGTGAACAAAGGAACTACTTTATTCATGGAACTATTGTAGTGGGCCTAAAAGGTTA
The DNA here is from genome assembly GCF_015227805.2 of Hirundo rustica. Classification (NCBI taxonomy): domain Eukaryota; kingdom Metazoa; phylum Chordata; class Aves; order Passeriformes; family Hirundinidae; genus Hirundo; species Hirundo rustica. Next base: position 10,342,468 of record NC_053457.1, on the reverse strand, counting down.
GAATGCATTATTCTGATATTTTTAGAATTTAAGGGTGTCAGTATGTGGTTCTGATTCCTTTTATTTCTTTGTTGTGCAATTTGGGATTTGTGTGTTGGGTGCTTACAGTCATTGGTAGAAATTTAAACACTCAGTGATGAGTGGAGCCCTGTGTGCTGCTTCAGCTTACATTGCTGGGGTTTGCTGGGAGACAAGCAGAAGATCGAGGGGGGAATATTTAAGAAGGTGGCATAACTTCAGAAGGCTCAGCAACAGATATTTTAGCTGCTGTCGTGATTTCAGAACAGTAATTCAGTATCTTCTTGGTTGGCAGTGGGGGCAGCTGTCTCTGCTTCCCACTTCTTGGTGAAGAAAAAGCTCTAAGTGTACGTGTGTGTAGACGGCAGGGACTATGCTTTTTTTAAAAGCTAGCTTTATTGTCCTAGAGGTTACTCTTGGACTGTAGCTCCAGTTACAGTAGAGATGAATAGAAAACTAACAACATAGCATAAGCCTATAAATCTCATCTAGCAATACACGACTGCATCTAATAATTAAAGATCAGCTGCTGAAGGAGAGGAGTATCTCTTCCTTTTTAGCCACAGACTGGCTTTGTTCATTTTTCCTTAAGGACATTCTGGTTGCAGCATGGCTATCTGCCATCTCTGTCTCAGAGATCCTTCTCTGCCGTTCTCCAGAGGGCTTTGCTCTTGTTACATCATTCCTTTCACTGAAAGTTCAATGTGTGTGAAGGGAGAAAGGGAAACCCATTCCAGGGAGCTCAGTGAGCCCTCCCAACAGGGCTCTGCAAGCCACTGGCATCGTGCAGCCTCTGCTGTTGCAGAGCTACAAGAGCACTCACAGCAAGTGTATGATAATAAGTATCCTCTGAAATATCTCCAGTTATACTACTGAGTAATGCATCATTGTTCCTTTAAGGAGACCATATGTAGTTTTTTTATAAAATAGATTATCTTACTGCATGTGAATTTATGCTATTATTAAATGTTCAGAGGACATATGCCTATGCATTATAAAGCTGGAAGAAATAAATACAGGGAATTACATTAGAAAAAACTAAATGGAGTAAGTACTGCTTGATATAGAGAAGCGTTACAAGCTTAATGTTTTCTGAACATATTAAAAACAAGTATAGTGTTGCAGTTGAGAACACAATTACATTCTGATCTGTTAATTTTGTAATGCTTAGAAGAACAACCCCAAATTTTGTGTATAAAATTTCCACTGACTTGAAGCTTATTTTATATATATATAAATATATATATATAATTTTTTTTTTTAATATCCCTGGGTGTATTGGTATGGGAAGAGACCAAGAGACCAAAATTACATAGAAATAATACTTTTAGCTATTATTCAGACAGGCATATTTGTGAGCGGCTGTCTCTAGAGATGGGGTGTCCCCAAGTCCTGGTTGCAGCTGAACAGAGCCAGCAGGTACCTCCTGGCAGCCCACTTCTCCCAGGTTTGCTGGTCACTGTGCCACGTTAGCCAAACCTGCTCCTCGAGCCACGTGTGATGCTTTCTGGTGTTCAAGAACACACAGATTCATCCTGCTGATTATAAAATTGGTAAAAACAGCGTAGCGTGGCGTATTTTCAGTACATCTGAGGGCAGCGTGTTAGTTTCCTATGAAAATGCAAAGTTTTCCTCCTACTTGTAGTTCTCATGTCAGTAGCTTAGATGAAAAGCAAACCAAATGCCAGTTTTTGGCCTTGCTGCAACTTCAGTGGCAAAGATTTTTCCAGGTTTGGAGGAGTTCTTTCTGGGTAAACACAGAGCAGCTCAAAGAATACCTGCAGGTCTTTGAAAAGACCAGTCAGGCTACAGCTTTTTCAAGCTGACTGTTCATGACACACTGCTCATCTCTAGTCTTGGGTTTTTTTCCCACTCTTCCATGCAGTTTCATTTATATGCTCCAAAAATAGTACGAAAGTAATATCATGTAGTCCCTACATAGGATATAAGTGAAAATGTAGGCAGACATTTATACTCACTAGAATCTGAAAGAAATACTTTGAGGAGTATTTAAAAACATGTTTGGACTTGAATTTATTTCACTTAGAAGTTTGGAGAAATAGTTTACTGATGGATTTTTTTAATTGCTAAAAATATTTAATAAAGACCTCAGCTGAAGAGAATAGATTGGAAAACAAGTGAAATAGAGTCCCATGGGAATTCAATCCCATGAATTGTCAAAAAGGATCTGTTAGAAAATGGTTTTCAGTTTTCATTGTGCATTTTCTGGAAAGTAAATTAAATAGGCCTAAATTTTGAAAGCAGGTTTGGGGGTTTTTTTTAGATTCAGTTAACTAGCAACAGTATTATTGTAAGGTAGCTGTGCCACACACATATGTGCTTATTTTAGATGCTCTATCCAGAGATTATTGCTGTGATGAGGTAAGGGAAAAAACTTACTGCAAACTGTTGGGAGGGGTGAAAAAAATCCCAACAAAACTGCCCCTGACCCCAAAGTATTCAGAAGTTGTATAGATTATTTTGTCTATCATATTTATCCTGTTATCTGTGTCCTTTGAGTTACCTTTCTCACTGTTCTTCACTGGGACCTAGTCTGGCTGAAGGAGTGGGCCAGCAGAAATCTGACCAAAATTCATGAGGACAAATGAGTTCTGAGTGTGTGATGGGCTAACCTCTGGCAGATGTGCACAGCAGAACCAGATATGCTGGTCAGAAATGTTAACAGGGAGGCTATGCTGGAATATATTTAAAATATCGCTATCTGAGGGTTACTAAACATTGAAACAGGTTGTCAAGGAGGTTGTGGATTCTTACTCACTAAAAGTTTGAGATGTGCTCAAGGAAATTCCTAAGCAACCTGCTGAAGTTCAAAGCTGTCCCTGTTTAAGCAGGAGTTTGGACTTCTCAACATTAATACTACGGTCTCAAAATTCAGAGTCACAACTGCATTTTTATGGCATTAGCTGCAGCTCTGTTTTGCCCAGGAGGCTATCAGTTTATTTTCACAGATTACATGTATGTGACTCTACTTTTATAAACCATCAGATTCCTTTCCTGTCCATAGGTTATGTGGAAAAGCTAAGTCAAAGGAATTAATTGGACCATTTTTCGTTTTTCACCCCTATCATCATTACATTGTTATTACCTATTGAGGATTTGCATGTGACGTTTCTCATGAGGCTCCTGCTATTGCATCCTTGTGCATTGTTCTGGGAGTGCTGGGAAAGGAGCACAGGAGCTGGAGAGGAAATGGCTCTGCTAACTCAGGGGACTTTTCTGCAGGGTTTAGAAAGCCCCCTGAAAAGAAGAGGCAAGCTCTGCATCATTACTTGAGTGAAGACCTGTGTGCAGGAGGATGGCACTGCTGCTAGAACGACCTGTGCTGCTGAGCAATAAATAGCTGCTGCGTCTTGCACGCGCTGATGCTTTGTGGGTTTTTCTTTCTGCCTCTTCAGCTGTTTGGCTGGGTTCCCAAACAAGCAGAGCTGAGTAGTGGTGTCGGTGTGTGTGGATCACTGAGGCCAGGATTTTGTAACAAAGGGCAAGAAATGGTCTGTTTTAACCAGCTCTCAGCAGGAAAGGACAGTGCCTGCAAGTTTATCTCCTTGAAAGCATCGAGGCAAGGCAAGGGACACTGAGCTGCACAGCAGATGTGAAGGTTTCTGATCAAGGGAGATGCTGAGTGGAGAGGGGCAGGTCCTGGGGAGGAGGAGGAGGCTGAAACGTGGAGATGAGTATTTTGCAAACAGGCAGATTTTACGGTGATCAAATATATTTTGAGTAGCCCAGTGAAGTAGTAAAATCTGGGGACAGACTGGCTTAAAACTAAGTCGTAAATAGCAGTAAATCAAAATAGTGTTTGATTTTACAAGTGAGAAGACTCTGGGAAAGAAGTTAATCATTCCTTTGAAAATAGGTTTGTAATTTCTTTAACCGGCTTTCTGTCTTGTCTTCTTCCTAAGCAACTAGTTAAATATTACCAAATATATGTCCAGCCACTAAACTTTTTTTGAGTGAGTAGTGCAGTCTGATTTTTTTTTTTTTTTTTTTTTTTTTTTTTTTTTTTTTTTTTTTTTTTTTTTTTTTTTTTTTACGTAACTCTTCAGCAATTTCTTGGTTTTTTTGGTTTTGATAGTACACATCAGGAGGCCATGACTCTTCTTTTATAATTTTTTTTTTTAATAAAAAAGCTGTTTTAAGACAAAAGAGAGGCCAGCTTTTCCTTAATGATACTTTCTTAGCTGATTTATGCGTAACTTCAGTTGAGTTGAGGGATGTGAACAGTGAATCTTAGATCCTAATGAAGTTGACTAATGCAATGTCTCTCTTAGTTACACTTTCTGCTGAATTCATTTGTGGATTTACGCATTTATTTGGATCTTACTCATGCGAGGAAGCCTTCAGATGAGGGTTCAGAATTAAGTCAATGACAGTCCTCATATGCATATGTATATATTTTTAAAAGGTATAGAATTGTCACAATGCCTGTTCTGTGTTCCTAAAGGGGCATTTAAGGCTACGGATAATGTCTGGATTTCATGGGACTTCTCACTTCGAGGTTCCTAATTTCTCATCATGTGTTATGATGCCTTGTTTCGTCCCTCGGTGCTGTGCAGTGAAACCCGTGTCTGTATGCTCAGAAGCAGTGTTGGGCCTGCCCAGGATGGGCATTGCTGGGTCATAAAGCAGCAGATGCTCAGCAGCCGTGGGTGTGCAGGACGGTGTCCTGGTGCAGAGCCAGCTGAGGCTGCCTGGAGAGCAGTGACAGTGGCTTTCAGGTCCCTGTGCAGTGACACGGGACTGGCTGCAGTTCCTGACCGCGGCTAGGGATCCCTGTAACGAGTGTTGGGGTCTGGAGGACAGATCTGCAAGTCTGGCTGGCTGAAATTGAATCTCACCTGTAAATTGGGTCTAAAACAGTCTAAATAAGCTAAAAAGAAGCTTGGAAGATTTTCAGCTTGACACACTGGTGTTTTGGGAAACCTTTCCTCCAGTGGGAAGGAGCTGCTTGGATGTTTGCTGTTTCCAAGAAGGTGGTACAAAATTCTGCTTTGTTTTCAATTGTGTATGCAGTTCCTAGGAAAGGATCATGATTAAGTGCTCAGCCATTAAAAAGATATGCCTGAATCCTTTTTTTGACCAAGTTTTGGACCCTAACAAATTTGGAAGTTCAGTTGTGTAGTGAGAGAAATCAACTTCTAAGTACACTTACCTAGTAACAAAGACTTGGTCCAGGCTTTTCAAAAGGAAATGAAAAAAAAATATCTTTTGAGTAGTGGAAATAAAATTTAGGTATACTGGGTGCTTTCCAAAACCTACCTTTGTATATTGACTGGCTTGGAACTGTTGACATTATTGTCAGCTGTTGGCATAAATGTCAATTGACATTGTCGATTTCAGAAAATGTTACCTGTTTTGCTGCCTAGGGCTCACGGAGTAGGGTTTTTCTGCTTGTTGTTAGGTGTTCCTTTCATAGGAGGACTGATAGTTTATCTGAATTGCTGAAATATGAAATCAAGTACAAAAATTGTTCTAAAATATCGACTTGGGGAAAAAAAATCAAACAAGATAAATCAGTGATTTTGTATATAGCATTTTGTTAGGATATTATGCTAAACCAACAAGTTTGAATTGAGCATCACTTGCCTGCAGACATGCACTTCTATTATGGACTGATAAAATTGTCTGACATTTCATTAAATGTTGGTTGGTATCAGTTTATTGCTTTTATTTCATGAGGAGTAATTTAATTTCTGGAAAAGTGAGTTCTGAAAATATCTTACATAAAAATTCTGTTATTACTGGAAGGAGCCATAGTTGTTGAGGAACGTGAAGTTGAAAGATCTCCATTATGTAATTTTTCCATTAAAATAAGGGCAAGCCCTACCATTTACTTGCCATTTAAACCCTAGTTAAAATAAATGCATTGTGTCAAGTCATTCACATGCCTTGATGTTAATTTACCATAGAGGCAAACGATTCTTTTGCATCATGAGAGCAGTCCTGCAGAATATATATCCTTGAAAACTGGGTCAGGCTGGGCTTTGAAGTGTATTTCCATGGCCAGTCTTTTTTTTTTTTTTTTTCCCCCAGTGTTGTGGGTTTTTTCCTCTAGTTGTTTCTAACCAAACATAAAGAACATAATTCATGAATGGATGTCATGCTGAAATGTGGGATCTTAACTCCACTAATTCAATGGCTGGGTGTTAAATGAAATAACTGCACTTCTCACTGTGATTTGCTCTGCAAAGTAAATCACAAACCTTGCACAGTTCCTGCTCTTTTTAATCTTTTTAACATTAAAACTCTTGATGAGAAGGGAAAGAGAGCTGTGTGCTGAAATGCTGGGTCGTCATTAGAAATTGTAGGTATGTCATGTAAACAGCCTGCATCTAAAAATGCTGATTGAAATCAATCCTGCCAACTTCTCATAGCAGATGAGAACAGGAATGAATTCAGCTAGTTTGCATTTACAGCTTGCTCTTAAGCACAGCAGCTCATCATGGCCTGCAATAACCTGAGGACTGAGTACAGTTTGAGAACTGAGAACAGTTTCACACTTAGCTGACCAGAGCTTCGTGCTTCTGAGAGTAGAAGTTGCCAGCAGATAGTGTTCTAATTAGTTTAGCACTGGCTGCAGTGGGAGCAGTCAGTGGCATCATCTGTAGGCTGGACCCAGCCCTGGAACAGTTTAATAGTCTGTTTCAGAATTCCCCGAGTCTCAAACCTGTGAATGGTCTGGGTGGAGATGCTGCAGATGTGCAAACCTTGAATTCCTAAATCCACAGGCAGCAAACTGATGGTGAAAGTATCAAAGTAGTAAATGCAATCTTAATGTGAATGCTGATATAATTTAATTGTATTTTTGTTGTTCAGAAACTTTCCTGAAGGTTGATCATGCAAGGGCAGAATGCTAGGTCAGGAACTAGCTAGCTATTTTTGGAATACTGATACAGACTTTTCTTCAACCCTTTCCTAAAAAGCCAGTATTAACACACTGTTCCCCAAATCCAGAGACCTTTCAGCGTTAAGATTTCAATGTTGGTGGTGGATCAATGAAAGTTAGGTCGTGGCCTATCACAAATGACACTTTCAGGAGATCTACCTTTGAACATAAGAAAAATTTTCAACTCATCCTCATGTATCTGCCCTGAAATAATTCAGTAAAACAATTTAAGAGGTACTTGTACTTGGAGCGACTCAGTAAATGAGACTTCACAAGAGCAAACTGATTAGATGAATCACTGACTCTACAGATGCATTGGAATAGAATGTCATGTGATTTTATTTTTAAAATGGGAACATTTAAATGAACATGTGCAGACCTAAGTTCCTAAATAATACCCTCTGTTTCAGAGATGCAGTTCAGCAGCTTTCCACGTGAATGTTTTTCAGACAGTGGGTAATTCTCCAAGTATCGTGCCCTTAATTTGAGGGGACACTTGGGGGGCTTGTGCTGCAGGTTTTGGAGAGGCTGACAGCCTCTCTAATCCGTGCCAGCACAGGGTGCAGAAACATTTGCCTGCTCCTGCTGAAGTCCAAGTTTTGGGTATGTGAAATCAGCAATCCTGTTCATGCAGGTCACCTATCTGTAGGTGTGATGCTTTATTAAAGATTGAACTGTAACCTTCCCCAGACTGAATAAAGATAATTGCTCTATGTAACCAAGTGTAACTTCTAGACACCTTGAGGTAAGCACATCCTGATGAATCAGCAGTTGAAATCAAGACTAGACTGATGAACAGCAGCCTTCGAAAGCTCAGCAGTGAAGACAGTCTGGGAGAGATTCTGATCTCTGTGAGATGCAAAATGTGGAGACAGATAACCGAGAGATACAAAAAAGGAAACCAGGGCTTCTGCATTGTCTGGAGAAGATAGGAAGCCAGCTGGTTAAAAGGAGAAGCAAGAAAATGTTCCTTTTTTTGGTTTGCTGAAAAGCATTTAAGAATCTTAGGGTTTTTTCTTGGGTTTTGTTTTCTTTTTGTGGTTTTTTGGTTTTTTTTGTTTGTTTGTTTGTTTGTTTTCCACCCATCTATTTATTATCATATAACCTTGTTGTGTATCTTCTGATTTATTTTTTTTTTTATTATTTTTTTTTTTATTTTTTTTTTTTTAGCTAGAGGGCGAGGTTTGAGGGGCAAGTGGCTACATTGGTTGCTTTGATTTGCTTCTAAATGAATTACAAAGCATTTCTTACCCAGGGATTTGGCAGAGCTCTTTAGCAACTCTGTAAACCGGGGCCTCAGCAGAGGCCATGGCTAGTCAGCACACCTTCCAGTGTATGTCCAGAGGACATCAGGGGTAGATTTCATTTCAGGTGCCTAAAGGCTAGACAGAAGTCAAAGAAAGCAAGATGCTGTTCCTGTTGCAGATGCTAACTAAAAAGGTTGTCTGATGTGCAGTAGGATTCTGTGCTTGAACCCTATGTGTCACTGTGCAAGTGTCTATTCTGCTTTGTTAGCTTGGTTTGTAGGCAATTTTTCAAGTAAATATTTGGCAGAGTACCTGTAGTAATTAACAGTGGACTGTTCATGGAATTCATCTTTCATTGTGTTCAATAAAAAAATATTTACTGCTTCATCAACAGAGTTTTATTCCACACAGCTGAATATGAACAACAAGCCACTTCACAAATCCAAACCAGATGTGTACAGGACATTCTGCTTTTCAATGTATGGTAATTCAAATGTTCTGCCTGGAAAAATTACTTTATTGCAACCAATCAGAGGAAAAAAATGATGTTTACACAGGCACCATCATGTGCTCTTTAAAAGTCATAAATGACAATGATTGCTAGAGAGTGTTTTCAGAAATAAATGTGTCATTTGTTTTTAGACTTACAGTCCAGCACCATTGGAGTGAGTTATTTCAAGACTGTACTTCTTAGAAAAGACACTTCTTAAAATACTTTTTTTCTTTAATAGAAGGGAAGAAAGATTATAGATATGGGTCTTGTAGTAAAAAAACTCTGCCTCACAAAATATTACAGAGTGTATCATCTTGAATATATTAAATGAGCATAGGTAGGCTTAAAGTATTTTGAGTTACTATTTTTTCATAGTAATTTTCTTACAGTACTCCGCAGTGTGGTTATTATTTTGGCTAGTTGCTTTTCCAGATGCTTCCAAACAGAGTGGTTGGAAAACCTTACGTTGTACGCATGCCTTGGAGTGGTTTTGGGGCATAATGGGACAAGAGGTACCCATGTGCACACTTACACAGAGGATCTGTCTGTCAAAGAGCATGTTGCTTTGAACCTTTTTGTTGGAGGATGTGTGGTTGTTTTTGTATTCTTAACACAGTTTTTTCATTGTATTCAATTTGAATTTAAAAAAAAAATTCAGACCTGAAGACAGGTTGGATTTATAATTTGAAGTTCTGTGTTGCCTTTTTGGCCTCTGCTTGCCCTCGCTGCACACCTAAGCCAGGTCAAGTATTTTAAAGAGGCAATATGAAATAGCATTATTTATGATCAGAATTATCATGTTTGTTTTCTTAAAAGGTGAGTGATGGGGTATCTCTTCAGGATATTTTCTTTATGACATATTTCATTTAAATTTTGTATTGAAGACACAGGTCCTTGGAGGTTTTCTAGGCTTCTCAACAGAAAGCCTTGAGCAACTCCATCTAAATTCAGTGTTTAGCCCAGCTTTGAGAAGGATGCTGGACTAGCTAACCTTCCAAGGTCCTTTCCAACTTGGATTCTGCCACTTTGAGATTGAGAATACGAAATGGCTGATTCATTACATTTTCAGTGGATCACTTTGTTTCTCTGTGGTTTGCTTGTATTTCTGTTAAAGGTTAATAACGATCCTTTTCTCCTCTGTATTTTGTTTTAGATTACTTCTTTTCAGGACAAGCTTTGTCTCTGTGTACTTTCTTGAAGAAAGGGAAAAAAAGCCCCAGACAAAGACTTCTGTTGTGATTTCGTATTACTTGTGCTGGGGGTTGCCAGAAGCCACTGTCAGTGCTGTGCCTGTTCAAAAGTAATCCTATTTGAGCAAAGAGGGTGCTTTTGGAAAACCGCTCTTCAAAAACGGGCTGCACTTTCTTCTCCCCTACCCCTGTTCTGTGGGGTTTTTTCTATGCCTTTGGATGGCAGAAGTTTAGTTTTGAATTTGGAAAAATAGCCTCTGTACAAGATGTGTTCAAAGATCGTATTCTGTCTTTACTGTTTTGAAGGGTTTCCATAGAACCGGGGCAAAGCGAAGATGGAGAAGGCAGAAAAATGATGTTATTTATATTCATACTTTTCTAAATGGACTTGGGCTGAGTAGAGGGATTTTTCTCTTTATGTTTTCCATTCCTTTCGTAGTCCTGTAGTTTATCAGTCAATAAGGCCAAAGAGCTGTCGTGATACAGAGATTGATTCAAGATGCTTTTTCCCCGCTGAATAGCTAATGAAGCTTGCATCTAGTGGAATAAAACTTTCTGTAGTGCTAACCTAAGGGAGGTTTGCATCCTCTCCTTAAACTGGAACAAGTCGAGAATCTTAACTGCTATCAACAGTTTATTATAAACATTGCTTGAATATGGTACTTTAGATCATAGTAAATAAGCACAGGGAATATTCTGTCTGTGACAAACAGTGGACCTTAAAATGTTTCGTATCATTAAAAAGATTTGAGATCAGTAACTAATGTGCTGAAGCCCTTAACATCCCATGTTTATTGCTGGGTTTGAAAATAACAAAGTAGCTCTACAGTTTCTTCCAGTACTTCTGTCGAAGTGAACTCGCAGTTGTGGAAATACCAATGCCACAAGAGGTACCCAAAGCTCCAGGGGGAGGGAACTATTGTATATTAGTGTTTCAAGATACTTGCTAAAGCACAGAACAATTCCTTAGTCTTTTTCCTGTTATAGCCTTTCCCCAGATAAAGCTGAAATGAGATGCCAAAGTTTCTTACCAGCAATCCACCCCATAAATCTTACACCAAACAACTGATAAACAAGCCAGAGTTCATCTGTGTAGCCACATGAGCACATACCTGTACAGGACTGCACTTTGATTTAAAGTCAGATTTAAAATGAGATTATCAGGATAATTACATCATTTTATCAAGCATAAATCCTGTGCACAATCGTCAGAAGTTATCCCTGGTGGCACCTGCCTGTTTCCATAAACAGCCACAGACAGGAGCACTCGCCAGTCTACATTTATTCACTGCTGCCAGCAGCCCATGCATATTATCAGCTTTGGCCTCTGTCCTGGTGAAACTAAACAGTGTTTGTCTGTGTCCAGACTCCTGTGTGCCATAATTACATGAGGAGGAGACTCGGTAATGAACGTAAAGCAATGAAGTATATCTGCAAAATTGGACATTGGGAAGTGCATGTCCGTCCACAAGCCCAGATCAAAGCAGGATGGAAATAGTGGAATTAAAAGCTGAGAAGGGGGAGGTTTGTAAGTCCTTTTGTGGGTTTGCAGGAGAAAATAAAAGGGTGTGGAGGGAAGTTGTTGCTTCTTTCAGTGTTATTTTTCTCAAATCATTACTATGTCATAATTCTGAACATTGTACTAAAAGCCTAGATGTTTGCAATGACGGCATGTCTAATTTTTCAACCATAAAGCTTTTATTGAAACCCATCTGTAAGGAAATTTGAATAACAATCAGAGAGGAAGGTTACCTTAGTAGTTCAGTAGTTTGTGACCCTTTGCATGGTGTGTTTTTTCTTAAAACTCGTGAGACAAATTTCCTAGGAGTAAATCTCCATTTCCTGCATTTTGTGACGTACTTTGCATAGCTCTGATGCTAGACAAATAATAACAAATGTAGCTCAAACCAATATGGAGAATTTTAACAATGTCAGACTTCTAACTGTTCTTGGGTTTAGGGCAGATTCTGTCCTGGTTTTTGCTATACTCTGATTTTTAGGACAGCTCAGAACACTAAACCTCAGCCCTTGAAAGTTCTCTATGTAAAATGTGTCCCAGATATGAAAACTGAAAAAATTACCGGCCCTCAGATTTCTTCTTCAAGGTACACAGCTTTTGAAATAATGCCATATCTGAATTGCTTCCTGATGTGCTCCCAGTGTATTCATCTGTCTAATTCTGTGAAGAGAGGGGAGGGTTCCACTCTCTGTACATTTCTGCCTCCAGTGCTGAAGTGGGAGGGAAGGGAATAGAGGAGATGGCTGATGGAGTTATAAGCTCTGTGGGGGTGGACAGAGGGTGGGGCTTCAGTTCTTAATTACGATTCATTAAAAATTAAGCTTTACCCTGAGAGAGAGAGAGAGAGTGATGTGATGTGTTGAATCCTTCCTGAATCCTAAAACAGGGTAGCAGAAACTTGCACACAAAAGCAAAATCTTAATAGGAATGAAGTTCATTCTTTTCAAAATGTCATGAACATGGCTGCAGCTGTTAGAAGGCTGAATGTCAGCCAGTTTTATAAATGTACAAGCTCTCAGCTGTTTGCCTGGTTGTTCACTCTCCTCAGAAGTCTCACATCTGTTTGGTAATGCCGTGATGAAATTAGAACCTGGGAGAATCACCATGAGTGGTTACACTGCACTGCTGCATGTGGAGGGGCACGGAATGTGTGAAGCGAGGATTTCGGACCCACGGCCTCATGATGCATCTGCAGTTGTGTTGGCATGGAAAACCGCATCATCAGTGATCTACTTCTTTTCTGAAACAATCATTAGCAGTACTAATTGTCCATGTTATGATAATTATGGACGCAATGCATGGAGTTGGGGGCATGAATTTGTTACTTGGAGCATCCCAAATATTAACACAATTCAGATATTGATCTAAGTAGCCATGGAACATATCTGTGGGCTTGTCTGATACCCTGAGACTTTACCCAGCCATAGTGGATGACCGAAAGTCCTGATTTGCTTCCACACTGGCCTTTGGTGACTCTTAAGTTGTTAATTTCTAATAGTCAGTTCAGGTGTGGTGTAGATTTCGGTACTCAAAAGCCACTTCCTTCTGATTTGAACTTTGATATACCATGAAAACATGCCGAGATTGTCAGCAATATCCAGATCTCGTGTGTGCTCAGAGATAAGCCTGCCAGCCTTATGATTAAGTGTGTGGCAGGGTGTGCTGCTGCCTTTGTTTGATGCTGCGCTCCAGCAGCTCATCTGCACGGACAAGATGCACAGAACTGATGTGCTCTGTGTCTTGCTTTGCTGTCAGGTTGCAACCTCAAACTGACTCTGCATTGCAGCGTGTGCAGAGTGGGAAGTTGGATAATAAAGACTCAAGATGTTCGTTCTGTCTTTGAAGTCCTTGTCATCTAGTGGGAAGAGAATTAGCTAGCAGAAAGTATCATCTTGCATGTTTGACATTACTGAGGCAGTAGCATAAGAAAATACATAAATCTTCTGAATAACTATGAAGCATACTCAACTGGAGAAAATAGAGTAGCTGGCAAATGGAGAGATGCAAGCTGCCAAAAGGGCTGTGAAGCATTAATTCTACCATCCCAGGACTGATTTTTTTTTTTTTTTTAATTATATTTATTTTTAGACCCACCAGATGCCAACCTTACTGCTTATGCAAACTAGATAGTCTGAAAATTGTTCTAGCTTGTTCTAGCTCACTTCAGCCTCCAGTGCCCCACAGAGGCTGTTGCAGCAAAAATGAGATCAGCTTCAAGGAAAGAAATTCTGACTCTCTCCTTCTCCTAGATGTGGGTGTATGTCTTTCTTGTATGTGCCAGTGCCTATTCAAGGGAGCTGGCATGGGATCTGTTTAAATAACCTTTTCATTTATGAAGCTTTTCCCTGTGCAAAAAATGGCTAATTCAGCCTAGCCCTGACTGAAGCCAAAGATTTTCACTTTCTCTGCGTGGTAGAGAACTTCTGATTGTGTGCTGTCCCCAAGTTTTCCATGCTTTCGCTCAGGTTTTAATTAGGTTCAAACCATCACACATTTTCCACTGCTTTTTAGAGCAGTCAGTCTAAATTTACTGTTGGCAAAAACAAATTGCAAGCTGAAGCAATGTAAAAATAACTCTTTTAAGGAGGAAAAAAAAATAATTCCCAGATTCAAAATGAACTACCTTGTAGTTTCAATCTGAATGAGTACTTCCAGACCAGGCTTATATGTTTGGGTAGATGTTGGGTACTTTCCCCTTTTTAAGAGGTGATGTCAGTAACCTTGGTATAATATTGGTCTAATGGCAGAAGAAGCAGTGGTATGCTTATACCCCAGTTTAAAGCAGATTAAGCAAAAGTTTCAACTGCTTTGTGAAATGAATAGATAAAAATATGTAAATAGATACTGGATTATTGACTACATTCCTGCTATTTATGAGCTTTAAGTACCCCACTGTTTAATGAGTGATACTTCTTCAGCCTTGGCTTCATCCAAGTTACATCTCAGCTACGTAAAATGTAGTTTTACATAGAGATAGATATTTGGTGGGGTTTTTTGTAATTCTCAGTGTTTTTTTTGTGAGGGTACCTGTTAGCTGTTTGTGTGAGCAGGTTTTTGTCGTGCTTTCTCAACATCCTGAATTTCCGGCATCTTTGTTTGGTAGTTGTCTTTTTCTCTTTCCTTCTCCTGCCTCGTAGCTTTTGACCCTTTTACAACCTGCTAGCCTGTGTCATTTATATGTGGAGAAAATATGCTTCAGCACCTGATTCATTGATTTATTCTTCCTTTACGTTTTTCTACTCAGGCTCTCATTCCACTTCCTTTCCTGGTATCCTTGGTCAGAAGTTACACCAATAAAGCAATCGTTGCTCTGGGAAGATTTACTTAGGAGAATAGTAGGGTAGATTGTAAAGGAAGTGATCTTGATGTTTTCTTAGGAATGGCTAAGGAAATATATCTCAATGTGAGCAGACAATTGTGTCTTGTTAAGCACTGAATTTAAGCTCTTTGTGTCAAGAACCATTGTTTGAATCCACTTTACCCGTTTTTTAAAGCTTCACATATTTAAGTATATATGTACATATTGGTCTGACCTGGGCAACATTACATGAGAATAATTTAAAAAGCAACATGACTGGAGAACCAAAGTCAATGGTTAACCATTCGGTGGAAGAGGAGGGAGTAAAATACTGTAAGGAGCATTTCTGCCTGGACTTCCTTCCGCAAACCTGAAATGGAATGCTGTTAGAAGAATTGATTCGTGATAGGGTTCATCTCCTCTGAACTTCTGGCAGTGATTACTGAAGCATTTTGAAACTAGCTTATCTGATTTATCAGCTGATTTTTTTTTTTTTTTTTTTTTCTTGGTCTTCTCTTCCACCCTTCCAAGAGTAGCAGTTGTGCTTTCCAGAGGATATTACTAGGATTTTTGCTGCTGCTGCCAAAGATCTTCTGGCACGAATTCGCTGTCTGAGTCAGCTTTGTAACATGACAAATCCAGAGGCAGCTGCAGTAGTGATAAGTTTGCTGCCTAGTGGGCAGCTTCTGAGTAGACAATAAATCTCCTGCTAGTTATAAAATGTCATTAAAAATGGCTTAACACAATAATGATTGTGAAATACTGTGCTTATTATTCTGGTTAGCAGGTTGAAAGATGTGTCAGTGGTCTAAGTTAGAACAGTTACTCAGTTGTTGTATATATCAGCTTTAAAAATTAGAAGCCATTGAAAAAGGATAATGCAGTCTTCCTGTTACCTTCTCTCAACTAATTGTCAATTGCTCATATTACATTCTCATATTTCAGTGATTACATCTCTTGCTTGTATATATGTTTTTCTCCAATGTGGTGGCACTAGAGCAGTGTATATGATGCATTTTCCAGTGGAGAGATTTTACAATGGAATTAAGCTGCAATTGGAGGTGCTCAGTGTTGCATTTCCAGATCTGGACTTTTGTGGTTGTTGTTCTGTAGTTCTATTAGGATTATTAATGCTGCAGTTTGTGAGTTAAACTACTGGTTTAATTGGCTTTTTCTTTCCTGTACTAGTATCTTCAGTCAACCAGAGCCTGCAGTCCTACTTTTTATGTCTAATTATGTTCCGTTTCTGTGCCCCAGCCTACATTTAATTTGCACAGAAGTGGAAATGAAGTTGTCAGTGACATCTCGCAATGACTCTCCTCCCCCTTACTTGAGCTATATCAGATGCCAACACTGCTGATTTGTTGAACCTCAAGCTGTTTTGTTTAGCAGCGCAAAGCTGACTGCTTTGCGACCATCCAGCCGGTACAGTGAGACACAAAGTGCTTGTGATATTGCCCAAATTTCTCATGGGTAAAGGTAGGAGATATTTCAGTTTCAATTATATACTGGCTTAATCGGAGTAATGAAACAAGGATGCAACTTCAGTACGTGAAATTTCGTGTTCTCTGCCAGATAACACTGGTAGAAAACCTAGGTTAACGTGGATTTGATTCAGGAGCGTCGGAAAGCTGAGGAGTACTTCTGTTTTCTATTTCAAGGCGAGTTTTGTTGCAAGATGAATGCTGCAGTTGTGCTTAGTCTTTATTATCTAAATCAATTAATTGTGGAGTGTGGAGGACTGAAGGGTGAGAATGCATCTTAATGCTTCTCAGAGCAAGAAGAAAAGCTGCTACAGATGTTTCATTCTCCTCCTTTCCTATGCAAAATAGGGGAAAATTGAAATGTTGCTGCAGTACAAATTTGTTGATGCTATTTTAACATCGACTTTGTCCTTTTTGACATTCAGGTAGTGGTGGCTTTGTTCTGTCGTGCTGTTTTTGTTGTAACTTGAAGTGTGAAGGAAGATTGAGGTTTGTGTAGCACTGAATTTACACTGCTAGAAGCCCACCCTGCAGACCTCGTGTTTCTTGAGTTTGTGCAGCATTGGAGGGGTAAACTGACTGTTGTATGTATTTGTCCCTCAATTACACTGCTTTCTCAGGTACATAAAATTAGAGGGTTGGCTGGGTTTTCTGCATTGCTTTGGTTTGTTTTGTTTTTTATAAGCTTTAATTTAAAAGAATATATGATAGTTTTTTAAAAAAAAGGTTTAAAGGTGGCAAGGCAAAGCATAAGACCTACAAAGTCTGTTTAGTCATTATTTAATAGAGAATTAACCTGAGTGTTTTTGAGAACTTTAAAATTCTAGTTAGTCTTAGTTCTCAGGGACGTATTTTTGCTTCATGATTTTCAATAGAGTTAGGTAATTACTGGCATGTTTTCAATCGTAGCTTTCACGACTATTTCGTTGGAGGATGCACTGTACAGGCTGGTTCAGTTATGTAAAACAAAAAAAACCATAACTCTCACCAAAACAAGCAAATTCTGCTGAAAAAAAGCAGAGTATGTTTGCTGCACAGCACTCTGCTTGCCTGCAGTAATGCTTCAGTCACTCAAAAATGATTCAGGATGAACGCTACGATGTCCAGGAGTACCCATGACCCCAAAAAGCTCTGGCAGCTGGAATTGCTGGTGAGGTGCGCCTCAGGGTGCTGCAGTGTCAGCCCACAGGTGCCTGGCAGTGAAAGATCAGTTCTGTGGCTGATGGTCACCAGAACTCGGCCACAGTCAGCGCTGATTTTGCCTTGATGCGTGTATGCAATGCTGTAGGCTCTGTGTACGCAACAAGGAGGGAATTATTAGAAAAGGAGGAGATGGTGGGGTGTTAGATTTTTTAATAAGTCATTGAATAAATATGGATGCTAAGACTTGAGTGCTTTGTGTACTTCTGGTGCTCAGGTCTCAGAAGGAGTTGGCAAAACGACGTAGAGAAGAGGGACAATAATTTACTCATTTACTAGCTTGCTGTCACTGTTAAAAGACTGAATTATATGTGCTCTCTTGATGGTTGTGGAAGGGTATAACTGCTGTAGAGATTATTAAATGTGTAAGGCAAATAGGTTATACTTCCTTTTTCGTGGCTAGCTTTGGTGTTAATTAAGTTTCTGATGTTTCATAATCTTCTTGGCATCATTTATATAAAGAGCTGTGTGCATGTTTCCTTTAACTGCCAGTGAACCATGCTCTAAATCACCTCCACCATAGGAAGAAACCATGCATTCACTTTTCATTTAACACTAAAATTACTGAATTAAACACACCGGAATGGGAAATGCGGATTTTAACTAATAATTACATCTCCTAAAACTCAGTAATCAAGCAGTTGATAACATGTAAGAGCATTTGATACTTTGTTCAGGGTGAGTATGGTGACAGGTTATAAAATTAGAACTGTAGAGCACATTGGATGTAGGAACATTTATGTGCTTCCAAATGCAACTTTACAGTGTTGTGGCTTGTGGAGACTGAGGTGAAAAGCAGGAGCCCCAGCCGAATATTGCATGTGGTGTCAATGGTCCCAAGAGAAATTTGAGTGCATTATACTCTGTGTTCATGAAAGTGTCTTTCCTTTTAGTCCCAAACTCCATGCCTTCTCTTCCCTTTGCTCCTTGCTTTGCCATTAGCGAGATTATGTGTACTGGTTTATTGCACTAAGGCTGTGTATTCTTTAGTGATAAGCAGCCAGCCAAGAAGTTTTTAAACTTTGGTGCCAACATAAAAGTCTCAGTTGCAGGGAATTCGGCAGAAAAATTTTCTTAATAGGTGATGACTTTGATTTGTATCATGGATGTTGAACTCATGATTTTGTGTTAAATTGAAGATCTAAGGGGGGTGTAACTACATGTGACTTGCTTGTGAGTCAAAGGCCAAGGATTCATGAAATAGAAAAAATCTTGTTTATATTATTCTCTGAAATATTGCAGAATATTTGTACAGATGTTAAGATATTGGGTGTACCTTTGACATCTCTGGCCAAGCTCAGCCCAGCTTGGCTTTTGTCAACTCCAGTCTGATTTCTGAAGCTGTAGTAGCCCACCGAGAGCTTCATTATCTGGCTCTTCCTTACCACAGCTGACTGACTCTTGGCTGTGCTGAAGCAGTGTGTGGTTAAGTTAAAAAGCTGTATGTGATTTACCTAATTACTGGCATTGGAAAATGCTGGCCAATAAAGCTGAGCAGTTTGTTGTTGTGGGGATTTGCAGTGTGTGAACTTCTGACAGTACCGCGTCAAAAACAGATGGAAAATTGTTTTCCTTACCTGAGAAAGAGAATAAGAGAAGCCCTGTGAGGTTATCCATACACAAGGACAGAGCGGTGCAGAATGAGGGAACTGTTGCAAGGACACTTTACCTTCTCATGCCCGTCCCCTTTCTGTTCTGGAAGACTGAATTGAAAGAAATAAAGTGAGGAAACAAGATTTCAAAAATAAAGCATAATTTAGACTATATGGGTTTCTTTCTGAAAGGAAGTGTGAAGAGTAACGTTAATGTTTCATAGCCTGACTTTGCATATCCACACAACAAGGAAATCAGAATTATAAATGTAGTAATGAATAAATTTTAGATTGCATGCTTTGGAAATATGCAGAAGCTTAGAGTTAAAATAGCTTTATATTTCCCTTGTTTCTAGTCAATGTATTGTTTGACCTATTTCAATTCCTTGGAGAAAGATCATCTCTGCCAGTCAAACAACCTACTCATCTTCTTGATAATTAGTATTTTTACATTAAAATGTTCAGTGTTTCCCCATATAACTGGAAGAATTCTTTTATTCCATTAGGTCTCTCTCTCTCTAAGCCTGCAGTATCTTGACGGTGGTTATAAGAAGTGATTTATTGAAAAAACAATGCTGGGTAGTTCCTGTACAACTTTAAGGAAATGGTAAATGATCCAGAAAAACTATAAACCTTAGAGCATAGATCATGCCCAGGCAGCCCAGCCTTGTCAGCACTGTTACTGTTTTCCCTTTGCTACTGCTTACTATAAAATGGATAAAATCACGCAATTCTCTGTTTCCAGGAGATCTTTCCGATAGTATTGGAAGGATGTACAGATGTGCAAATACAGATCATTACAGATCTGTGATTGACAAAGTGTTGCAGCTCAGCGAGGACATTTGCCAGCTACCATTAGTGATGAGACTTGATCAGTTCTATCTTTTCTTTCTTTAAAAAGAGCCGGGCAAGCTAGAATATATGTTCTAAACAGAAATATTTGCCTTCAAGATCTAAGGTTTGTATCATTCCCTTACTTTCCTCTGGTCCTTGCATCTGGACTCCCGCTCCTGCACAGTGCTTCACAGGCAGAAGGAGAAAGAAGACATCTTTTTGTGATGTAAGAAGGAAAAAGATTTAGAGGACTGTTAATTGGGTTTTTTACTTCATGTAACAATTACTGTAACACCACTTTTATACTCATGATGTAGCAGTACTGAATTATTTAGGTAATTTAGTTTTTTAGAGTTTGTTCGTCTCAATTTGATTCACTAGGTTTTGTGTGAGGTGATTTTTGGTTTTGTTTAGCTTTGTGGTGTTTTGTTTGTTCTTTTTTTTTTTTTATTTCAGAGTGCTGGTGATTGCAGATATCACAGATGTGTGCTACATCTGATTTCTTCTAGTATCTTTTAACCTACGCAGAATTTTCTGATTTGGGGTGTCCCTCCTAAGTTCTGCTTGTACCTCTATCTTTTATTTTTTTAATTAATTTGCTCTTTTGCTTTTATGCTCCAAAGTCACTGAATCTACCAGTATTTCAGTTTCTCCATCTGTTGGAGGTTATTTCCTAGAGCCATTTTCACATCCCCAAGCGAGTGCCCCTTTTTGGTGCAGTGGTGCCATCCAGTCTCAAGGGCTTCTGGTGTCTCCAGAGATGGATGGGTGGGACCTCAGAGGTCAAAGAACAGAGGAACCCTGGTGTTGGGTCATGGATCTGCTTCAGGCACAGTCTCTAACCTGCTGCTTTTTCACTGATTCCCTCTTATTAGCTTCTTTTAGATCAGTTAATAAGTCCTGCTGAAGGATAACTGGATACATTTGATTGCCAAAAGCACTCTGCCACCTAGAGAGCCCATCAGAACTGTCACAACTCAATTTTGGAGTCATTCTTCACTTTGAAGGCTAAAACCTTTTAGAGTCTCACTCACTCGTGTTTCTTTGGCTCCTAGACGGCGAACTTCTGCCTCTTTGTGTCTGACAGGGCTCTCTCCTGAGTTGTTTCCCATTTGTTCAGCTTCCCCTGGTTTCACCTGGAGCAGCGCTGGAGAATGCAGGCTCCGATGTGCAAATTGCCCATACAGAGATGAATTTCAGTGGTGTTTAGGGTTCAGTTTTTAAGTTCTGACAGATGTGATCAGATATTACATTTCAAAGTGACACTGGCGTTATTTCCTTTTCTGCTTTAGAATTTGTTACGACAAAGCATTAGATGGGCATGTTTTTGTACATTCTTTTTAGAACTAATTCTTGGTTAGTATGATTTTATTTTTTTTTGAGTCATGAAAGTAAGGGGATAATTTTATATTTCAGAGTTCTTTGCATCAAGTAAATAACACTATATTTGATAATAATGCGCTAGTAACTTGAAAATGCTTCCATATGTTTTTCAAGATGTGTATTAGTACTTGTGTATAGTGATTTCAAACTGCATAAACATTTAGAAAATAGGAGCAACAAGGTCACACTTAAAAAGTTAATTTAAGAGTTGCTGACAAGGGAGCATGTGTGATATTTGGAGGGATGACTGCCTGTAATTTCTTCTTCTGGAAGTGTTCTGTGTTTTCTCTGCAGTTGTGCATGTGATGCTGTGCTCTGGTGAGAGGGGAGGAAAGCAGTCTGTCTGAGGGTGTGCTGGCTTGTACCGACAGAGAAATGTTTCAGAGGAATGTGCTGGTTGAGTTAATATCACATGAGCTTTCTTATGTAATACTCAGAGTGAAATGGAAAGGGAAGACATTGGGGCTGTCTCTGATAACAATTCCAGTTCTCCCCAAGTCTGCCTGGGAAGACAACAGCTGTAAATTACATTGTCTTGATGGATTTTTTTTTTTTTTTAATAGTTAATAAAAACCTAGGCATTCAAAAAATTGAATAATACAGCTCCTTAATTTTTTTTTTAGTCTTTTGAATGTGGCGACAGTACCAAATATTTATAAGTAACAAAGGGAAATTTCCATTAAGCATTCAGATGTCCCTGAATTCAGTGCATATTCCTTAAGGTATTTTTTCAATTGCCATGTGCCCAGGTGTTTCATGCAAAAGCAGCAGGGGATATTGATTTCAGTTTGTTGCTAAATTAAAGCAATCTATTAATTTGAATCTGAAGGATAATAGAAAAGCTCCAATGAGTCCCATATCGGTAGCACAACTCTGCTTTGTATCATGATGCAATCGAAGCTTCTAAACTGTTATTGGATTAAATAGAATTTTTTCTGGCACATAGCTGGCTAAGGGTTAGTTTCTTGAATAATCGGCATCCAGAATTCTCTTGCTTGCTTATGTAAAACTACCTCTCTAAATGCAAAAAATTTACTTTTTCTATTCTTAATTAAACTTGTGGTTTTAATAATATATAAATAGATACAAAAGAGTTCAAGTAAGTTCAGAACAAGAAGCCTGTTATTATTTTAAAAACATAACGTTTTCTTTCTTTCTTTCTCTTTTTTTAAATCCTCATCATTTCTTACTAGAATTTTTAAATTTAATTATTCCAGCAGATCCATAGCTAATGCCAGCTATTCAGGTAGCACTGACATGACTTATTTAAGAAATACGGGTATTGATCTAGTATCGATACCCAACTGTGACGGACAAAAACTCTCTAACAGTTTAAAGTTAGAAAGTGTATGTTTATTACGGCTGGTTAGCACAGCGGGATAGTTCCCTAATTCGCACTGCGAAATTCACAGGTAATTACAAAGTCTTTTATTTACAAAAGTGTTGAATATCCAAAATACAAATGCATATTCATACCCCTGTCACCTCCCATTCCTTGCTTCGTATGCTAATTGGCAAAAAGGCTATTAAGCATGCGTACTTTGTTTCTTAAAATGAGTCAGGGGTCTATTTTGGGGAGGGGTCACCCAAAATGAGGAAATAAGATGAATCTTCCTCGTCCTGACCTTTCTACCTTTTCAATGCATTCATGACAAATGATTCCTTGGTAGAACTTACAGTTTCCTGTGTTCAATGGGTCCTTTAAGCAGGAAATCTGCAGCTATCTTATGTCCTATTTACTACATTTTGTTTTTCATTACAAGCACAACTACATAAACATAAACCTGACAAGAAATTAGTTACAAGGTCCAGGGCAGCTTATCTAAGATCCAGCTTCTGTTAACTGCGAACAAAGATTACCTATCTACTTCAGCTAGTTCAGCAGCTTATTATCTGAACTTTCCTAAAAATCCTTAGTTCCTCAAAATTAACATCTCAGACAAATCAAGATCTGCATTAAAAATGGCTATGTCTAGAAAGTTTTCTTTTCAAATATCATCAACTTAAGAAAAAGCTACCATCAGCTAAAACTTAATCAAAATAAACACTAAGTATTTGTTTTCCCTTCCTTATGCCTTAGTGAGCATCTTCCTAGGACTTGGTATCTTCTTCCCCTGCCCATCTGTTGTTTGCCCGGGGTGGGAAAGGGACTTCCATCAGAGAAGGAAGGACTTTTTTCCAAAGGAGGGGAATCATGGTGGCCAGAGGGTCTGACCTCCTTGTTTGTCATTGTCCCGGGCTTGGTGAACATTTTGCATGTAAATCTCCCCTTTTTTGTACATTTTGTTATCAGTGTTGTTGCTCCTACTGTTGCCTTTCTTTCCTCCTTGCTGTTTCCAGTAATTCATTCTTATCTCAACCTGTGATCTTTGCCTTTTGTGTTTCTAACTGGAGAGGGAATAGGGGAAGCACTAAACTGGGAAATACCCTTCCGAAACCAGAACACTTCTAAAAGCCCAGGAATAAAAATGTTAGGCTGTATGTTTTTTAAGGTTCAGTAAGTGAATAAATAAAATCACGTATAAACTATTCTGTCTGTAAGATTTTTTTGTTTGTCTGTTTTTGTTGTTTTTTTTTAATGCAAGACTCTTTCTAGTTAGGGCTACCACACATAATTCTGAGGTATCAGGAGAGAAGCACTAGATGACCCTATAGGAACTTCAGAGAGCTCTGGTTATACGGAATCATTGTAAATATTTTGCCATTGAATTCACCGAATGCAAAATTTAACTCCCTATATGCCATCAATTGACTTTTGATGCTGCCTTCCTCTTAGAACGCAGTAGTGATGCAAGAATATATTGTAAAAAATGTCGGGGTTTCTCGAGAAGTTTTGCGGGTTTTGTTATAACTAGAGTTGTTTTTTTTCAGGTGAAGTTCAGTTGCTTATATTTGGCTTACTTTTTGCAGTGCATTTAGAAATGGGATCAGGGATTTAAAATAAGCATCTTGCTTGTTTGGTGGCTCAGTAAGTAACAGTTCTCTGGGAAATGATCAGTTATAAATGGATAAAAAGATAAAGGAAAAGCCGGTTTGCATGTTGATACTGAATCTATAAAGCTGATAATACCCAGTGATAGTCAAAATGTGCAGCATTTAAAAAAGTCTTTTAGCGTGTGAGCCCTGGCATTAAAATGAACCCTGTCTTAATATCCCTTGGTGGAACTGCACCAGGCGTTTTCCTTGCCTGTGTTGCTGGCTCTGTAGCTGCAGGGTTTGAGTGTCTGTCTGCTAGTCACAGAAGTTAGACAAGGCCTTCCCATCTCTCATTCTCCTGGGTCAGTTTTCTCCCTGTAGCAGCTGATGACGTCTGCCTGGAAAAAATGTTCACAGTGAGAGGGCCATGGAGCGTGGGTATCACTTAAAGCATAGGGAGCTTGGCTTTGTTCATGATGTAACCAGTGAAATCTTTCTGGAGCTGGAATGCTGCAGGACAGATGTGCTGGATGGGGAATGCTGCAGGACAGATGTGCTGGATGGGAGTGGCTGCTGCTGCGGTCTGTGCAGAAGCAGCTGCCCTGAATGCTGCTGTTTCCCAGGATAATCTATAGCTTGCATTCTTTCTTTTCCTGCGTTTTTCCCTGGTGGTTACAGGTTTATCAGTATCAGGACATAGTACTGGAAACACTGAAAGTTGTTCCCTTGAAGGAGCAAATAGCATTTCTAGCAACCATATCTTGCTTTGAAGATCACTCAAAAAATCAGCTATAAGGAGCCATCCTATACTGCTATAAATATGATAACATATATTAATGAGAGAAGAATACAACTTCACTAACACTTTTTTAGACTGTTTTGGACCTAAATGAAATAAAATATTATCTGTAATCTTCCTACTGATTTTTTCAACTGTCCAAAAGACTGAATTTTTTTAGAAACCAACTCTTATGTTTATAAATAAGAGATCTGGAAGCCTTCCTTTGAAATGTGAACTGAATTCTGGTTTGTTGGATTGAACAGCGGTAACTGAGGGTTGGCAATGATATATCCATTTTTGGAGTATGGGATTCATATGTAAAGCTTTGCTGATACAGTAAGGCAAGAAAAATAAGAACAAAAGTGCCTAGAATTTTTTTATTCCAGCTTAGTTGGAAAGATTCCAGCAGAAATCAATATCCACTGCTTCTTTTGCATGAAACACCTGGACACATGGCAGTTAAAAAAAAAACAACCAGCCTTAAGGAATGCACACTGAATTCAGGGACATCCAGATGCTTAATAGAAATTCCCCTTTGTTACATATAAACACTTGGGACTATTACCGCATTCAAAGACTAAAAATAAATGAAGGAGCTCTATTATTATGTTTTTGAATGCCTAGGTTTTATTAATTCTTTTTTAAAAAATCATAAAGAAGTCAAACATCACAATACAATGGTGTTTATATACCAGACTTCTGAAGCTGTGAAGGACAATTCCAGCTTAGAAAAGTCAATTCAGTATTTGGTTAGGAGTAAAATAGAACAAGAGACAATAGGATTTATTATTTATTAGACAAAGAATCAGGAAAAGTGTACAGCCTCTACAGTGTTTTCTGTTTTGTACTTTCTGTAGTTACGTTTAGAACCAGGTTTTGTTTTTATCAATAGTTAATGAAGCTGTAGCAGGGTTTGTGAATGCAACATAAAATAACAGCAGGGTTGTAAGTTTTATGAAACTCATGTATGGGATGCATGAGTTATCTCCAGCAGAAGGTACCCAGCAGCTCCAGGGACATCTAGGACATCAGTTAGTGACACAGCTTTGGAATGTTGGACCTTTGAGCTGAGACACCTGATCTCTGCAGCCCAGAGATCTGTGCACAGCTCAGCTGTACCAAGTGTCCAGTGCATCAACCTGCTTAGACTTGCACAAATATTCCAAACCCGAAAGGATTCTAATTGAAAAGCGACTTTAAATGAAATTATTTACTTAAAAAATAAAAAGTTACCAATTCTTGAGTACTTTTCAACGTTAGGAGTGCAGTCCAAGGCTGCCAGAGGAGCTGGCAGCATCGTTGTTGCCTGCAACTGTTCTACTAACTTGAAAGGTGAGGGACAAAACACAAAAGCTTGAGACTGTGTCCAAGCGGAGAAAATAAAGTATTGCAACTTATGCCCAATTATAAAAAAACCACAAAGGTTGATTAATATTAAACAGAGGAATAATTAAAATAAAGCAGAACAAAACTTCTAAAGACTATATTTAATCTAAAACTTCAAAATGCTGACCTTGACAAGGTGTTCTTGATTGAATTATTGTAGAAGAGGAGAGTCTCCCGCACTTCAAAAGCCGTGCTCTGAGATTTCATTGCGTCACTGCCTCAGCCACGCTTTGTGATGGTGCCTTGTCCTTTGGGAACACCTCAGGTCCCTCTGGTCTGTGCACTGCAGCTGCCTTCATAAAAGGATTTGCACAGATTGTTTCTTCAGAGCAGGCTGAAAAATGCAAGTGTTCTGTTCCCTAAAGCTGGATCAAGCTGAGTTTCTGCTCATTAAACAGTTTTACTTAGCTTTTAATTATTACGAGTGCTTTCAAATGAAGTTACCTCCAGTTTTCTGTATTTAAAAGGGGTAAAAATATAACAGGTTACTCAGGTTTATAGGGTTTTTTTTTTTTTGCCTAATCAAGTTTTAAATGGTTATTTTAGTGTTCTTGAATAAAACTGACCTTAAAAAGTAACTGAGCTACCTCTTTTCTATGTGAGGATTTTTATTTTTGTTTTACCTTAAAGCTGATCGTTCTTGAAATGTCAACAGTGAGATGCTAGTCACTGTTTGCATCTATAAACATCTTGTATTTTCTCCAAAATTCAACTTGATGCATTTCAGTTCAGGGTTTGCTTGCAATCATTAAAAACACAGTTTCTGTTTAGCCTGAATCTTTTTTTAAGTGCTGCTACTGTGAAGAATGGTTCAGGCTTTTGTTCTGAACCTAGAAAAACATTTGAGGAAAGACTATTAAAGTTTATTTGCAGGATTTTTTTTTTCTCTCCACTGAAAACACTAAACTACAATATTTTCTCTCCAGAAAGGAAAACAAAAAGGTGTTGCATACAAAGATTAGGATGTGGATTTTCTTATTATTTTCAAATGTGTTTTATTAATCTTCTGTCATTTAGTCTGCATATAAGGATAACTTGTGTTTTATTAAAAATACACTGAGAACAAAAAAAAGTTACTTTGACAAAATTTTGGGATTATCTGAATTTTCTTTCAGAACTGTAGTTACAGGTGTGGTTCAGTATTTTGGTTTTCAACTTCGGTGTTGGTTTGGTGGGTATTTACCTTGTATTGAGTTACAAGCAAAACCAGGTTTAAGTGTTTGTATAACTTTGAGCTTGCAAGGCTCTGTGTCTATTGAGCATTGCTTCATCTGGTAGCAGGCATTTGATAGCAGGTAGCTTAATATTTTGTGATAGGCTTTATGGTATACAATGAAATGTTCCCTTACTAGTGCAGTATGTATCAGGTCCTGCAAGGTGATTAGGAGTTTAAACTTTCTGAATTAAGATTGAATATGAAGATTAAGCCATGGCTCTGTGGAAATCCTAATCTACTTTGAAAATCACGCTTCATTAGACAAAACCTTGTCATAGTGAAGAAAATTAAAATACACGTCAGTCAGGCATCTTCCTCTGAAAATTTCACTTTATTGTTGATTAATCCAACTGGATTGGAAAGGTTAAAGAGATTTATTAGAAGACAGTAATGATAGTTCACCTTGTCAGTCTATTTCAAATCTAATTATCTAACTAAATATTCCAGAGGTGCAGCCAACAGTTCTACCTGTAATCAAGCCTTTAACTGTGGTTTAGGGGTGGACTTCTGTACACCTACAGATGATCTGTGTGAAATGACACAATCACTGGTACATTGCTTGTGTTTGAGTTTTAGGCTATTTTTTGTGACTGGTGAATCGAATTATTGCTGGCCTTGGGTATTTCATTTTTGTTTTCCTCTTTCATTGTAGTTTTTTTAATTTACACTGCATGAACTACTTTTGCTTGGTTTTTATGAAAAAAAATTTGAATCCTATTTCAAACCATATTTTGGTGTAGTAATATGAAAATACTGTTCTGGTTAAAGGACACAAAGTAGGCGTCTTTACATTTTTACAGGGAAACCTTGGAAATTGGAAATGGTTGGGATTATATTCCAGCTTTGCTGCAGTCTGGTTTGTTTTTCTGCAGGTATTTCTTGTGAATCATTTAGGAAACTCAGCTGTAAATAAGGCTGCAGTCAAACGGAGGTTTGCGTGCCCTGCGCTTTCCATTTCGTTCAGTCTGCGTTTGATGTTACTGAGACCAGCGGGATCAAATTTATTTAATGTGTACTGTAGGAATATCCAATATTTATCCTTAAGCATTTCTTTCCTTTCCTTGTTTCCTCCTCAGACACTACAACGTATTCCACAGAGCGATCTGAGCACTTTAAGCCATGCAAAGACAAGGACCTTGCGTATTGTCTCAACGAAGGGGAATGCTTTGTGATCGAAACCTTAACGGGATCCCACAAACACTGCCGGTAAGTCATTTGCCAGCAAGTGCCAAAAAACTCTTCTGTCTGAGGGAGGAAGCATTAGGGAAAAAAATTACAAACATTCAGGTGTAGAATGTTGCAAAAGGATTTTTTTCTCTAATCTGGCTGCATCCCTCACAGCTGGTGGGGTTTTTACTAATCTGTGATAATCGTATATAGAAATACGTAAATACAAGAAGCAACGTTTTGATCTTTTCGTAGATAAGAAAAATCTTAAATATTCTATTTTCTAATCACGCAAACATGTAAGGGTTAATGTTTCATCTTGTTGGGTTTTTTTACATATAAAAATCCTATATTCCCCTACATACCAGAGGCATTCCTTTATTTTGGGTACTCCAGCTAGAGTATTTGACAATAACTGTATGCACTGCTACTTGAGAGAGAGGATGGGCTAGTGGTTTTAAAAATATGGGTTTCTCAAGCTTAATTACTGGAAGATACCATGGACTATGATAGCCATCTGAACCTGACCTATAGCTGCTGTACACTTTTGTACTCCTGAACTTCTGCTCTTATGCAAGGCCATCTTGAATATATTGAAAAGAATATCAGAAAAGAAAGTCAGATGAATTATTATTATTATTTAGCCATTGAAGCCAGTAAAAAGGAGTGATATGCAGAAGGAATACTGCAATGTCTTCCTAAAGAGGAGGATTTTAGCACACATACCCACCAGACCCCCAATTATTTAGGCAATCTTTTAAACAGAAGATCAGGTTTTCATTTTAGGCTAATGATCTAATTTAGACACATGATCTAATTTTCTCCTAAGATTCTGTGCATAGCATACAGAAGGTGTATCTGAGACACTTGTATGCCCAAATTCTAATCTGAGCATCTAAATGTATGGAGAACTCTAACCTGAATAATATGAAGTGTCGAGGACAGAAGATTTCCTGAAGAATTTGGGACTTGAGATGCTAAGTCCCAATAAAAGTAGAAAAAAGTAGTCTCAAAGTCACATCTGCCTGCCTTGAAAATGGAAATTTATGAATTTATAGACTGATGAAATTCTGCTTATCATCAGAAGTATATTTCCAAGATTTTCACTTTTTTATACTATATTGGTGATTTTTAACATTCAGTTGTGAACGGTTCAGTGATCATTCATTTCTCTATGTGTTTTTGTATGGCATGCTTAAATTAAATATTATGATTCATTTATTGTGGAAAATTGATGTCTTTTTCTACTTCCATCATAATACTACACAGGTTTGTTGGGTTTTTTTTTTTCTTCAAAGTGGATGAGTTTTTTTGGTCTTAGAAATGTCATGAGCTGTTAAGGGAGTTACATCACTCAGTTTGTGTATTTAAGTGTTTCTCATTGTCAGAATATTCAAACTGAACAAAAATGCTATAAAATAGCAGAGAAAAATGGATGTATGTGAGAATACTTAAACTGGCTGATAAATTTAGTAGCTAATTACTTTAAACAGACTGATTTTGTAAACTGTGGATTACATTTTTCAAAAATTGCAGGAGATATCTCTTAAGAGCTGCATTCTTTTTTTTTTTTGTTATTTTTGGTTTGTTTGACTTTCAGAATATTTCTTATTGTCTTTGCCAAATTCTCATGTATTTCCTGTGATTCTGTTAGTGCAGCTTGACTAATGGTTAGATGTTCTCCATCCAAGCTTTCCCCTTGAGTGAATTTTTTTCCTCACCTTCTATAGGGAAGCGCCAGTATCTCTGGGAGCCTCTTGGCTCCCGTGTGTTTGAGATTTTTGTTGCTTGTACAAGCTCCAGGCACTGACACATTTCTCTGGGAGTTAAATATCTTTTTTATGGTGAGTATATGAATGGTGCAACACCAAAAGACCCGTAGGAGGCAGCAATTTTCATATAGCAGAAGAAGATACATTTTAAAGTACAAAGTTGTAATACTTTGTTTAGTTTTGTAAGGACCTGTTCAGAATCACTTTTATGCTGATAGGTTTGCCATTAATAGAGAGAAACCTTTAGATTTGACCCTTAAATGCTTTACGTCTAGCTTGGTAGACTGAGTGTCTTTGTCAGGGTCAGTGCTGTAATGAGTGGGATGCAGGATGCAGGTTTTTCTGTTTATAGCCTATAACAGTGCTCAGAAATACCAGCCAGAATGTACACGTATAGAAAAATACAATACTGATATACTGGAATTGTCCTCTAACTAGTAAAGAGCAATTTTTTTACTAGGGTTTTGGAATTCCCATTGCGATCAGAAAGAATAATTTGAATACAGAATTATGAAGACTTAAAATGGTACTTCATTCTTAGAATCAGGCTGCATTGTATATTCTCACTGTGAGAGTGATTTTGCATCTGTTCTGGGGGCAGAGCACCAATTTACTGAAATGAGAATTTGCCATGTGGAACAGCTGCAGACAGAGGACCTTGAATGAGCAAAAAAGTTTCTTCCCACTTGGTCAGGTTTGAAGGATATTAGCAGATGATATTCTTAGGGAGTTGTGCAGTTGTTCTTGTGTGTGCATGTCTAAGGACAATTATGCTAATTATAAAGGGATAAAAAGAGAGATTTGGTAGCAATTAATATATGAGTTACACCTTGGACGTCTTCTGTATCCTCCTGACCCGTCCTGGCGATGCCAGCAGGCTCAGCTGACAGCTCGAGCTGTTCCAAACTCAGTCCTGCTGCTGTTGGAACGTTGACACGTGTCCATCGTCTGCCTCCAGCTGTCACTGGTGCCATTGGCATCGGGATGTCGTTTTTGTATTTTGTGGGGCTCCTGCCCTGCCTGCTTTGAACCCATAACTGTGGGAACTGGCACTAAGGTGCACCCTTGGCCAAGGGCAGGCTGTGTTGCAAGAGGAGATTCCTGAAGGAGGAGTGTCCTGAAGTCACAGGATTTCAATTTTTCTTTAAATTTCATTCTTTTAATTCTGAATTTAATTCAAATTCTATAATGATTTTTTTTTTTGTCTAAACTTCTACTTTTTACTCAGTGTCTCTTGGTGAAAAATTGCCTGGGATGTAAACTGGCAAGAGTTCTCCTGCGTGGTTAGGTAACAAACAGGATCCACTGGATATTTTGTGCTATTTTAAAGCTGTGACTTCAGTGTTTATTTTTGTGAATGGTTATAACATGAGCTTGTTTTAAGGACAGGGTAGGTCATCGGTAGGGAAACTTCATTTTTAGCTTCTCCATATGCTTAAATTTTTTCCATGTTGCCACCTTGAGAATTTAAGCTGAATGGTGAGGGTGCCTTAATTTGTAATTTACACAAAACAAATCAAGAACTCAGTCAACTCTGACACATCAGTGCTTAATGGGGTGTTACATAATCCAGGCTTTAAAAGACCTGTTCAGGTTTTCTTTGTACAATTCTATTTAAAAGACCCTGTCTCAAGTCATTCTGGGTTCGTTTTTGGTTTTGTTTTTTTTCCTTTGATTATTTTTTGGTTCGTTTGGGGTTTTTTTTTGTTGTTGTTTGTTTGTTTGTTTTAGTTTGGCTTGTGGGCTTTTTTTGTGACTTTCTACGTTATTTTTTTCTTTTTTTAGTTCCTGCATTTCTTTAGATAACCCATTTAAGACTGGAAAACACTGGTTGAGTAAGAGGCTAAAACTTTTGAGGGGGTAAGAGGATTGTACTTTTAAATTTTTCCTCTGAAAGAAGCCATTAAGACTATTGTGTATGCACAGGAGGTCTCGGCATTGGCGATGAACTCTGATGTACTCTTTATAGATAAGAGTATTCCTTTCATCCTGTCTTTCTGTCCTTCATCTCTCCTCCAAGCAATAGTAAACCTGAATAAGTTTTCTAATGGTGGAGAATGAAAGAATAGACTCACGAATGTACAGTAAACAAAACATCATTTCCAGTTGACCAAATTACAGCAGGTTATAGATCAGCATCTGAAGTGTTGCTACTGTGGTTCCAGTCCCAGAGTTTTCAGATTTCAATGGACACTCTGTTTTTGATAGCATACGTGCTGTTCTGGTGAATTCTGAGCTTGGTGATCTTGCTCATATTTATGCATAAATTTTCCATTTTTACATTTGGTTGATTAAAAAATTATATCAGCATTTCTCAGCTTTGTTTAAAATCTGTCATGAGAGCAGAAGGATTGAATCCCCCATTTACTGAAAATCCAGTTTGGATAAATGTTTATATACTGTCAGGTTTTATGTGAGTCTTGTGCATAATAGTAACTGTAATCCAGGCATAGCCCTTGCTGTCAGTGAAAGCAGGAGGAAGGGATCAAACAGATGGGACTTTAGAACAGCTCTGAGCATGGCATATGATACGTGCACTTAACCATAAGTTAAAAATCGAAAAAGCTAAGAATTCAATTTCCCTGATTTAGTTCCATGGTTTGTTTTCTAGGCTTTGGCAGCCTGACCTAGGTGTTTTAAAATACCAGCTACTCCATTTTGTGCCTTCCCCCATCTTGTATTTTGTTGACACTTTCCCAGAATGCGAGCCCAGGAAGTTATTCGCTATTGAATACATTTTAAAAATCTCACTCATGTCATAATATTTCAAGCATAATTTCATCAAAATAATCCACTGTATTAAGATGACAGTGTAACATACAGCTACAAATTTTTAAAGGAGGAAGAAGGCTATGCTTGGAATCTAGGCTATTTTTCCATGTCGAGGGCAATCAACAGAGCTCCTGCTGTGAAAATTATTGTCTTATGGGCTTTGCTGTAGCACATACCTAGATTATATTTGTGCAGTTGCATGCACCATTTTCTGGAATGCCTCCGCCTTTACTTTCATGTTTACTTTAGGAAGCCTGAAGCAAAGTTGAGACCCAAAGTTAGATATATTTAAGCTGTTGTTAGGCAACTCTTTAGTAACTTCAATACAGATACCCCATTGTGTTTTTACTCCATCACCTGTTCATTCAGCAGTGCTCTCACAGGCTGTGGTTGCTTGCAGCACTGATTACTTCTTTAGCTCAAATGGAATGGCTGGTGTGCCTAAAGTGTTGTACCTGGTTCATCCTTTTCAAAACTCACCCTGTGAGAACCTAGGATGCTGGAATTCCAGCCAAGAAGTCTGTTGCAGGGACTGCACATTCCCAGGGTAGCATCAGCTTGCCCATGTTTATTTATTCTAGGTAGTGCTTGTAATAAATAAATCATAACCTTTACTGTCTGAAGTAATACTAATATCATCTACAGTGTGACTGCTTCTGTCTTTTTTTTATTGGAAATCATTATGCTTTTCTTGTATAATTTTAGATATTTCTTCTCCTTCACAAAACAAGCAAATAAAAATTCCCAAACAAAGACCAAACCAGAAAACGCTGCCCAATCCCAAAGCATTTCTGTGTGATCGTTTTCAAGCTCCTGCCACTTGAAATAAAAGGAAGGGGTTGCATGGCTTTGCTGTCACATACCTGGTGTCTTGTTTTAAACATCTTTAGGTATGAGCTGTGAAGAAAAATAGTTAGAAACCTCAGGGTGAAATGGTGTAAAGTCCAAGATACCTGTAGGACTCTTACTTGTTACCTTGGTATCCTACATCTTTTCATATTATCTGGTCTTACATAATTTTTATCATTTGGTCTGAATGTTTTTGCAATCAACATATAAGCCTTGAGTTCTTTAAATTGAATGCAGTTAATTAGAATAAAAACTAAATTAGCTGGTCTAAGTAACAAATTTTACCTATATAAAATCAGTACTTTTTCAGTTAGCCCTATTCTTTTTCTAACAGTCCTCTGAAATTAAGCCCCTTCAAGTCTGATATTATGGTATAAGAATTCAATAAATAATAAACAGGTCTTTAAATGTAAATTGAGTCTTTTAACATCCTCCCCAGATGCAGTAGTACAGGAACACATAATATGATATTCACATGAAACACAAGAACATCTGATTCATGCTTTCATAATTTTACATTCAGAAGATAGAGGCTCTTGAGAAATCTTCTTGTCAAAGTACTTTAATTATTGATTAATTTTGACAGTATCAACACTCCATTTTACAGTGCTTTTTGTTTACAGATTTTTAGTTTGTTGCGTGCAACTTCTGCTGTAACTTCCATGACAGGAAATACTTTCAGCTTGCAGAATACACACACCAATTTAAAAGCCTTGTGAAATCCAATTACTTTCAAATATCTTCAAAACTAAAGGTTTTAATGCAGCAGTGTGATAGTTTTCATATCAAATGTCCTGTCTGTAGCCTGTATTCATAGTATTTCAGGTTTTATTTGCATTCTGCTGAGCACCTTAGGCTATATATTCTGATGCTTTTCCTTTGGAAAAAAAATGGATTACTAATCTGTGGGGTTTCCTGGCTCCATTTCTGTCTTTTGAAGTCATGAAGTTTATGCACCTGCTCAAGGTTATGGTGAAGATGCATTTTTCCAGTGGGAACAAGAAGGTAAAAGTCATGATACTGTACAGTTAAAATGCATGCCCAGATAATTAAATTACACTCCAATTTAACAATTCACCTGTGATTCATTCAGTTTAAGCAACATAAAAATCTTAGTTCCATTTTGTCTTGTTTGAAGTGCTTATTCATGTTAATATTTTTGGAAGAGTTTGAGGAAATAAAGGAGAAATTTTGTAGATGTGAATCCAAAGTTAATGCTGACACTTAAGGTAATCAGTGTGTTTTAAACCCTTGTCAGCATGCAGTACTGAAAAAACATACTATTAATTTCTCTTTCTCAGCATACTAAAGACTAATGTAAATCCATTTTCAGTTCATGTAAAGTATGGGAAAACATAGTTACAGGCTTAGCACATCCCCCTGCTGCTCAAATTTTATTTTTTTAAAGCCACACATCTGTAGTTCAGAGATAATAGCATCAAATTAAGCAGTGTTAATTCTTTCATTTATGTATGTACAGATTTACTTCCCAGACATAAGAGATATATATCCTTTTTTAGAACAACCAGTAATGTGAGTGAAACAAAAATATTTCTGGATGCTTTAAGTAAACTGTCATTTCTTCCTGGAGTTCTGGAAGAGAAAGAGGCCAAATTCAGCGCCTTTTGGAATTGGCAAGATCCCTTCTGCTGGTTAAATCAAGAGTTGGGCTATAACCTGGAATTTCAGTAGGGAGAAATGAGAAATGTAGTTGCCAGCTCAGCAGCTGAGTTGGCTTTTTCTGAAGGCTGCTAATAATGCTTGGATTTCTTCACTTGGCTCTTAAGTGGGAGATCAGGAACCAGTGGTGGGCTAACATTTATTCCCATGTCTCAATATCAAGAATACTTCAATCTGGTGGAACTTTTCCGTTTTATCCCCACCTTTTCTCACGGCTGCTCGTGTTTCTGCAGCTGTATCTTGCCAGCATCATTTAGCAAGGCATCCTGGTTGTGCAGCACATCTCCACCTGCAGACATGAGTCAAATCCATTCTATACAAAATACAAACTTCTATTAAGAAAGCTGATCTGTTAATAGCATAAATTGCCTCCAAACTGTCTCCCTTTCCCTACTTCTGAAGGAAAATAGGGCTGTGACACATACAGAAATCTATTACCCAGTACATGCTGTCTGAAACTAAATACAGAATGAAGAGGTATATCCTGGGAATTGGAAAACCACAAATTGGTTAAGTCCTTCCACTGCAAAGGAATGTTCTGTCAAATTATAAGAATTGGGGTATTTTTCCCCCCTTATTTTCCAAGGTCCCTGTGGAAAAAGGTTTGTGTAGCTTTTATAGTACACACAAAGAATTTGTAGAAAAAGAAACCATACCTTAAAATGTATGGGTGCAAATATTGATGGCATAAATTGCATCTGTCTTGAAGCTAACATATGCAAATATTCTGCCATCAAACTCTGCTTTTAAATTAACTTGGAAATGAGTTAGGTTTGTTGTTCTTACCTCCCTTAGGCAAGAAGGAATTTGTGAAGTGCATAATGCAGACATCTGAAATCTCTCATTTAAATTCTCATCCCTGCCAGTGTCTTAAGTACACTGAAAGCAATAGCATTTCCAATCTAATCCTATCTGCAGATATTCTCCCAGAAGATCTGGAAAAAAACTCACTAGAAGAAGAAATAAGCTCTGGACATTTGAGTCCTTTAAATAGAAATATATGCCAACTATATCGAAATGCTAACTGCCAGAACTTTAATCCACCAGCACTCTAGATCCATCTAAATGAGAAGAACAAACAAAACCAACCACCTGTTTCCTCTCTCCTTTACTGCTAAGAAAGCCCTTCCTGCTGTCTCTAATAGGAAGAGGCAAAAATGTGTGGCTCCTGTAATGTTCTATAAAGTGGGGTATCTGCAATTAGGCAGGTAAACTGTTTTATGTGAGTTTTGTTGAGAAGATAAATATTCTGGTTCTTACCCTGTACCCATTCATGTAGTGTTTGAATTTTAAACTTACTCCTTGAAGTTACTCCAGTGCAGAGGGGTGTGAACTCTTTAGGCAACCTGCCAACTGTATATAATAAGAGGGAGATTTAGATAAAGCCTCTTCACAGATAATGCCAGGAGCTTGTAGTGAAACACCTTTTGGGCTGTGTTTGCACCTCATCAGTCGCTTTGTTAGGTAGAAAACTGCGGTTTTCACAAGAATTGTTCTGTTGAAGAAGCCCCTGTGAGAAGCTTAGGGTGATATCTGCACTCTTCGCTTGGATCTGAGCCCTTAAGATAGTTATAATATCCCAATGATGCCTTGTTAATTAATTAAACGCGAAGGATATTTGACAGGGGAATGCAAAGTCAGAGATTATCTGTGAAACTGCTTCTGGAAGCATCTGCTGTAAAGCTGTGTAAGTTTCTAAGCGCGTATTTCTTAGAAAACAGCAGTACTTGATGTGTTGGGGAATGTATGCAATCTCTGCAGCAAGCATTTTGTCTGAACCTTTCCTGTTTTATGATGCTTTATTCTGACTTCATGAGGCAAATAGATGTTATTTTTTAAAAGCATCTTACAAAAAAACATTTGGAAGTGAATACTTTTTTGTTTGCTAGTTTTTATTAAAAGTTTACTGAGGACGGGGACAAAACATTTAGAAATTAAATAAAGCCTCAATTTGATCTTACTGGTCTCAGGAAGATCCTTAGAGACAGGCCACCTTCCTTTGGCCTTATTTCACACAAAAATATGTGGGTTTTTTGGTTTTTTCCTTCCCCTCTCCCCCCCCCCCCCTTTTTTTTTTTTTTTTTTTTTTTTTTTTTTTTTTTTTTTTTCTTTTTTTTGTGGGGGTGGTTCTATTTTGAAACTAGAATAATAAATACAATATCTAAAGTGACAGGAGTCTGAATTTGACGGATCACTCTGGCAGACTTTTTGAGGCTGCAGAATGGAACTTTGCACGGGAGCTGCACTTGAGTCAGGCTGCCCTTTAATTCTGCCCTTCCTCTCTGTGTCCATTTCTTCTCATTTCTCCTCTATCTTTAGGTCCCCTCTAACACTGTTTAGGTAATAGTGAGGTTCTGACTTTTGGGGTCCCATCCCATTGGAAGGAGGGCAGTGTAAAGTCCTCGTGTGGGCTGTCCTGGATGGGCATTCCCAGTGCACTGCCTTCTGGAGGAATTCTCAGCTTTCTGCTTGAATTTCTCACTGTGACTGGAGTTCTTGGGAGAGTTTGTGAGGATGACCAAATCCTAAAAATTGAGGCTTTTGCTAATCTTGTTAGGGAAATACTAGCAAAAGCCTGAAACAGGCTTTCACTACCCACTCCCTTCAACAGGAAAAGTTTGTTTCAAACATCATCAATAAATTTGTAAGGTGGGTAACATACCACTGTAAAGCTGTGGTGCTGGCTGAGGTTAGGGCAGCAGGGTGACCGTGTGCTGATTGTCTCTGAGGTCTCTGGAGGAAAAGATGGAGAATGAGAACTCTGAGTTAGTATAGACAGAACAAAGAAAAATAAAATCATAATTTGATGGATTAACAAGTCAGCAACAATTAAATAAGACCAGCTGCTTAAATATAGAGGTTTTTCCATTCAGGCACCGTCAAAGTCTTTGTGGACTGGTGAAAATTACATGGAAGGGAATGCTGTAAATAAATCTGTGGTGCTACTTCTATGCTAAATTGCTGTGATATCCTAACTCAAAACCAGAGCAGAAATTATTGGGACTTCAGGTTGCTCCATTGTCCAGGGTCTACATCATTTTATCTTACTTAGAACAATGGTTCTTTTGTTTTGTAAAGCATCCAGCACGTTACAAAAGCTACCAGCTCTGTGCAGTAAATCAGCTCCTATTAGGGGGCAGCAGCAGAAGTTTGTGCCAATGTGACTCTGATCATGGGTGGTTTTGAAAGGCTTTGCCAAAATGGGCTCAAAGAGCAGAGCATGACTTCCATGTTGCAGTGTTGGTTCAAATCATACAAGATGTTGGCAAAAAAGATTGTAGTAGTTTTTCTTTTGTCTGTTACTTTGACCATTTTGATCATTCCATTTGGGAAAGAGATGTTTTTCTTGTGGGTATCTATAGAGGTGATGAGTTAATACTACTGGGTTTATTATTTGTTTGTAGGAGTGGGGCTGAGGGTTTACCTCTGTACATTGGAACTTTAAAGTTGTCCTGGAACCAGGAGTTTCTAACTTAGCAAAACAAATTTCTGTCAAAAAACATGAATTTCCTGAAATTCAGGAGGGAAATAGCAACAACGGCTAAAACTTAGTGTGGGTTTTTGGTTTTTTGGTGGGGTTTTTTTGTTTGTTGGTTTGGTTTTGGTTTTTGTTTTGCTTTTGTGTTGGTTGGTTGGTTTATTTTGTATATACAGCTAAAGTAAAAACAGCCCAAAGCAAGAAACTAAGATGCTCTTTTTTGGAAAGAACAGCAAGTTCTCGTAGCAGTGGTTTTAAAATGCTCACTCTTGTAAATCCCTGAGCACTCTGTGTTTGAATAATAATGATTTACAGCAGTGGAAATGTTTGGTATACTGCACTGAAGATTGTTACGTCTAACTCATTTTTGCAAGTAGTGCACAGTAGAATATTTCCTAATAGATGAAAATGGACGAGTATATGCAACATGTTAGCAAAAAATAGACTGTATGAATTTTAAATAAAGTACAAAGTTAATTCATTATGCATGATGAATAACTATAATATTTGCCGGGATGAAATTTCTAGTAAATTTTACTGTTTGCTGAATCAAGATGATCGTGCTCTTGTCCAGACTGACTTGCTTTCTTTGTGTGGTTTGATTTGCTCATGCTGTAAACATAAATCAGGAAACAAGATAATGCATATTGACAGAACTGGAATTAAATTTTTTATTTTTAAAAAAATACTGGTACAGAATTATCCCAAATGTTGTGTTTTGTTGGGTTAAGATAGAAGGAAGCCACTGCTCTGTCTGTAGCTGCATCTGGT
The DNA here is from genome assembly GCF_015227805.2 of Hirundo rustica. NCBI lineage: Eukaryota > Metazoa > Chordata > Aves > Passeriformes > Hirundinidae > Hirundo > Hirundo rustica. The sequence continues at coordinate 10,302,515 of NC_053457.1, read as the reverse complement.
AGTTTTTTCATGGTTTTCAAAGATAAATTTCTGTGTTCTGGATTTTGCCTTCCCACAGCTACTTTCAATAATCCGTAATCACATCACACATTTTATGAAACCACACAGATCACAGATCTGTCTCGGTCATCCCAAGTGCATTCATTCTGTTTAAATGTTCATTTTGGCTTGCTGGTCTGGCATTTTGTCATAGATGTGTAGCAGTAATCTGAGGCTCACCACAGCATAAACAGAGTTGCTGTTAATCTTTTAATTATTTGTTCAGTTAAATCCCTTTCTGAACTAGATCCTGGCAGTGTATCCTGAGAGCCATGGTGTCCCCAGGGTCCTGTTGGGAAAATGGTCACTGTAACCCAGTTTCACCCCGAACAGTCCCATCCTGAGTTCATGCTGCAAAGCAGGGAACAGTGTTCTCCTCTCTTGGTGAAAGTCCTCGTTGGGCAAAAGTGTCTTCTCCAGCAGAGAAAATCAATCAAGATTGCCACTCTTGCCCCTCTGTCAAACAAAGTGCTTTTACTGTGCGAGCTCGAAGCTCTGAGGGGCACAAAAGCTGTGTTCCCCCAGTTGTCTCCTGATCATTTCCATCAGGCTAACAGGCTGTCTAAACATGAGAAAGCTGACATTAAAATTATCACAATCTGACAGAAATTCTTAGGTTGGGGTTATATTTTTTAATCATTTGCTGAGCTCTGTAATTATGAAATTATGCTGGAGATTAGCTGCTGATCTTTGTCCTGCATATGAAAAAAGTTTAGGCTCTCTGAAACTGTAATTGCAAAGCCAATAACTGAGGGGGAAAAAAAATAACATGGTAAGTGAAGACGCTGTAGCTCTAAGGAATAAAACAATGTGTATATTTGTTTGAAACAACAAAGTTAGATATATGTGCATTTATATATACACACATATGTATGCATTTATATCTGTGTATGAAAATGTTAACCTCATCTATTCCATGATAAGTAGCAAATGACAGAACTAAAAAATTGGAAAAATCATTGCTACTTAGCAAGGAGGTGAATTATGTACAGGACCTAAATTTTAAATGCACCCAGGTCTCTTCAGAGTGTCAGATTCTTATATAGATAGGATTGTATTGTGGTGGTGTAACCAGAAGTTAGGAAACCTTGCATTTTCTTCTGGAAACTTTGAGGGATTGTTTCTTTATCTAAAAAAAAGTATCTTTTTTCCTTTTTTATTTTTTTTTTTTCTTGTGAGCAGTTTTTGTCCCCTTTAGCTTATTACAAATGCCTTGCAAATGCATTGCTCTGTAGTTACTGAAAGGACCCAGTAGTTCAAAAACATTACAGGGGAAAGCAGAAATGAAGAAAATTGACCGTGATCAAGTGGGGATGATTAAGGGACTTCTCTTAAAGTGTATCTTGTTACTGCTATAATTTATTTTTGCTTAGGGATTAGGTAGTGCAACCTGGAAAAAAATTATCATGGTAATTCTGGGGCTCAGTTTTTAGATGTAGCGAGAACTGCAGAATTACATGATAGAATGAGTTTAGATCATGTGGAAGAAAACATGGGTTCATACCTGATTGAATCACTGTTCACCAGAGGATCAGAGTTACATAATTACATAGTAGAAAAGAAAAACTACAATCTCAGCCTTTTGCTACTTGAAAATGTTTGCAGAGTAGCCAGGAAGAAGGCTTAGTGTCTCTAAGTGGGCAGAATTCCAGATAAGCTCTTCCAATATTGCTTGCTTTGAAATGCAGCTATTCCCTGTAGTAAAAACCAGCAAGATGTAGTACCCATCAGTTGTTTTCACCAACTTCATCTGGTGATGTTTCTGAAAACAGGCAAGTAATATGTGAAAAATAAATGTGAACTATTTTCCCCTTCATAAATAAAATGTAAAATGTGGCCTTTATAGACTAAGTGTTGTACAAGCTGGAGCTATTAAAAAACTGACTTGAGTGGGTTCTCGGTCAGTGAGAAGCTTGCTTTTATGATTTACCATTGTAGTTTTCATCATAATTACTGACACGTGCAATCTTTTGGAAGTCTCTTTAATGGTTTATTAGTGTTTTGTGGGGAATAAGGAGATTGACATATTTTTCTTTAGCATTATCCTTAGAGCATAGATGTTAGTTTTCATTATATTTCTGTTACACAAAAGTGTCAATAAATGTCTTTATTATCATCCAAAAAGCCTGGCTGTGCGAGTGCTATTCTCCTTTCAATTTGTGCTCAGTTGGAATAACAGGGAAGTCTAATAGCCATATGAAAAAATTACAGTTATGAGTCCTAAAAATGATTAGGTAGTTTTTATGTAGCTGATAGGAATGCTTTGTAATAATTAGGTGCTTGATTGTTATTTCTTTTAAAAGGTGTACAAGTGTAAAAATGGAAGTATATCCATTTTCTTAGGAGGAGTTTCTGGAGTTGACGCTGTGCTGTGTCTCATTGTGCTGGAGAATTATTGATCTTATGTCCAAATCCAGAGGTACATTCCTGGGATACCTGCGATATGTATTAAACCTCCCTGTTTTGCTTCCTTCTTCCTAGCAGTAATTTAATCCTGAACTTTTCAGAAATAGTTATCTGCTCCCAAAATAGATTACAGCTTTTAGCCTGTAATGATTTTTGACCCGATGACATTTATACTTCCTCTCTGTCCTCTCTGAATGCAGAGTCAAAGTTCATTTGAAACAGTTGATTTGCTTTTTTGCCTGTCTTGGTATTTAAACTGCGGTAAATCTGAGCCTTTGAACCCTCTCTGGTAGAAGTTTGCACTTGCTGTGGGGATATCTTCATCTCAAGAAATGTGTAGATCAAGAAAACACTGTCACAGTCAGAGATTTCCATGCACTTCAACCTATCCTTGATTTCTCTGTGTGCTTAGAATATCTTTATGCCATAACAACTTCCTTATAAAATAGAATATTTTGTATTATTACATCTCAAAGAGACAACTTCACTTTGTAAAGTGGGCTTAATAATCAGCACAATAGTGTTGAAAATTGATGATTGAAATGAATTTCAGTTTTGTCTGATGGACAAAATGAGGAGGAGTAATCCAATATACTTTTGGATATCCAAGCTTATTATCTGTAGTTTGACCTGATAAATCATTGTGAGGTAGGTCTTTGTCTCGAGTTGAGCTGGATGTTGACTATTGAGGACTGATGGCTGTGCAGGTCTGCTGGGGGAGCTGTCTGGTCTCTGTTGTCACACGAGGTGCAATGCTCGCGCTGCACTGCAGGTTGCTGCAATGATTGCAGTTTCCTCTCATGTTACATTAATCCGAGCCTGATCACTGTCTTAAATACTGTCTAATCACAGCAATAGCTAAATAAATAATGAGAAGTGGCTTTTAATGGAATAGATTCTATATGTGTATGTATAGCTCACTGAAATTTTGTCTACAGTCTTATCTTGGGCACTAATATTTTGGGAGTTGGTCTTGTAGCTTGTTCCCATTTATCTGTTTGTTTCCTTTTCCTAGTCTTATAAACCAGTCTCTCAAACCAGCAAGGTCGGATGTAAGTCTTTGTGACTGGAAGACTGCATTGTCTCTTGACTTCAGATTTTATAGATAGTTCTGTTTACAGGTATTATCTTCTTTTACCTCCTGCTGGAACTGAATCCTTTGTGATTGCCATCTCATTATCTTAGATATGATCAAGCAAAAAAAGCATCCTTTATGCACATAAACAAACACCAAATCAATTTTCTGCTTTTGCATTTGTCTCTTTCAAGATCTGGTCTTAAGAACAAACAAATTAAAACAAAGTGGCTTACTTATGGTGTCTTCTAAGCCTGAAGGGGTTTTTGTCAGGTTTTTTTGTTATGATTGGGCTCAGTCCATCTAAGATGGTTTCGCTGACCAGTGAATGCATTGCACACCAGTGCTGCTTGGTCCTGGCTCAGTAGTGCTGAGAACATCCTCAAACCTCTATTCCCTCTAGCCCTACTTGCCTTTGCTATACCAAGAGCACGAGTGCTTTGTTCAGCTCAAGCACCAGGATTCCACATTGCCAACTTCTCTGCATGGAATGTTGCACCTTACCTGTGATGCAACCGTGAGGGTGGAATTCTGCAGCCATGGACAGATCTAACAGTAGCTACTGAGTGTCAGTGCCTATTATAAAACCAGGACAACCCAATATTTATGAGGTACTTGCTTTCTGCTACTGTCAACACTTACTTATTACTATTGCAACTATTCATTACTTGCAAATGGGCTTTTTGGGTTTTATTTTAATTAAACCAAGGTAATAGCTCTTTATATTCCCTGTGACAAATCATGATGAATTAGTGAACTTATTTCTCTTCCCTTTCTCTTCACCTATTTCTCTTCCCTTTTTAATTTAAGATATTGCATATGATTCTATGTTTTAACCTAGATTTCTATCTGCAAAGGAATTTCAAAGTACTGCCCTTGATTTTTACACAAACGCACAATGCCACATCAGTGTGCAAAGTCTTTAGTTTAGATGTAATTTCAGCAATAGACCGTTATTTGAAATAACAATTAGAGCTATGACCCATGAATATTGGCTAAAGCCAGTGACTGAAAGCATGAAGTGAAGAATATATATAGAACAGAAAACTGTGTTATGTGAACACATTAAATATATTAATTATTTAAAATATAGTTAAATATATTAGTCTTAAATTTAACTATGATACTGACTTTCTTGGAAGTACATGGAGAGAGCAGCTGACTGACATATTTTATAGCAAACTCAAATCCACCTCATGTACAAGAACAACTGTTGATGTAAAAGCAAATAGCATTTTTATTTTCAGTCATTTGACTAAAGAGAAGCTTGCTGTGTACAGGACAGAGACTCCTGCAGAGCTGCAAAGGGCCATCCAGGGGAAAAATGCATTTTGAGGATGTTTTTTTGACTCTTGTCTTTTTAGACTCCCATCAATGAAGTCTGGAGATAGCATCTCTTTGTTGATATGCTCTCCTGAATAAACACAGTAATTACTGCTGTTAAAACAGCAAATACTATCTGAGCAGCAATCCAATAACCTCAGTTCATGTTTCAAAACAGATAAGGAAAGCAAGTTTATTTAAAAGAATGAGGAGCCAAAATAGTCATTCAGCACATTTGTCTGTATTATGTCCCCTGGTCTCCTGAAACCATTGGAAAAATTTCACTGCAGTGGACTTCACAGTATTCATGATCCAACAGGATAAATGATTTTTGTAGGGGATTTTTAAAGGCCAGGAATTGGCAAGCTGCGACAAAGACAGAAAGAATCAAGGAGGGCATTTTCCTTGATCTTGGTGTACAATTTTATAGCACTTACAAGCTTTCAAAGACCGACTGCTGTACTTTGAGGTGCAGAACTTGGATACAATACATAGCAATACCTTTCTGCTGGTTTAGCATTTATGTAGCTAGCATAAAGAAACAGTAAATGATAAACAATAAATGGCCAATGAAAATGTATTAAAATATATTGGATGTAAGAGCATTTCCCTTTTCTGATGAACTTATGTGGAACAGCAAGAACATCTCATATGTTGGAGAAAATTTTATCCAATAGCTCTATAGCCATCCAAAAGTGATCCAATTGCTCTTTTTTATCACAATTTCTCTCTCCAGAGTTCCTTATGTGGAAAGTAAATCCTAAGTTTCAAACACTATGGTGAAGTGACTTAATTTCAGTAATTACTGAATGTCTTAACGTGAAGCAAGATGAGGTTTTCCAGTGGCTCAGTTTTTGCTAGGGCTGTGGCAAATGTTTTTTCTTAGCAATAGGAAAAATGCTAAAACAGATCTTGTGGAAGATTGCTGGCAATGTCTGTGAGCATTTATGTGTCACACAGGGGGTCAGAGCAGCTCCTCTTGACGTGTTGGGTTTTGGGTGAACCTGCTGCAGACAATTCCGTGTGCTCGCTCCGCACACGCTCTTTACTGTTTACACTCAGGCTTTTATTTTCCTCGGTGGTTTTGTCCAAGCCATTTGCAGGGGATGGGTCCTGCGAGCACCCTCTGTGCCATTGAAAAGATAATCACTTAATCTTGGGCCTCTGAGTCCAAAATCAGTGCATGCTCAGAAGAATCAAAGCCGTGTCAATTATCAGGCTATCACAGTGTACTTCTGGAAGATTTTTCATAGCTGGTACAATATTTCAGCGTTGGTGTTTCGTTGGGTTTTTTTGTTTGTTTTGGGTTTTGTTGTTGTTGTTGTTTGTTGGTTGCTTTTTTTTTTTTTCTTTTTTGGGTGGTTTTTTTTTTTCTTTTAATCGAATTAGCAGCTCAGGTAATTAAGATTACATTAGATCAAATAAATGAGCTCTGAGAGTGAAGTTAAAAGCTGAAAGTTTGTCAGCCTAATTGCAACAAATTGTTGGTCTGACATACAAGGTTAACAGCAGCTAAAAGCTTAGAAGGGAAAAAATATCAATCAATGGGGAAATCCTTTAAAGAAAAGCTTTGCTGGTCTCGGGTGTGTGAAGGAAGCAGAGCACACACCAGAGGACAAAGAGAAATTTTGACTTGATATTTAAGAACCTTTAAAGATTGTAAAAGCCCCAAATGTATAAAATTTAATTAGAAGCTAATGATTTGGTGTTGTGGGGAGCTGAAGGGAGCAGAATTGGGACTGGCTTGTTTGGAATGACCTTGCTGTCAGGGTTTCACATAAGCTGTTAAATGCATGCAAAGAACTGCCACAAAATCAATGAAATAAAACATTGCAGTGGTCCAGTATGGAAGCATAAATTACCATTTTAATTTTCAATCGATAAGAAAACAGATATCCCTGAAGCAGTAAAACATGACCTGCACACAGATCTTCATTGCAGGACAAAAGAGAACGCAGCAGATATCCATAAAGCTCTCATGGACGTTTCCAAGAACGATGCTGGCTGTATAAAACTGGCAGAACAATGCTGGTTCTCTATAATAAACTGATCTGCTCCTGACTGGGAATATCTGCTCGCAGAATAAATTGACTTTCTTAATAGTTTATCATTTTGCAAAGCTTTTTAACAGCTGGATGTAGAATTTGCCTTGGATGTCCTTGTTTTGTTTTGAGGTTGATGGGTCTGGGCAGTGTTTGTGAGAAGAGTCTGGTCTAGCCCTGAAAAGGTGTCAGGATGATGCTGCCCAAGAGCACTAAAGAGGGAAATTGAGTAGCACAGAGAACTTCATTGTAGGCAATAGTTTTACAGGTATTTAGCCTTGATTGTTGCCATAATTATTAGTATATGGTAGTGTTTCATGTCTTGTTTGAGTGAGTTAATTGGACTATTTCTATTGAGAAGGTAAATTTATTACAGTAAAATCTGATTGCTTTTCAGTTTGAGCGTGAAAGTAAGGGAGCTTGAAAATCCAACCCATTCATAGCTTGAGTTAGCTTCAAACTCTATTTTTAGGACAGTATTGAGTAAGTTTGAATTGCTTTTGCCTGTTGCCAGATGGTCAGCACACAGTTTGAAATGCTTCAGTCACTTGGCTTATATTGAAAGGCTTCCCTGAGTACCCAGTGTTTGGTTTTGACTGGAAGTAATTTAATGTCTGAATCACAGCTACGGAGATCTGAAACTGAGCAAGATTTATGCATGTGCTGTAAATTGTAGCACCATTGTAGACTATTTGCTCATCCCATGAATTCTGTTCTCAAGATACCCATGGAAGTAAGACAAAAGTTTTCAGATGTACCAGCAATCCTGGTTAACTGGGGAAGTCCCAGTTGGCTGGAAGGTTAAGTGGGAAAAACTTGTGGTCCTTGTTGTTGGCTGGAAGGACTTGGGGTCCCTGTCCAGCTTGTAACTAAAATTAGGGGAAAACAGCTGCTATGTGTGGGAGCAGTGTCACCATCAGGACTGTCACACGTACCTGCAGCTGCTGCAGTGTCCAGAGGATCCAGCCCCTGGCACAGGTTGTTCAGTTCAGTGGCAGCAGCTCAGTGGAGGTGGTGGAATCGATAGATTATAGCTCCTGTTAAACCAGTGAGAAAACATTTGTGACAGGGGTGCAGGAGCTCCAATCAGGACAATCATTTGTGTAGATAAGACTTTATGCGTTAATGATAAGCTCTTAGATTCATATTGTATGATTTTTTTATATATTATAAAGCACCTCATCCACATAATTGTTTTTTTCACAGAATTTCAGATTTGAATGGAACCAGAATGAAAATAAATGCGAGTTATTTCCATTTATCTGATTTTTGCAGCAATTCTGTCCAACCGAGGAGTTAGCATAATTTCTTTCCTGAGACACGGATCTGTCCAAATGAAACAAATCGGTCATAAACTCACTGGAGGGTTCAGTGTGTCTCTTCCTGACTTTGTAACAAAGCTCAGAACAGAGTGACAAAGATGCATAGGTGTGACTTCATACCCTGGAATTCTGCTTCTAAAGGGATGGTGTGGTTGTACCTGTAGTGGGATCGTGTGATCTCTTGCTTCTGTCAGTGAAAAAGTCCTTTAAAAAACTTCTTGTACGCATTTTTGAAAATTGGATCTTTACACAGCAGAATTGATCTTTAGTGATTTTATTGTGAGCTGGTTTATGCCCAATTAACACTATCCTAGCATATAGTTCATGCTGCTAAATTCTTCCCATCTTCCTTGCTAGGACAAAACAAGGTGTACCTCTTTCCCAAACATGTTATTTATGAAAAAAAGAAAGGCAAATAAATAGCTGGTGAAACAAAGTAGAAATTTTAGGGAGGAATTTGCAAACCCTGAAGTGAACATTCTTTTTATATTATTGATTTTATGATAATTTATCCAGTATCTTTTATCAATTTGATATCAGTATCCACATCAATGTATTCTTGTGAATTTAAAATTCAGCTTGGGTTTAGTTTAGAATCTATATTTAAAATAGTATATTGTTAATTACAAAAATTATGTCCTTTCCTGTTACATTTGGTGTCTTGTTAGTTTTGTATCTTTGTAACTTTCAATATTTGTACTTAGAAAAATACCATCAATGTACCTTCAAAACCATTGCACACAAAGGTAGTATTTGCTTTTTGCTGAATTTGTGTGTTTGAAAATAGCCTCCAGGTTTCTGATGTGAATTTTTTCCACAGTTTTTCATATCTGTTGAGAAGCATTCCTTCTTCTCTCTGGAATGGTATCACAGAATGTGGTTTGGAAGTGTCCTATGCATGATGGTGACTTTTATTATCTCCCATTGTTAAATAATATCTAAGGCTTGATGTGCGAGTGATGTGCAGGAATATGTCTGATGCCGAGAAGTTTCTAACCACCTTTTTTTCATCAATCTTCACAACTGCAGCGATTTTCTGCAATTAATAGAGTGACTGAGAGACAAAAATCCAATCACCAGTTAGAGAACAGTTCAGTAAGTGAATTGTATGCAGTTTGTTGAGTAAGTATTTAAACAGCTGCTAATAAAATCTCAGGTCCATTGGGAATGGTCCATACCTGTGTTAACACATGGATATACTGAACTTTAGAAAAGGATGAACTGCATGCTTTTCTTTAAAAAGCAAAAGGAAATAGAGGTGGAAATTGCATACCAATTTAGCCAGAATGTTGGGAGGCTGGGCATGAATATATTTTATAGATCGGTATTTGCATCCTTTTTTGTGTTTTATCTCTCAGATTTTATCTTAAACGTTGACAAAGCTAACAAGTGTTCGTGCAAAATGTGGATACTAGTGAAAATACACTTGGAAAACCTCTCTTCAGTTTGTACGATTACTTGGTCTTTATTAAAACAAACAAACAAAAAAAAGAGGGCTGAGCAGTAGGGGTGATATGGCTGGATTTCACCCTACAGCAGGGAACAAATTTATCCATTTATCTAAATTCCACTAGATTGAAGCTTCTACATGAGAATAAAGGAACTTTTTCAGTAGTTAAAAAAAAAAAAAAAAAGTTCATTGTCTGCATGAAGAAATGAGATGTTGAACTAACACTAGCTGGTTTCCAGGCCATGCACAAGTTTAATCTCTCTCTCTCTCATAAACAATATTAGTCTCTTTGTGCACGTGTGTTCACAAGAGGTTCTCAGCATTCATGGCCAGTGCCTGCTGTGGCATTCCCCTACAAACGTCAAATGGTTCCACTTCCCATAAATGCATGGCAGAACTGTTTCTGCCTTCCGAAAATGTGGAAGAATCACTCATCAGGTTTGGGAGAGAAAGATTGCTGCACAAATCAGCCTGACCCTTTATTCAATAGCATGTCTCTAGAGACTGGAAAAATCATTTGTTGTAAAAAGTAGAGGTATGAGGGAAGTGTTAGGTGTCAAAAACAGTTTGCAGCTTTTCCTTGGTAGCAGAGTTTTTCTGGGGAACTTGCACAGTCTGTTCTGTCCTTTCTTCTGCAGCCAAATAAGTTCTCCCTTAGCCTAAGGAGATTTTCTACTATTTTTGTTACGTTTGTAAAATTAAATACTTCTTCTGTATAAATTGCTGTTATTTAGTTTCAATTACTGATTCCAAAATCGTACTGCTTTGATGCTTCCCAGCTCTGTTTCCTTAACAGCCCCACCTGAATCTCCCAGGGAAACATGAATAAACCTTATAATAGATTGGTATCAGTGTTGTTCCTTTGGATACACATCAGGTAATCTGGCTTTAAAGCCAAATGCTGTGAGAGGATAATAAGGGGATTTGACCATTGCATTCTCAATCTCTAATCCAAGCCTTGGTCAATTAGCAAGGTAGATGCAGTGCATCTAAACTGATTTTACCTATTAGTTGTTTAACCTATGACTTTTATGTCAAAAGAAGCCTAGACATGCTTTCTATCACAAAAAACTATTGCCAATAACAAGAAAAGGGGATGACATTTTTAATATTTGTGTAATTTCAAACCTAACGCTTAAAATTGGAGCGGGGGAGACTCCCAGCTTTCCATGTCAGGTATTGAGATTAGTTTTAGGTTCTTATGGACGAATTAAAGATGCTTGTTCTCCTGAAGAAAAATTAAGTGAGCACAAAGAACGAGATGCCCATGTGAGAATTAGGACTCTTCCTGTGCTCCTGGTGGGAATAGTATTTTAAAATACAGCAGTATTTTAAAATGGAGCAAATTCCCCCTTGAACCGAAAAATTATAAAACCTCTCTGTGTGGTATTTTTATGTTCAGTAATTATTTGCTATAAAATTACTTACATACTATAGCTCTTTGAGTGTGTTTATGTATTTCATCTGGGTATGGTATGAAGTGAAAGAAAACAGAGACCAAACAGGTGACATTATACTCAGCTGTTGTTTCTGATACAGAGTTGTGTCTGTGTAGGAAACGCTTGTGGAGGGAAGGAGGACAATGAGATAATGTCATCCAGGGGCAGTACTGTTTAGTTTGTTGGAAAGAAACTTCATTATTTTTTCTATTTCCTGTCTCAGAAAAAAAATGTGTATCTAATTTGAGGCAAAGTAATTTACATTTACTTTGATTTTTTTCCCTTTTTATTCTTTGAGCCGTCAGACACATTGACTGCTGATGAGCACGTGGGACCTCCTGGGTTTTATTTTCTGCTCTGGCTCCAAAAGAAATCTAGCCTTTATTGCTCATTCTTTGTGAAATACTACTGGGGTTTCAAAAATAAAAAAAAAAGAAACAGACAGAAATGCTAGTAATTTTGAGAGCGGCATTTATTTGAAATGGAGTTCTAACGCTTTGTAATCTAAAATGAATTTTAGAAATTTCAGTTCTATAGTCCAGAAATTATTAAGCTAAGATGTCTCAGTGTGATAGATGAGATCATCTGATGTTTAAAGGGCAAGTGTTCAAGATAAATGGAAAATGCAAATAATTTGACTATTTGTGTAAGTTCCTACAGGTGGCTTGTCTTATATCACAGAAAATACAATGTGTTTAAAGGTATTTGTGCACTTCTGTACTTGACTGGATCCAACACCTCCCCAGAGTCATTTTATTTTGGAGCTTTGGAGAAGTTTTTCATAAAGGCAGAGCCCAGCCCCCTGATGCTGTTTACATGGAAAGGATGAATTTTTTAGGGCCCTGCACAGTTTCCTATCTATGCTGGGTTTGCAACAAATGTTATTTTGCACAGGAGTATTTACTCATGATGTCCAACACAATCCTTTCTGCATAAGGTATTTTAAGAAACCATTAAAACTAGGTCTTTATACTTGATAGGATTAGATTTCGTTCATTCCTTTACATGAGTGATGGAAGAAATATCAGAGGAAGAGACAAGGTTTGAAGAGGGGTGCAGGTCTGTAATCTCTTGCCACTTTGCCAAAGCTTTTTTGTTATTTTTTGTTGCTGAAGGTTTAGCTTGGGGACCCTTTTTCTTTTTTTTAGAAAGAAATGGGTAGGATTATAAATCTACCCTGATCACAACTGGCAAAAGTTTGAGGTCCTCTGAGTCAACAGATTCAAATATAATTGCCACTCTTATGCAGAGAGTGTCCAGAGCAGCTGAATATTTATATAAAAATCAATATTTATACGTAATAGTCACTGCAAAGATGAAAGGATGCGAATTACCATCTAAGAGATACTGGTTCTCACATCTTACCCAGTCTTTTTAGAAAGAACAAAGAGAGCATTAATACAAAATTTCTGCTTTGCTGCTCTGTTCCAATCACACGTGATTTGAGTGTATTTGATCAGGTAAATCTCCCAGAGGAAACTCACAAGGGAACAGCAGTTCCCTGTGAAATAAATTCCAATTCTGGTGTTTTGGTGTTTCACTTTCTTGCTCTGGCAATGCCAGGACAGCTGTGTGTGGCCAGGCTTGTGGCAGCCCCCTTGGAACAGACACCATGTTCACTTCAGGAAAATAAACCTGTGCTCTTAGTAGCACCATTCACTAAAGAGAAGCAACTTGTTCATTATTCAGGGTCTAAATTTAAAAGCATTATAATTTTTTTCTTTTTAAGGTGAATTATACTTTGTGACAATTGTGGCTGCAGTTATACATTTAATTAGATTTACTGTGAAGTTAACATATAGACTTTATGAAGTGGATTTATGGTTTCAATTTGTCCCTAGTTTTGAGTTTGGGTTTTTTTTTTTTTTTTAATTGTAATATTTTTGCATTTCTGTCAGTGTCATGGTGACATTTAGTCAACTTTTAATTTAAAATTAAGTCTACCAGCAAAGTTAGTTCTAGCTTGTGTCAAAGAGATTGTAGGATTTAACTTAGGTTATGTGAGTATATTCATGTGCTCCAGGGACAGCAGGTGACAGTCTAAATCCCCGAATCCTCCACAGTTTAATTGAGGGCTTTTACAAAAGTGTGTGGTCGTTTTATGTACGTAGCTGTTTTCACATCTCTTCCTTTTGGCTGTGGATGAGATCTGGGGAATGCTCTGAGTGCAGCGCACTGTGCATGGTCTCAGCCTTTCTCACACTTGTTTGCAATGTCACTCTGGCAAGTTTAATGATCTCAGTCTCACCATTGTCTTCTTTCTAGGCAGTGTTTAGCAAGAATCCTTAAAAATCTTTGTCAGGAGTTTTTCTTTCCGTCCTTTTTCCTTCCCCAAGAGTTGACTTTTATAAATTCAAATAGACGTTGCACTGTAGGAGATAATCAAGGGGTGAGGCCTTTTAATGTGGAAAATACTCCTTTTTTTTTTTTTTTTTTTTTTTTTTTTTTTTTTTTTTAATACTTTTTTTCCTCTCTCATTTTGTTGTCCAGTTCAGTGGTGGGGGGTTCTTCTCTTCTTGGAAAAGGCACTCTTTTATTGGTCATGCTCTTTGTGGTAACCAGCTGTGTTGCCACTGCATGTAGTACTGAGGATTTTGGAAGGAAAGATTTCTTGACACATTTTTTTCTTTTAACTTACGTAAAATGTACATTGAAAATGGACTTCAGGTTTCAGTTGTGCACCTGTGCCTGAATTTTGAACATGGCTGTTATTGCACAGAGTTCTTGCTTGGATGTACTACTGAAAGAAGTCAATTTACGTGAGATACTGAGAGAGGAAATCCTTTGAATTATTTTCTGTAATAGAGCTTAAATCATCCTAATCTACTTCTGGAATTTTTTTGCGTTCCTTTATACAAACAACAAATGTATTTTAAAAAAAATAAAATTGTGTGAGCCTGTGCCTATTTTATATTTATTTTTTCTAAACTTTCGGGGAAAAAATCCTCAGCCTTCATTAAAGGCAAATGTCCATGTTCTGGATAATCAGGCTGTGACTGTCCTGTTAGGTCAGCAGTAGAAATGTCCGCACTAAACAAAAAAATGAGAAACAAATCATATTTTTCAATGGTCTGTATCATGCATGTTGGTTTTGTTTGTGTTTCTTCCATTAAGGAAAAAAGAATCATTTCCAAATGCATCTGAAGCTGCAGGCAGTGAAACACATGGAAAATTCCATTCTGGACAGTTCTCCTGGTGTGTTAAACAGTTTAACACGTGTGTCACACACGTTTCTGTTTTATCTGTTTATCGATGTACACAACATTTTATCAGAACACTGCTCTGTGTTCCCTTACCAACAGAACTAATAAATTGTCACCCATGGTGGCCAAGAGCTTTGTCTGAAGATCAGAGGCTCTCTTTGATCCCTGGAATACCTCATTCCCAGCTTCCAGCCTGTGTGGTACGTACTGTGTAGGAGAAGTAAGTGTACAGGGGCTGAGCTTGAACCTGCTGTTTGGATAAGCAGGAGAGTTTAAGAATTTACATTCATCATTTTGTTGGCAAATTTTAATAAACTGGTAGAAATGTGTAATGTGTAATTTGTAACCTATAAGTCAGCCTCCTCTTCCAAATAAAAGTTCAGAGCTACAGAACAGTTAGTTTCCTGCTGCTGTTCTTTGGTGCAAAACCCTGATGGTCTTCTGAGGCTTTTAGACCCAAAACTATTATTTTCTCGGTAGGGTTCTGGGCTGTGTGCCAGTTTGTTGTGTGTCTTTGCAGTATTGTATCTATTGCTGCCTGGTAATTTGCCTCCACTGGGTAAGTGCCTGCCGCTCTTTCAGAGCACATAAACAATTCTGGAGATGAAATAATAGGTTAGGTGCCTTGTATTTTCAGCCATGTACAAGCGATGTGCAGGGTCAAGAGAATATCCTGTGCAAGAATCCACCCTTTCATCAGAGGCTGAGGTGTCAGACATGATGCATCTCAGCCCTCTGGCCCACGGTGCTTTATTCAGTAGAAAGCATGTTTGGGCTTTTATCCTCTGGCATTGATCTCAATTACTGCAAGAAGGAGGAGGAATCAATTCTCTTTGGTACTTGATTTGAGCTGCCTGAACTATAGAATCATTTTAATTTAGACTTACTTCACACTGTAAAAGATAAGGGCTCCTTCCAGACATACTATTAGGTCTCAACCTTGAAGGTTTCTGTTATAATTTCAACACTTATCCACTTATTTCATGAATAAAAGGTTTCTGTTTTAATTCTAGTAATCCCCCATGTGAAAGCCCCTAGCAGAAGCAGATTCATTGCTGAGAGCACAGAAATAGCTACAGAATTCAGTTATATTGATTTCTTCTGCTTATTTAAGGGAGGGATCACACACAGCTTCATTAACAGCGCCGAGCCTGCACTCGCCTCTCCTGCTGCAGTTCTGCACAATTTCCAGTGGCTGACATCGCTTGCCTGTAGTTTGATTTACTGATCTTAGCCAATTAAAAGTGCTGGATTCAGCAGTGACACTGAGGCTGATGTCTTCTCCTCGCCTTGCAGAGCTTCACCACAGCAGGACTGCTTTTTCTCCAACATTTTGTTGCTGTGATTTGACTTCAGTGTATCCTATGCTGACGTATTTCAAACAGTTTTTTTCAGTGTTTGTGTTTCATTCAGGTCAAAGGGAGCAAACCTTCCCTCCTGTATTTTGTGTTTCAGTGTGACTGTCAGAGGAGTTAGCATCACCTTGGGTTATGAGCTCGTGGGTTCTGAGCTGCTGAGTTAGAGTTGTTGCCCAGATTATGGTTCAGTGAATGTCTGAATGTTTGGGTTTTATTCTTTCTTAGTTACTTAGGGCTTGATCATGCAGGTTTTTTGAAACATCTGAGGTGAAAAGTCTTGTTTGGTGATTATTGAGATGATGTGGAGTGCTGTGTGAAAAATCCTATCTGTTCAAAAACAGCCAAGCTGGCTTGAAATTGCTGAGGGCGAACTTAGCAAAGGTAGATGATGACTTAACAGAGAACTGGATGAAAAGAAAAATAGCACATTCACATTAGCAGCATGGGCTGTGACACTGTGGGGCCTGGGGTTGTTTCTGAGGGACAGTGGCCCATGTGGTCACATTCCTACTCAAGTCTAAACACAGTAATTGGTGAGGACTGCCTGATTCAGGTTCCTAGAGTCAAAAGTACCCTGTTGAAGTTCTGCTGAACACACCGCTAACTCAGAACTAAACCGCTTTTGCTTGAAGAAGAAGGTATGTTAGGCAATAAATATCAGTAAGTTGTAACTTTTACTTCACACTTTGCCTTTTATTACCAAAGTTGACTCAATTTATTCCTCTGATGAACCATGTGGCAAGGACACTGCTGCTCTTGTGCATCAGCCTTGCATTTTTTAATGGATTAAAATCAAGCTTCTGTGTGCTGATTGTGGTTAAATTCAGTGTGTCTCAGAGGCAGCTGCCCAGCCATGGATGTGAGCACGCTCATCTGCTGAGAGCAGCAGTTCTGATGGGCTGTTGGCTTCCTTTTAGACACTATTAGCTTGTTCCGTGCTGGTAAAAAATGAGCTGTGACTTTCTTGCCTGGGGGCATTTGTTTCTTGTAGCTTTAGCATTGCAAGTCATTGTGGAGGTTTTTATTTTATTTTACGCTGTGAATAGCAAGGGGTTTGATTTGCTGTAGAGCTTCATGTAACTTGGTTACAGGGAGCAAAAAATTATGCCACAGGGAAGCAGGATGTGACAGACAGCACATCTGACTTTTCCAATGTATAGGATCGTTCCAGAAACTCAAGAATTCTGTAGTGTTTAACAGCTTTTATCTTCTACAGTCTGCATGTCTTCTCCTCAGGAATTAATTTAGTGTTTCAGTCACAAATTAAATTTTTGACAGCTCTACAGCCTGAAAGCTACCCTTACGCCACATGAGTAAAAGCAAGAGCATGTAGGTAAAGTTTTTGCATACAGATAATTTCCTCTTTTTGGAGGTGATACGGGTTGGGGATAGGTTTTATCTGCAGTTCCTGCTTCTTGAGCAGAGTTTCTAATTATATTTATTAGTATTCTGCAAGAATCATGTTCACTTACATAATTTATATGCATCAGCAGCATTAAATTGACTTCTGATTTAAAATAAAAATTTGTTTTGCAGAATTTTTGCATTATTTGCCACAGTTTTAATTGTAAAAACCTATAGTATCTCTAAATGGAGTTTACCAAAGTTTTATGCTGTAGATAGTTACCTCTTGCTGTGGGTACCAAATCTCAAAATTAATGTGTCTATCTTTTATAAGTGTTAATAAAACTGTGTGCCCTTGGTTTGCTTATACTTTCTACCCTGTTCCTTGTATTCTGCATCTTTTTAATCAACTTGACAGTGTATTGTGCAGGCATGACAGATAAGAGGTCATCTTGCATTTTTACATTTAAAGGTATGTGTTGTAATGTTCCAGTTTTAGACATTCTTTCATCCAAACCAAACTGATCGAGAAATAGAGCCCATCTGCTGCCACAAACACACAATATTTTAAGCTCTAGGCTGCATAAGAATTCTACGAACGCACCAGGAATATTTAGATTAGGATATATTTGCACTTGGAAGTTCAGTGAAGTTTTATTTTTGTGTAGTTTTGAGGGTTAAAGATTATCTAGGGCCATCAAACCTCTAACCAGTGAGCTCTAAAGACACCTTGTTCAAAAATCGCTCTTGGAAGTAATGTTTTTCTTTCTTTCCTCCCTGCTTTTAGATTTAATGCCCTTCCTCTATTATTTCAAGCTTTTTTCAGATCTGCATTCTAGGAAAATATTTACACTTTTTATATGTACAGGTCTCTGCAGATGTTCTGTACCATAAATATGCTGTGGAATAAATATCAAAAAAAAAAAAAGAAAAAAATCACATTGAGTCTTCTTTCAAGTTATCTGACCCATGTACATGTTTCTGTGCTACTTTGCATTGCTTAATGTATAAGGTTTGCTGCAACTCAGTTAGTGGCAGTGTATAAATTGGATCTAAAGACAATACATGAGCCTTAAATTAGAAAACTTGGCTAATATTATGTGTATTTTGATGCCACTTATGGCAGTAATTTTCTGGAGTTTCTTTTGGAGCTGTAGTGTCCACAATTGGACTTGTTGTCCCTATTTTGGGGACAATTCCCACTTAGAGTGGCATTGGGACTGTGTTTAGTATTTCAGGTAGTTTGCAATACAGAGGTGATAACGAGGGCGTCACAGATATCTCCATTTGGGAAGGAAAGGGGAGACCCTTTCGATTCTGAGCCCGTTTGGGGTGTACCAGAGGTCTGAATTGGAGTTAAAGAAGGAAGGTGCAGATTCCATGCACACTGGGCAATTCTACAGAACCAGGTTCTGAGGATATTGATCCTTCTGAAGCCTGATCAGCTGAATGTGCTGCTGGCTACCTCCGCACCTGGAGTTCTGTCGTCTCTCTGATTTTGTGACCTGGGCTCTGCTGGTTCCTCTGAACAGGGAACACAAAGCTTGGAAAGACCAACTCGAGTGCAGCTCGCGGTGCTCAACTTTGAGGCTTCAGTTCTGAAGTTCTGTTTGAGCCTTTGTCAGAAATGAATTTCATGCAGGTGATTGTCATCCTTCCCTGTCTGTCTGATCTGGGATCACAGGCGGGTTCAGCACGGTGCCCTTGGGCAGTGTTCTCTGTGGAGAACCTGAGTACCGTGTATTTATTTATTTACCTTTCTGGAAGGGGTGACCTTAATGTTCACGGGGTTTTTTGTTTTCATATTGGAAGAAAGATGGATTCCCTAAAGTTCATGGTATATCAATGTAACTCTGCACTGAACAAAGCAAATAGCTGGGAATTCTTCCTTTCCTGCATGGTAACAATAGAAATTTCAATTAGCTACCTGCTACTTTGTTTTCCTCCGTGCATTTTGGCATTTAGCACTGCAGTGTTTTTTAATTTTCTTTGATTTTTATAAAGACTATTTTGGTCAATTATTCAGCTATTTCAAGCCAATTTTGATAGAAATTTAAAAATTATATTGTAAGCACCACTGATTTTTATTAATCTGAGCAGAACTGCTTACTTGTGCCAGTCAGGGTTGTGGTTTACAGATTTCAAGATAACTTGTAGTGCTGAGATCTGTACTGCCTCAGTGAAATGGAATGAATTATACAGCAGTTCCTCATATGGGGCTAAAATAGTAATAATTAATATAATGAAAAAATTCCTTGTGAAGTGATCTGGTTTTGAGTAGGTGGTCTCTGATAAACAACAAAAATCAGTGTGGGTCCGTAGCTGTTTGAAAATCGTGGTGAGCTGCAGGGTTTAAACCCTGGCAGTTCTGTGTGCTGACCATGCAGCGGTTCAATTCCTAAAGTCTAAACATGTGAGCTGGCCTTTCTGATCCTTGCAGTGAAATGCCACTTTGCTTTCTAGCTGCTTTCTTATTGGACTTCCCAATGACGCTTTACTAACAGCAGGCTGCAAAAATAGGTGGTGGTGTGGTTTTTAAGGGGGAGCATCTTGCCTCTGACGCTTTGTTCCGCTCTGCAAAGCCCTGTCAGGCCACCCTTGCCATGATGAAAGAATGTAAGCATGGATACAGAGTGACCAGAAGAATTAATGTTCTGCAGTGCCGGTGTGTGGAAGAAGAGGTCTCTGAGTCTGCTGGCTGACCAGCTCTTGGCAAGCTTCTTTTGCTTTTGAAAAACACAAAATTGCACAGTAACACTTACTCTGTCCATGAATAGGAATTCTCTACTTATGAAATATCTATTAAAATTTTATATTAAGAAAGCTAAATGCCAAAGGGGTAGAATTATTTGATTCTGAAAGACATGTAAGCTATCAGCATTTTTTTTTTTTTCCCTAATGCATTATTGTGGTCATTGACAGGCCAACAGATTAGTTTGCTTTTAGAAGACAGATGTAGTGAAAAGAAATGCTTATGTTTTTGAAGAATCAAAGTAAAATTAACAGAACCTCGTACTTCTGAAGCACTATTGAAAAAGTAGAATTGGAGACCCTAGGAGCATATAATAGACTAGAAAATTAAGATGAAAAAATTAAGCAGATTTAATCAGGGGGTTGTTTCCTTTCTTTAGTGGTTGGAAGGGACTTGTGGTTTTGGTTTGTTTGCTTGGATTTTTTTTTTTTTTTTTTTAAGCATCTATCTTACTTGAGGAATAAATTTGACTTTTTTTTTTAAATAAGATGTAGATTACTCTGGGAGATTGCAGAGTATCAAGCATTCTGTTTTCTGGTCAGTTTGGAACATAGAGTTCTGCTTTTTCTATCAGTATGGTTCCAAGTGGATGCTTTGTGTACAATAGTGACAGCTATTACACAGTCTATTTAATTACAGCCAGCTCTGTGAGAATGGCAGGGACGGCGTTTAGCAGATTTGCAGCTGAAAAGCATTTCAAGGGAGTATTGGGCACATCTCTTAATTCCAAATAGAAAGTGTTTTAGTATATGATGTGTAGTTTAAAATAAAGCTCTGGAAAATACCGCTATTTACTGGAATTGTAATCAAAATCTTCTATTGTCCATACTTGAAACAGAGCTTGATATAAATGCTTTGTGTAATTACTTTTTCACTGGGGAGATATTGGGAAAACTTCCCTGGCATTCTGACGTCAGAGACATCTTGTTAAATGTCCTCTTCAAAGCAGGCATAATGTAAGGCTAAAATCAGGTTTCTCGTGACCCTTTTGGTGGAATTTTGGTGACTGAGGGATGCAGATCACATGGTCCAAGCGCCCTGTCATGGTGCCACTCACTTTGTAAGACCTTTTTCTTTTTATCTTGCCCTAAAGAGGAGAGGTTTCTACCTGCATTCCCAGTTGTGCATTTTCAAAAGGAGGTGTGTATCCCACATGGTGGAAAACTTCATCTCTTGTGTGTAGTCACAATGTGCTGAATTTTGTAGCTAGAAACAATGTAGTTCTCACTTAAGAAACTGCTTGGCTGTTTAGTGCAGCTGCTAAGCTCTGGAATGTGTCATCTTCTAAAGTTGCTGTCGTTAAATTGGTGTGCACATGTACAGGGTGATGGAGATGGGCTTGAAAGCAATGTGTAGCCAGGTCCTTAAATCTGGGAAAGAGCTGCTTTGGAGTGCAGGGTAAGCCTCAAAGGAGCTGGGTGCTTGAGATGGTCAACAGAAACAATCGTTGACTTGTTTGTCAGTATTAGAGGTTTTCCTTTAAAGGCGCTTGTGTCAGCAGTGTTAAATCCAGAAGCCCTTCAGGAAACACAGAATGAGTATCTGAGACAAATATCCAGTATTTAGGCCATGTGAGAGGTTGCCCTGAGGTAAGTCTGCTCTTGGTAAGAAAATTCTGCTCCCACATAAGGGAAGCAGATTGTTCTACATCCTTTTTTTTTCCCCCATGGAAATAAGGGGAACAAAGTACAGTGTCGAAATGGGCATGTAAACTAAGGAACTTTGTTTGAGAAATTATGGCAAGGTAAATAATTATTGAAAGAGCCATCTTTTTGGGGGGAGTGTGTAGGGGGTGGAATTGCTACTGCATCACCTTCAATGCTAGTTCGTTGTGACTTCATGTAAGCAGCGGGGGACTGTCTTAAAATCTTCTCAAGAAGGTCACAAATGGTTTGTCCCATTCAAACATCTTCTTGTGAATAAATTAATTAAGATTAGTGGAGGCATGGCGTCAGAGAAAGCATAGATTTCATAGTTTAGAATGAAATACTCTACAAGTTACTTTCCTTGGTTTCACCTCGACCACAGATAATGTGGGGTTTATAATTGGTGATGATAACTTTTTTGTATGGCTTGTAATGAAATTTAACAATCCTGCTTGGTGCTTATCCTTACATAAACTTAAAGAATTCATGCCATTATTACCATTATTGCTCTGCTTACTGTTGTGAAACTAGTCAGAAATGTATGGTAAATAAACTGAGGATGGATCAGTATAACCCATAAAATGAAAAGATTCCAAAAGCAACACTGGGAGTTTTGGTTGTTATGTACTCCAGCTTGCTGTGTAGCTTAAGGCACAAGATGTTGACACCAGGCAGAAGTTTGCTTGAGGTGGATTGGGAATAAGATTCTGCATCTTCTAGGATGACATCTAGAATTTCAGATGCTTGAAGACTCACTTTCTGACTATTACTCTGACCTGTAAATACAAGAAGAATATTTGACAAACCCAAGCAGAATTAGCCATACTTATGTTTACTGATCAAGCTTCATTTTTATCCAGTTTCATTTTCATTATTGCAATATCAGTGTATTCAAGGAATCCCACCTTGATTCACCTCTTGGTCACCGAAAGAGACTGTTTCCAAAGAGGGGAGGGGAGGAAAAGCTGGTCAGGTTGTTCTTTCTGAGTCCCCTCTCTTATTTCTACTGTCTGCCACGTAACTTGGCATTCAGGGGGTTTTGATGTTACTGCACTGCAATGACAGATTATATTTGCAAGCTTGATATTTTCCCAGCAGGGCCTTGAATTTCACATGTAATAATTTGCATTTTAATAATGCCTGTAAAGTGTTCAGGTGCATCTGACGGAGATACCACGTGAGTCGGTTTTAATCCCTCGTGCAAAGTCTGCCGAACTTGTTTGTCAGCTCTAGTGTTTTAATTCACATATCTCCAGGTTTGTGGGGAAATGCAGAAAGAAAAAAGATTTCATTAGCTCTGCACTCAAACCTCCTCCTGTTCTGTAGAGCGATATTTGTATGTAAATCTTTCCATACTGAGAAATAGCTGAATAATCTGACAAGCCATGCTGTTTTATTTTTGTCAGTAATACATATAAGAAGAATCTGATATTTTTTCTTAGTTTTTAACCTTCTGAGTGTTGTGTTCTGCCAATACCATTAGATCATTTTTATCTTCCACAGAAAAGAATCATTTGGCAATAATTGGAGGCTTAATTGAGTGGAATCACACTGTGTGGTCCCATCTTGAGTTCTTCAGTGTCTTCTTTTCATCCTAGATGAGTCTATCAGTCTATCAAAGATGGGATGATTTTGTTAATTTCTTTCTTGAGGTCTTGATACAATTATTTTCTTTTTGTGGATGTCATCTACTCTAATTAGTTTGTGCCATTTTTTTTTTTTCTTTTAATGTGTTGAATCTTTTTAACAGAGTTAGTGCCTGGTTTTGACAATGAAATACATATAATTGCTTTTTAAAAATGTATTTACCATATCTAATACCAGTCTTCAAATTTATATTGGGCACAAAAGCAATAAGATAAAAGGATCAGAATGCAAGAAATAAGTATTTCAAGTATTTTGAATTACAATATTAAAGTTATAATTATAAAATAACAATCTTCCAGTAATGACTGCTGTGTGCAAAATGTGAGCAAGGCAATCCATTCAGCCAGCCAAAAGGATTGCATTTTAGTAACTGTACTGCTTAATTTTTATCCTATATTGAGTGGATAATCCAATCACTGGAAAAGTCCTCTTTTGCTAATAGACCGAATGTGGTTTTCCACAAGGAAAAGGATTTTTCAGCTTTGATAATACTCAGTATCCGGTTAGTCTTGTGCACTTGAAGGACCTTCAGGTGAATCTGAGGGTGGGGGCTGCGAGATTGATCACTACAGAATTAACCTGTCTGCCTTTCCTTTTTTTTTCCTTCTTGAAATGCAAGATTCATACCAACTCCAGGAACTTTAAATATAGAGCATCTTTGTTGTCTTTCTTGAAAGAGCTTTACTTTCATACTTAGAAATAGCTCAAAACCTATTATATATAATAAAAAACATGAACAGTAAAACAGAGTAATTTAGACCTTTTTTGATATATTTAGCTTTTCAAAAACATCACGCATGACACATTAATAATACAGTGATTGATTTGGCAGTTGGGATGGTTTAGAAAATGGCTTTGAATGCATAACAGTAATAGTTTCATGCCATTACATTTACATTTAGACAAGCATGCAAAACTAGCGGTTGCTGTTTTATATTGCTCATAAAAGCTAAAGCATCCTTTTGAATTTTTTAAATATCCAGCAAGACAGAAAGAAGAGTAACCTCTTACAGCATTTCTGTACCTATGGCTGTGAACGTGCTGTGATCATGGTTTAGTATTAGTTTTGATTTGAAATTCTTGTTTGCATCCTTGGTGGGCTTTCTTGGACTTTGGTTTGGGGTTTGTTGTGTTTAGTTTGTTGGGGGTTTTGTTTGTTTGTTTGGGGTTTTTTTTACCTCCTTCTTTTTGTTGGTTATTTTTGGGGAGGTTTTTTTTAGTGTAGCTGTGCAATTCTGTGTAAGGTAAGGGAGAGGAGGTTAATACTGGCATTTTAGGGAGATTACAAAGAATTTCATTTTAGGTAATTGCTACTTTTCATGCTAAGCAAGCATAATTCTTTGGAAAGTGATAGAAGTATGTAACTTTGTATTTAACTAATTCAAATGAATATTTCATAGTTTTTTGGTAAAATATTTTAGGTAATTTGGGTATTTTTGAAAAAGCATATGGCAGATGTTCCTTTGTCCAAAAAAAAGTATTTTTTTTCTCTCTTTTTCATATTTTAATAAAAAAGTAGGAAAAAAATATGACATTCAAGAAACATTAGGGTCTGAGCTTCTATTTTATTCATCTTGGTGCTGAAAGTTGTTTATAATACAATATTCTTGCTTAAACACAAACCAGTGTAACTATGTCTTCTGCTGCTTCATTAGCGTCCATATGGAATTCTGCATGCCGGTTGTGGGTTGTTTTGTTTTTTTTTTTCCCCTAAGGAATCCTGTTGAAATGGGTGATATACTTGTAAACTGCTGGTCCATATGTTTGAGGTTTCTGAGAGTTTGTTTTGGCGTTGGATTCCCACTTGTTCTGATAGACAGCATTTCCTCCAATCCACCCAACACACAGTTTAGTGGAGCAGGGGTAGGTGTGGCTCTGTGGTTCACTGGCTTTCCAGAGCAGATTTCCACGAGTCTATTGCTGAGACAGAGCAAACAAATGAGGTAGGAACAGATCCTGGCTAAACAGTGTCAACATCACAGTTTGCAAGATGGTGGCAGAGACTTCATGAATGTTCATTCAGTTCATTCATCATAGCTCCCCTTTTGAATGGCAGGAAGAAACTTTTGTTTTTTATTGGACCTGTCTTTGAGGGAGCTGACAGTAATTTCCTAGGAAGACATAGGAAGAAAAATGTGTTTGTGCTGTTATGATTTATTGACTGGTTGTGTTACTTGGTCATTGCTTGACCCGTGTTATTAGCAACCAAAACTGTGTTATCAGCACACCTTTGTTTGCTTTATGGCACATACCTGAACAGCTGGAAGTTTGTAAGCGTCCACTGGAATTAAACTCCAAGTACACTGTGTTGTTATCAACGAGCACTTGCTAAAGTGCTGCAGGTTAAGCATTTCAGTCCTTGAGAATAAGTTAGTTTTTTAGGTGGGTTGGTTTTTCTTTAGAATATGCTGTGTTGATGATTCTGATGGGTCCCTTCCAAGTCTATCTCCTTGACCCCGCACTGGACTCTCCAAGAATCATACCCTGTGCCCAAGAGTGTGGTCCAAACAGTTCTTGACCACAGACAGGCTTGGCTTGGTTTGTTTTTTTGAAACTTAAGATTTATAAGGATCATGACCAGCTGACTGTTGAATATCTCTAGAAATGAAAATTTCATGGTGCCTCTGGGCAAATTGTTCAGTGAGTTAGCAGCCTCAAGGGGAACAAAATTCCCATACATCTGGAATCGCCCACATTGCAACTTGTATCCCTTGGGTCTCATCCTGTCACCAAGGACAGTCATACCTATACCCTCCCACTGTGTAGCTGGAAGACAGAAATAGGGTTTTCCTTGAAATTTAGGCTTTTAGCGCTCTCAGCCTGAGAGATGATGTGCTGTAGCAATCTATTTGGTGGTTTTCAGCCAAATTAATTTCATTATATCGGGGTCGAAAGGGAGAAATTGCAATGAAAAGGAAAAACAAAAGGTAGTTGTTTTGGGCTAATGTTTTCTGAGTTCTCCTTGCTTTGTTTTAATTGCTTGGATTTCATTGTTTTTGTTGCAGTAGCTTGTAACTAGTTCTGATAAACTCACTTTGCATCTGTCTGCCGTGCTGTCCCAGTCAGCCCTGTCTCATAGGCCTGGTATAATTTTATATATTTTATTAACATTCACGTCTTGCCATTTCTCTGTTACTCCTCTGTTACTCTTTCCTTTTTTTCCCCTAAAAGTAAACTGTACATTTCTCACGTTGAATAACAAATCCAGAAAACCCTATCTTGGGACTAAAGCCAAATTGTTTACTATCATGTTTAAAAGGGAAAAAAAAATCAAACAGTGGAGCAAGTAAGATTTAGGAGAGCTTCAGGAGAAAGTCCTTTGTTTAGGAGCTTTTTTAGTGTTTGCAAGTTATGAAAATTACTAAAGCTTAGAAGTAGAGACTTTCTGGGGTTTCTTTTTTCTGTGTTTTTAATTGTTCATAGCAGCTCATAGGTAAAACACTTTTACCTATCTAGTTAGTGCTTTATTGTTTCAACACTGAAAAACTTTTCTCCAGCAAGTATCTCCAATGTGGATTCATTTAAATAAAACATTCTTTTGTGGTGCTTTACTTTGACTTTTTTGGATGTCTGTAATAAGGTTATAATGAGGTATCTTGAGCTGAAATACAATTTTTTTTCATAAACTTGTATTATTTGTCATCATGTTATCTAGGCTATTTATAAACAACTCAGATGCCTCAGGAAGATGAATCCTATTAGAATACATTAAGTAACATAATTGTAACAAATGATCCATAGGCAAATGCTGCACTAAATGAATTCCAAATTTCCAGCTAACAGAAGCCAAGCTCTTCATTTATCTGAGATGCACAGATCAAATCTCTCTGGGAGTGTGAAAAGCTTTGTCTGAATTTTTCCACTTTTGAGAGTACTTTATGTAGGCAGACAGATCCTCTTTAACATAGGGAGTAACCTTACAGCCTTCTGAGGAGTTCTTTAATCTTAATCATCAGCTGGTTTCTTAAAAGCATTGTCACATCCCTGCATTTTTTTCTGCTGAGGGAAGAGAATTAAAATTGATATATAAAGCACATTCAGTTTGTCAGGATCTTCCCAATCTAGCCAAACGTTCCTTCCAGTGGGCTGTAACAATTTGGGCATTTAGGCTGTGAAGGCATTTGCAGCCGGAGCCCAGTTCCTGCCCTGGGTGTGCTCAGAGATGGGGATGGAGCAGGGAGCAGCGTTAACCAGCTCAGCAAGTCTTTCACAACCACATGCAGGGACACTTCTTATCCTGGCCTGAGCAGAGGCTTCTCCAGACAGAGACATCCACTTGTGCCTTCCAAGCTCTTGAGAAGGTCTCTGGATCCACCCCTGCTCATCCCTCCTCTTCAGCTCCATGGGCCTGTGTCTGCCTCAGGCTCAGTCTGCTCAAAAAACACAATAAAATGTCTCAGTTTTACCACTGCTGTAGGATTTGGAGTGTAATGCGAAGAAAATGTTCTCGATTGTAAACTTTGCCATAAAAATATTTCTTTTGTTTGTCTGGCTCTGAGGTAGCTTTGCTGATATGATTATTTCTATCAGTCTGTTATGATTCTGCAGTAAGCTTATTTACCATCTGCTTTCAAGATGTGTGTTCCTGGCTAAAACATGATGTTTCCAGCTGTCATATGCCTGAGAATGCTAGGTAGAGAAAATAGCAACAAAAAATGAGGGAAAAAAAAATAAAAACACATTGAAAAAATTGCTTCATCCTCTGTAGAATATTTTTCAGAATTCAGTATTGCAGTTATTAAAATGTGAAATGCTTGAGGTATGGACAGGCAGATGGACTATGAGCCTTTGTATCTTAGGTGTCCTGCCAGAAGACATGGGTTTGGGGAGATATGTCTCTGTGTTCTTTCATTCCTCCACCCAAAACATAATGGATTAAAAAAACAAGCAAAAAAACCTCCAACTCATTGTTTTGAGATTTAATATATTCCATCTCTCTTGATTTCTTTCTTTGAAAATTAAGTTTTACCTTTATCAGTAATTTATAAACACTGTTCATTTTTGCTGTGGAAGTTAGAAGTATGTACAGTATGTGGTCATGGAAAATTCACTGGAAAATGTTATTTTGTGTTGCAGCTTCCCTCTCCACCCCATCATCCCAACGTCTACCTGTAGCTTGTAGACTGTACATGATCACAGAGAAAACAACAATATCTTAACAGGAGCTGATAGTCTGTTGCATTTTATGTAGAGAACTGAAATAAACATCCACAAAAAATACAGGAGTGTGAAGAGAGAATGGCCAGATGTTGCTTACAAAAAATTAAGAGCAAATGTGTAATATTTTCCTAAGTACTTCAGATAGGTAGCAATGGCCCTAAAATCCTACGTTTACAATGGCTGGGGAGTAGTAGAGCAATATAAAATTCTTAAATACATGGCAAAGAGTTAACATTTCCAAATACTTCTGCAGCTGCAGCTTTATCAAGCTGTTCAGTTTACAGTTCTATTCTACATTAAATGTGGCAGTTTTTTGGTTTGCTAAGTTTCCTTTAATGGTACAGAAGAATGTTATACCTTTAGTGTGATACTACACTTCTATATCCAGCATAGCATCACACTAACCAGCAGGTCAGTCTGGAGGTCCATTTAAACCCTTATTCTGTGTACAGTGATGGCTGTGAAGATTGGCTGAAGTATCTATTTTACCTTTTCAGCTGCCCTTTACATGAAGCACTGCAGGGCTGGATGTAGTTTCTGTGTACTTATTAATCTTTAACAACCTCCTTCTTCTCCAATGTGTTCAGTCTCCCTTAAATCTAGATACAACCTTTGCCTCCCTAAGCATCCATTAGCAAGGAAGTTCACAGATCAGTGTTTGCTGGGCGATGAGTCACATCTTCTGGTTTTGAAGACGTTTCCTCTTAGTTTCACTTGATGCCTCCTGCTCCTTATTTTGGAAGACGGAGCGAAGAATCAATTTTTATCACCTTGACCTTGAGGACTGTGTTTTTATAAGCGTTTGTTATTTCTCCCCTGAGCTATGTCTTTCTGGAAAGAGATTGAAGTGGGTTTTTTGCTTTATGTAGGGATTTTTTTTTGTATGGAAGTTCTTATAGCTTTGTCCACCTTAAGTTTCCCTTCTACAAGTCATTTCTAGTTCTAGTGTATATTGTTTTAAGATAGGGAACCAAGATGATACACAGCATTGATGTGGACAGATCCTGGATTTAGACAATAGCAAAATGAGTTCTCTGCTGTTTTCCTGAAAGTTCCAAACTTCTAGTTTACATTTCTGCATTTCTAGTTTACATTTCTACATCCAGATCTTACGGTCTATCCAGATAAGAAGCTACAGGTAGATGGGATGATGGGGTGGAGAGGGAAGCTGCAACACAAAATAACATTTTCCAGTGAATTTTCCATGACCACATGCTGTACATACTGATATATCTAAAAAATTTCCCCAGTTGTATTTCTTTCTCTTCCTCTATATTTATTTTATCTGTCATTAATTGGCTGCTGGCGTTTATTGGTCACTGAGTGTCTTGTGTTGCCTCATTGTTTCCTAACACTAGGCGGAGCTTGGCATCTCATGAGATCTTCATGATAATGCTGTGGTGAAAGTGTATGGGAGTAAAATGTGACTGTTTCATTTGTTGTTTAAATTCTTATAGGGGAACAGGGTGGCTAAATTTAACTAACTCGGTGAATGTAGGATTCAGAAATTACCTCTAGTACTTGAGATCTGATTTTTATTCAAGTACATGAGCGTGTAGGTCCCATCTAGAAAGAAAGGCCCTAGGATGGTATTCATGAGCTGAGGGAAGTCAGCAGGGATGTGTTTTCTTCTTGGTGGCATGAAAATGCTTAATGCCAGGTTGGATGGAGCTCTGAGAAGTGGTGTAGTGAAAGGTGTCCCTGTCCATGGCAGGGAGTTGGAATGAGATGATCTTTAGGGTCCCTTCCAGCCCAGGCAATTATAGGATGTATGTAACCATGGAGCTATCCTCAAGCTGACTTGATCATCTTTACACTTCATCAGTATATGTTGTCTCCACCAGGACACATACATTTTTCAGTTCTTGTAATTACAGCTGGTGTGGGTATACCCAAATTGCCTTGCTGCATCTGCTCATGTATCCTTAACTGTAGCTACAGAAAATGACCAGATAGAAACTCCCTAATGTTCATGCCAACACCACATTTAGCTGGCTTTGAGGTGCAAATGTCAATTTGGCTTGCCTGGGAAGTGCAAATCAAGTTTACTGTTCCTGACCTCTCAGTAGTCTCATTTGTGTTTTGAGGATCTTACGGAAAACCGGAATTACTACTTTGGTTTTTTTTCCCCCAACCCCCTTAGATACTTAATTAAAGGTTAGAACAACCTTCTAATTTCTTAACACACCAGGCCTTTGTTCTTGTTAGATTCAGTTTCTTTACTTGGTCTCCCTGGATCCGCAGGTCAGAAGATGTATAAAAGAAAATAAGATGGAGCATGCATCAAGAAATCCAATCCTTGTAACTGAAATGGATGAGACTCTTTTTTTCTCCCTTAGTGAACAAGAAGTATTTGTTGTTCACTTCTATTGAACATCAGGTAGAATATAAATGACAAATGGCCAGCTTCTGCTGGATACCAAAAACTATGGTAGAATAACTAGATCACCTTGCATTTTTTGCACTTAACTTCAGAAATGACTGGCTTGATTGTGCTGTTTGAAATTCTAAGTTGAAGAACAGTCTTAAAGCAGTAAAACTGAGCTTGGAACTGAAATTGCAGAAGGATGGCACTAAAATAATGTCATGTAGTATTTCTGGCTCCTAATTACGTCAGAGTGCTCTGTAAATTTGTAGATATTGCACGTACCTGACCTTTGTCAGTGTCTTGGATTATGTAACCTAAAAATGTGTATTCTATTTCACCTGTTGAAAGCTGTTTTTTTGGGAGATGTTTTATCCTTCTAACTCCAGGGGGTAGGAGGCAGATGCCTTCTGATAATGGCCCAGCCATTAAATCCAGGTGGGGCAGTGTTTCTTATCTCTTTCACTACCGCTCCAGGAGGACATCTTCTGATAATGGGCCATCAGGGCCCACCAATGACATGACACATTCCATCATCCCATTGTGAGATGCTCCACACATCTCACATGTGGGGGAGGAGCCAGCTATTCCCACCTAGATAAAAACTGGGACTGAAGGACAAAAGGTTTCTGTTTTTTCCACTGGATTCCCGAAGGAAGACCGGACCCATCTCATCACCACTGGACTTTCTACAGGACCATCTCTACTCCACAGAACCACATCTGTTACTCCAGGAGGATTTGTCTGGATTGCTTCCAACACCCTGACCAACAGGGTGCCAGGTCATATCCCCATCTCTGCTGGATTTTCAAGGATTTTTGTTTGCTTCTTTGCTAGTTTTTTGGTACTACAACATTTGTATTTTCCTTTTTTTTTTTAATATTCCTAGTATAGAACTGTTACTTGTATTCCCATATCTTTGCCTGAAAGTTCCTAATTGCAAAATTATGATAATTTGGAGGGAAGGGGGTTTACATTCTCCATTCCAAGGGAGGCTCTAGCTTTCCCTGGCAGACAACTGTCTTTCAAAACCAAGACAGTCAGTTACAAGGAAACTCTTCCACTGAGCTAAAGGTGGGGACAGAATCTTTGAGCAGGTCTGAGGCTGAAATTGGAGCTGGTGGTTTGTTTGGCCCTTGGCCACATTTTTAAATCATCAATTCAACTTTGGTCACCTGCAGAATAACCAAAGTCCACCCACTGTCAAAATGGATGGGTCTCCCCCATCCAAGTAAGTGGGCTAACACACATTTTTCAGAAAGCATGCAACTTCAATTCAAAGTTCTCACTGAAAGGGAAACGTAGTGCTTCTTAGTTTAAAAAGTGTACCTTCTTTCCATTTTGTATCAGCATTGTCCTCCAATTCAGTCTGGGACTCACCTTATGTTTTGGGTTTGTTTTTTGTTTTGTTTTGTTTCTGTTAAACCAAGGAGTAAATTTTCCTCTTTCTATTAAAATAGGTCAGTGCTATGACATCATTTTGGAGCAGAGGATTAGGGGAATGATAAAATAAACTCCTCAAAAAACTGTAATGTGTGAATGTTATTTCTGGTTATTCTGCTCCTTCTAACAGAAACAAGGATGTTAGAAATAGACCAGATATGAAATATGTAGTTACAGTAATACATATTTTAAAAATTGCGGCGGATTTTTTTTTTTTTTTGTATTTTGGTTCCAGTCATGCTCTTAGCATGCGATTAATACAGCTGTGCCCAAAAGTATCCATGTGGATCTTAATGCCCATGGAGAGCTGGTTTGTAAGATTGGCACCCTGATTTGCATGTGAAAACCCAGTGATTACTGCCAGAATGCTGCAATCAGAGATGCAAGCTGGAAGTTCCACCATGTCCTATATAATTTCAACTTAGAAAATTAAGGTGCTATGTATATATACTTCTCATGCAAAAAGTATAAATAGGTATTGAAACTATTTGTTAAAATTGTTAGACAAAAAATTACTGAACAGGCTTACAAGTTCTGAGGAAGAAATCTGCTTGACGAACTCAGTTTAGGATTATTTCACAGTTTTAATGATAGGTAAGTTTTACTAAGTGTATGGTACGATGTTAAATGGTGCTGTGTAGATTGGGGAAGTAGATGAGGGGGTAGGCTCCAGTAATGTAGAAAAAAATCTGAGGTTTACAGTGGCAGGTGAGTTAGAGCAGCACTATTCTGCTCTATTTTATGTAGCTTCTTTTGAATTGGTTATTTTACTCATCTGCAGAATTTCCATTTGATAAATGCTGTCTGCATTATAGATGTTTTTTCCAGGAAAAAGAAAAAGACTCATAGAAGACTTTAATTGCCTGTAAATTCATACTAGTATTTTCCTCACTCAATCTCAATGGTTCTTCCTCCCACTTACACCCACATTGAATCAGCCTTCAATCTGATTTCTTTTCTGCCACCTTAGAAACAAAAATTGCTTTCATTGATGCTCTGTGTTTACGTATTAGAAGCATTTCTTTAATTTCAGATCTCCTACCATGCAAACACTCCTTAGAGGTTAGTTTGGCTGTTTGTGTCAGTATGCGTGTGCACAGGATTTCTTAAATCTGAGGTGAAATATATATATGTGTGTGTGTATACATGTATTCTAAATCTGTTTGCTTGCAGGCAACATAAACTTGCGTAAGTCAGACAATCTTTTAACTTGTAACTTCTTCACTACAACTATGGAATTTTAAGCCTCTGGTTAGCCCTTGCTATAAGTACTTTGTTAACAGTTCAGATCAGACTTCAGTGCTTCACTGCAGCATTTTCAATTCTCATTACTTCTGTTTTCAGTTACAGGGTTTGCACCTGGATTGCGTTTAACTGCTTTAGCTCAGGCTCTCTGACCACTCAAAAAGAAGTCTAAAAACACAGAAGGAAATGCTCAGATGAAAAGACAGCTGAATACTTATTTCCTAAATGTTTGAGACTTTTTCTTTTGTACATTATTTTTTAATGCATTCTCACAGCATAACTTTTTACTTCAGGGCATGTTACAGTATGTATTTATAATGAGACTGACTGTGTTCTTTCTTGCTCTGGTGCACATGACTCCAGTGAAGTCAATGGGCTTATGTGAGACTTGCTAAGATAATATTCAGACTATTAATCTTTATATTAGTCTCACATGGAAGAGCAGCTAATATTTAAGACTGAATTTAAGGTTGTTGCTGTAGGCTCCAAAGTTATTTTATTCTCTTGGTTCATATTTTTCTCATTTTCCCCTCTTGCTTATTTTATTCCTTTGGAAAATTATTGATTTTGAATATTGAAAACAATGCTTTTTTTCCCTGCATATATTAATATACACATTGAATTGTTATTCATGCCGTGTGCTAAGTCAAAACTCTGGAGAATTTTTCAAAGGGATTATGTGGAGTTAGATTGGAAGGGTAAGGAGAATATTTCAAGGCAATCTTCCTGTAGGGTAAAAGGCTCAGTGCGAGATTAGATATATATTGTGTTGTTGCTTGCTCTGTGAGGAAAGTAAAAGAATCTTAATGCAGAGTTCAAAAAAGGAAAGGAAACTAATGTGAGTAAACACAAGTTGTTTTTCAAAAGGTGTCCCTCTTAGATGTCTCTCTATGCAGAATATCAGTCTGACTGGATGTAAGAGAATTTAGCACCAGCTCCAGTTAATAATTAATTAAATAATCCCTTAGTTAATGATGCTTGTCTGTTACGTGTTGGATTAGAGGGATTGTTGCTGAGGGTACACTGTAGGTAATAATTTACAGTGAATTTCTTTTGGCTAAAGCTACATGGTCAAACTCCAGAGATGGCTGAGTCATTGCTCAGAGAGACCCTCAGGAACACTGGACTTTTGGAAGAGGAGAGATTAAAGGTGGAAGATGGTTCAATATTAAATTATGTTTTCCGTTGACTTACATTGTAGGGAAGAAGGGACAAGGAGAAAATGAAGGCAATATTGTGTGGATACTTAAAAAAATCCAAAAAGTCCAAACAAGAGAAGAGGCTGTTCTGAGGAGGTCAGAAGAGAAGGAAACCAGTAACAATAACAAAAATTTAAATACTCAAACTTTGTTACCAGTAAATTGATAGAGTGCTGTCTTTGGAATTGGAAAGGGCCTTACCTGGTGGTAATATGGATCCCTTCTTATGTACAACTCCTGTTTGCAAATATTCTGATTTTGAATGATCATTTTACAACACCTACATAATTTGGTCCGTTAATATGAAACACTAACAGTAGTTTTTACATTTTGGCTAACATTTAGAAATTTTTCGCAAGCCAAAGGAATTATATATTATCAGCATACAATGTTTTTGTACAGAAGCCAGAAAAGTCCCAATTTGACCTGCCAGCTGTGTCATGCAGTGTTCAGTAAGGAAAATATTACAGCACTTGCTGTCTTTATGACTGGCTGCTCTACAGATTGTGCAGAATTTGGAAGAATGCTACATTGGTTTCAGACTGATTGGCCAAGTGAATGATAATCTATTCATTTGTGGAGATGATTTTTGAGTATTTACGTTCAGTGGACATTAAGAATATTCACCTTGAGCAGAAGCGTGAGACACTCTTTAG